>NC_045454.1:45619796-45621461 GCF_002776525.5 Piliocolobus tephrosceles
TTTTTTTTTTTTTTTTTTGAGATGGAGTCTGTCTCGTCGCCCAGGCTGGAGTGCAGTGGCGTGATCTTGGCTCACTGCAAGCTCCGCCTCCCGGGTTTACGCCATTCTCCTGCCTCAGCCTCCCGAGTAGCTGGGACTACAGGCGCCTGCCACCTCGCCCGGCTAATTTTTTGTTTGTTTGTTTGTTTGTTTGTTTTAGTAGAGACAGGGTTTCACCGTGTTAGCCAGGATGGTGTCGATCTCCTGACCTTGTGATCCACCCCCGTGGGCCTCCCAAAGTGCTGGGATTACAGGCATGAGCCACCGCGCCCGGCCAGTTGTTGCTTTTTTTTGAGACAGAGTCTCGCTCTGTCACCCAGGCTGCAGTGCAGTGGCGCGATCTTGGCTCACTGCAACCTCTGCCTCCCGGGTTCAAACGATTCTCCTGCTTCAGCCTCCTGAGTAGCTGGGATTACAGGCACCCACAGCCACACCCGGCTAACTTTTGTATTTTGAGTAGAGACGGGGTTTCGCCATGTTGGCTAGGATGAACCTCCTGACTTCAAGTGATCTGCCGGCCTCAGCCTCCTAAAGTGCTGGGATTACAGGAGTGAGCCACCGCGCCTGTCAGTTTCTATTAGGTTAGTGCAAAAGTAATTGTGTTTTTTTTTGTCATTACCTTTAATGGCAAAAGCTGCAATTACTTATGCATTAACATAATAAAACATGTTGACATGCCCTTCTCAGATGACACTCTAGACACAGATATTTTATGTATTTATTTTTTTGAGATGGAGTCTGGCTCTGTCACCCAGGCTGGAGTGCAGTGGCGCCATCTCGGCTCACTGCAACCTTCACCTCCCAGGTTCAAGCGAATCTCCTGCCTTGCCCTCCTGAGTAGCTGGGATTACAGGCATGCACCACTACACCTGGCTAATTTTTGTATTTTTAGTAGAGACGGGGTTTTACCACATTGACCAGGCTGGTCTCGAACTCCTGACGTCAGGTGGTCTGCCTACCTCGGCCTCCCAAAGTGCTGGGATTACAGGTGTGATCTGCCCGGCCTGTTTTTATTGGTTATTTTACTTTATTTTTAGTAGAGACAAGGTTTCACCACATTGCCCAGGCTGGTCTTGAACTCCTGGGCTCAAGTGATCCTCACACCTCAGCCTCCAAAAGTGCCAGGATTACAGGTGTGAGCCACTGTGTTCGGCTATATTTTTAATCTTTGAGACAGGGTTCTACTCTGTCACCCAGGCTGAAGCGTAGGGGCGCAATCGCAGCTCACTGCAGCCTCGGCCTCCTGGGCTCAAGCAATCCTCTCACCTCAGCCGCCCAAGTAGCTGGGACCACAGGCGTGAACCATAGTGTCGGGCTTTTTTCCAAAGCGGAACTTGAATCTAGGCTGTCCCAGCTCAGCCTCTCTGAGAAGGTGATCCCTCTTTACTGTATGTGTGTGTGTGTGGGGAGGTGTGGTGTGTTTGTGGTGTGTGGCCTGGGTGTTTGTCGTGTGTGTGTGATTTGTGTGGTGTGTGTGTGATTTGCGTGGTGTGTGTGTGGCATGGGTGTGTGGTGTGTGTGTGACTTGTGTGGTGTGTGTGGTGTGTGTGTGATTTGTGTGGTGTATGTGGTGTGTGTAATTTGTGTGGTGTGTGTGGTGTGGGTGTGTCGTGTGGTGTGTGTGTG
>NC_045454.1:45621861-45638171 GCF_002776525.5 Piliocolobus tephrosceles
GGGGTGTGGTGTGTGTGGGGGGTGTGTGGTGTGTGTGTGTGGTGGTTATGTGTGGATGTGCGTGTGTGTGTGTGGTGTGTGTGTGGGGGGGTGTGTGGTGTGTGTGTGTGGGGTGTGTGGTGTGTGTGTGGGGTGCGTGTGTGTGGATGTGTGTGTGCGTGTGTGTGTGTTCAGCCGCAGAGACGCGAGCCCCGCTTTTCTGTTTCTTTCTCCAGGGCTGAAGCTGCCCTCGAGGACCTGGTCTCCACCATTCGAGTCTGAAGATTCTCAGAAGCATAACCAGAGTGAATATGAGGATTCAGCCGGTGAATGTTGCTCCTGTCCAAAGACAGACTCTCAGATCCTGAAGGAGCTGGAGGAGTCCTCGTTTCGGAAGACGTTTGAGGATTACCTGCACAACGTGGTTTTCGTCCCCAGGTCAGGACTTGGCGCTGGGCTCCCTTAGTGGGTGCCAGTTGGCTTGGTGCTGGTCATTGCTTAGGGACCCAGAGGTAGCGGGACCCAGAGACGGCAGAAGGGTGGGTGGAGTCTGAATGCAGCCCTGTCCTGGGTGGAGGAAGAGATCTTGGAATTTCGAAATTTCGAGCGGAATTTTATCAGGAAGAGCAAATAATCACACAAAAGGGGAAAAATGGACAAAACTCAGCATTTGCCTTTCTTACCTCTCCCAAGCTGGTCTCCATCTCAGTTCCAAAACAAACACCATTAGATGATTAAGACTTTCCTCTGTCTCTCTCTCTTTTATTTTTTTTTATTTTATTTTTTGTAACAGAGTCTCCCTCTGTCGTCCAGGCTGGAGTCCAGTGGCGCAATTTCGGCTTACCACAACCTCCCCTCCCTGGGTTCAAGTAATTCTCGTGCCTCAGCCTCCCAAGTAGCTGGGACTACAGGCACGCACCACCACACCCAGCTAATTTTTACATTTTTAGTAGAGACAGGGTTTCACCATGTTGGCCAGGCTGGTCTCGAACTCCTGACCTCAGGTGATCTGCCTGCCTCGGCCTCCCAAAGTGCTGGGATTATAAGTATGAGCCACCACGCCTGGCCATGATGATTAAGGCTTTAGCTGGGTGCAGTGGTGTAAGCCTGTGGTCCCACCTACTTGGGAAGCCGAGGTGGTAGGGTTGCTTGAGGCCAGCCTGGGCAACATAATGAGACCCCATCTCTACAAAAAGACAATTTAAAAATTAGCCAGGCATGGTAATGCATGCCTGAACTCCTAGCCCGTGGGGAGGCTGAGGAAGAAGGATCACAAGAGCCCAGGAGATCGAGGCTGCAATGAGCAGTGATGGCGCCACTGCACTCCAGCCTGGGTGACAGAGCGAGACCCTGTCTCTAAAAAAAAATTAAAAGTATCTGTTCAGATGCTTACCAATGTTATTCACCCGAGCAGTCTTTTCTCCCAGAACCATCAATGCATAAGAATTCTCTTTTTTTTTCTTTTCTTTTTCTTTTTTTCTTGCATGTTCCCCTGTGACCCCGAGTCCAAAAGAATGTTCAGTGGGACAGCCCGGACATTGAAGTGGCTGCTGTTTCACCTGTTAAAAACGAAATGTTGGCCAGGCGCAATGGCTGCCTCCTGTAATCCCAGCACTTTGAGATGGCCAAATTGGGACAATCAGTTGAGGCCAGAGGTGGAGACCAGCCTGAGCAACAGAGTGAGACCCTATCTCTACTGAAAAAGGAAACAAAAATAGCCAGACATGGTGGTGCATGCCTTGTAGTCCCAGCTACTCTGGAGGCTGAGGCGGGAGCATTGCTTGAGCACAGGAGTTGGAGGCTGCTGTGAGCTATGATGGCACCATTGCACTCCAGCCCGGGCAACAGAGCAAGACCCTGTCTCAAAAAGGAAAGAAAGAAAGAGAGAAAGAGAGAGAGAGAGAAGAAAAAAAAGAAAGAGAGGAAGGGAGGGAGGGGGGGAGAAAGAGAGGGAGGGAGGAAGGAAGGAAGGAGAAAAAGAGAAAGAGAAAATGAAAAAAAGGAAGAAAGAGAAAAAAGAGAAAGGAAAGAAAGAAAAAGAAAGAGGAAAGAAAAGAAAAGGAAGGAAGGAGAGAGAGGGAGAGAGAACAAAAGAAAGAGGAAAGGAGAAAGAAAGAGGAAAGAAAGCAGAAAGAGAGAGAGAAAGAAAGAAGAGAGA
This sequence comes from Piliocolobus tephrosceles, assembly GCF_002776525.5. Lineage (NCBI taxonomy): Eukaryota > Metazoa > Chordata > Mammalia > Primates > Cercopithecidae > Piliocolobus > Piliocolobus tephrosceles. Next base: position 45,623,999 of record NC_045454.1, read on the forward strand.
AGGAAAAGAAAAAAAAGAAAAAGAAAAAAATGCTGCCAGACTTGGAGAAGTGACCGAGTCAGTTGTGTCCACATGTAGTCACATTTCACATCCCAGGGCCACCTCCGCAGGCCATCTCTGGGGAGAATTTTCTCTGATTTCCTCCCCGTCCCTTGCCGGGCCCCTGCACCTGCTGGCGAAGATGTAGCTCGATCCCTCGAGCAAGTGATGGGAGCAAGTGGTCCAGGTTCAAAGCCAGGGTGCCCTTACTTGGACACAATGTGGCCTCCAAGTGTCAGAGCCCAGTGGTCTATCTAATGAAGTTCCCTCTGTCCTCAAAGCAGTTGGTTTTATTTCCACAGAAAAACCTCTTCAGGCACTGGTGCCAAGGACCCTAGGTATGACTCACCCGTACGACCCCTGGTGCCTGCTCCGTGCAGGGCCGGGGGTGTGCCAGGCAGATGCCTCGGAGAACGCAGGGGTTTCTGTGGCTTTTTGCATGCGGCAGGCTGCTGTGCTGGAGATGAGCTGCTTCACAAATTCAGAAATCCAATGCCTTTACTCTGAAATGAAATCTGGGCATGAATGGTGGGGGGAAATCTTCACTAACATACTCTTGCTAAAACATAGAAGCACAGGAGTGCTTTCTGGGTACCTCCTCCCTGCCTTCTGTTTGCAGCCACTGTTGGTTCACTAAACATCTCTTTGCACCTCCTGCGTGCATTTGCAGAAATGGGTGGGGGCCCCGGAGTCTGAGGTCCCCGCGGCTGGGTGCCCCGACCCAGCAACTCCTATACCATGAAGGGAGGGTGATCTGGAAACAGAATATTTTCATGAAAGGGTGACAGGATATGAACAAAAGAACACCGTGTCACTCACTGAATTCTACAGAAGAGAGTCAGGGACGTTTCTTTCTTTCTTTCTCTCTTTTTTTTTTTTTTTTTGAGATGGAGTTTCACTCTTGTTGCCCAGTCTGGAGTGCAGTGGTGCAATCTCGGCTCACCTCAACCTCCACCTCCCGGATTCAAGCGATTCTCCTGCCCCAGCCTCCCGAGTAGCTGGGATTACAGGCATGCGCCACCACGCCCGGCTAATTTTTGTATTTTTAGTAGAGACGGGGTTTCTCCATGTTGGTCAGGCTGGTCTCGAACTCTCGCCACCTTGGCCTCCCAAAGTGCCGGGATTACAGGTGTGAGCCACCACGCTGGGCCAGGGATGTTTCTTTTCAACTCGTGTCTTAGGAGAATGAAGCAGTAGGGTCCTGGGAGAGAGGAAAACCTTGGAGAACTTGGGAGAAAGGCAAGGAGATGTTACCCGTCGTGGGATTTTGGAGGAACAGGAGGTGAGACTAGAGAGGCAAGTTGGGACCACTTGGAGGGATTTTCTTCTTTTAGCAGTGTTGATTTATTTTTTTCCAGGCACCTGTGTGGCTTGATATGACCTCTAGTGGCCATTTGCAATACTATCTGTGGCCAAGAAGGGTCTAAAAATGTGTGGGCTTGGTCCAAAGTGGATGTCAATCTCAGTCCTGCTATTAATAATATTGGGGGGGGCCAGAGCTGGACGTGGTAACTCACGCCTATAATCCCAACACTTTGGGAGGCCCAGGCAGGGCAATCACTTGAGGCCAGGAGTTCGAGACCAGCCTGACCAAGATGGTGAAACTCCGTCACTCCAAGAAATATAAAAATTAGCTGTACGTGGTGACACACGCCTGTAATCCCAGCTACTTGGGAGGCCAAGGCAGGAGAATCGCTTGAACCCTGGAGGCGGAGGTGGCAGTGAGCCGAGATCTCGCCACTGCACTCCAGCCTGGATGACAGAGCAAGACTCTGTCTCAAAAAATACTACTACTAATAATAAATACATAATAGTAATTAATAATAATAAATCATATATGGGGTCAGATTATTCTAGGGCATGGAAACTGTCCTGGACAGTGTCCAGCAACACTGAGCAGCATCACTGGCTTGCACTCATCTGATGCCAGTAGCATGTCTTCCCCCCCAAAGTAGTAATAACCAAAGATATCTTCAGACGTTGCTACGTATCCCCCTGGGGGACTGGGGCAGAAGGACCCTTGGTTGAGACCACGAGTTTAGTGTGGGATTGTTGGATAATGAAATGCTGCCCAGGGTGGGCACCGTGGCTCATGTCTGTCATCCCAGCACTTTGGGAGGCCCAGGCAGGCTGATCACCTGAGGTCAGGAGTTCGAAACCAGCCTGGCCAACATGGCAAAACCCCGTCTCTACTAAAAATACAACACTTAGCGGGGCCATGGTGATACACGCCTGTAATCCCAGCTACTTGGGAGGCTGAGGCAGGAGAATCACTTGAACCCAGAAATTGGAAGTTGCAGTGAGCCAAGATCACCTCACCGTACTACAGCCAGAGCAACAGAGCATGTCTCAAAAAAAAAAAAAAAATTCTGCCTACGTAGGAAGTAGAACACTCGGTTGATGCTTTGTCTTTTGCCACTTCATGGTCTTTTTGGTTATAATCTTTTTGGTATATAAACTCATTTGGCCTATTTGATGAGCCCGTTTTACATCTCTGGTTATTCAGGTATCAATTTCTCGGTAGTTATTCATGAAGCACCAGCGTCTTGGTTATTTTCACAAGACCCATTGCATGTATAGAAATTATTTGAATCTTGCTCATATGGATATATCTTTGGCTTGATAAGTGCTGGAGCTATTTTCTTTTCCATTCTAGAATGTTGTTGGTCTTTTAATACAAAAAGACCACAAAGAAAATCTTAACAAATGCCCCCAAAGTAGGATTTGTTTTCTGACCACACATTTTCTTTTTTTTTTTTTGAGATGGAGTCTCGCTCTGTCAGCCAGGCTGGAGTACAGTGGCCGGATCTCAGCTCACTGCTAGCTCCGCCGCCCGGGTTTACGCCATTCACCTGCCTCAGCCTCCCGAGTAGCTAGGACTACAGGCGCCCGCCACCTCACCTGGATAGGTTTTTTGTATTTTTTAGTAGAGACGAGGTTTCACTGTATTAGCCAGGATGGTCTCAATCTCCTGACCTCGTGATCCGCCCGTCTCGGCCTCCCAAAGTGCTGGGATTACAGGCTTAAGCCACCGCGCCCGGCCAGACCACACATTTTCTGATGACGTTGCAATAGAAACTAAAAGTTAATTTTAAAAGTTTAAACAGAAAACTTTACTTCTTGGGGGTTAAAAGTTAAACACTTGCAGGCTGGGTGCAGTGGCTAACACCTGTAATCCCAGCACTTTGGGAGGCCAAGGCTTCTCACGAAGTCAGGAGTTTGAGACCAGCCTGGCCAATATGGTGAAACCCCATGTCTACTCAAAATACCAAAATTAGCCAGATGTGGTAACGTGTGCCTGTGGTCCCAGCTACTCGGGAGGTTGAGGCAGAAGAATCACTTGAACCCGGAAGGCAGAGGTTGCAGTGAGCCGAGATCAGGCCACTGCCCTCCAGCCTGGGCAACAGAGTGAGACTCCATCTAAAAAAAAAAAAAGTTTAAAAGTTAAACACTTACATATCTATTGGGTCAAAGCAGAAATGGAAACTTCCATTGAAGTCCTTTTGGAAAATAATGAAAACGTGAATATCACATACCTTCACTTGTAGAATATTGCCAAAGCTTGGCTTTGATATTAGTTAGCTGACTTAAATGGATTGATACATTAAGAAATAAACTTTAAACTGTAAAATATAATGTATTAGACAGGAAGGGAAAAGCAATAACAGCTAAGTCTGTGGTAAACATAATCAAAGGGAAAACACAAACCAGAAGGAAAGAAGATGACATAAAACTAGTGTCTGAAGAAAATTTTAATGTGTTAAAGTTCTTTGGACAACTGTGCACTTGGCTCAGTTTGAAAGTTTCAGCATGGTGGGAAAATTTAACTTGTCTAAATGGATTCAAAAAGAAGCAGAAAAATTAAGTGGTTATGAACCTTGGAAAAAGATATGTGTCAATTAATTTCCTCAAAAAAGTCCCTTGGCCCGGAGAGTTTTATAGACACGTTCTTTCAAGTTCTGAAAGAGCATCTATTTCCTATAATATAAAAACTATTTTAGGGCATAGAAATCTGTAAAAATTATCCCAGTTCATATTATGAAATGAACATAATGCCCTTAAAGAACTTGACAAAGAGGCCGGGCACGGTGGCTCATGCCTGTTATCCCAGTACTTTGGGAGGCCAAGGTGGGCAGATCACAAGGTCAAGACATTGAGACTATCCTGGCCAACATGGTGAAACCCTATCTCTACTAACAATACAAACATTAGCCAGACATGGTGGCACATGCCTGTAATCCCAGCTACTTGGGAGGCTGAGGCAGGAGAATCGCTTGAACCCGGGAGGCGGAGGTTGCAGTGAGCTGAGATCACACCATTGCACACTCCAGCATGGCAACAGAGTGAGACTCCATCTGAAAAAAAAAAAAAAAAAAAAAAACTTGACAAAGATACTGCACTGAACAAAAGCCACAGGCCAAGCTAATATGTGACATTAGATTCAAATGTCCCAAATAAAACACTGCACTGGCAATATTGTTTATCTCCAAAATGCAAGGATGGTTTAAGATCAGAATATTTGATAACATCATCTATTTCATCAAGAGGTGCAATAAGGAAGATCATATCTATTTCAATAACCTTAATTTAAAATTCCTAACTTAGAGAAAGGGGAGGAAAAAAAAAGAAGCCTCTCATAAAACTAGTAATAGAATATTTATTCTACAAGATAAATGTTGCCTAGGTTAAACCAACAGCCAAGCTAACGTCATTCTTAAAATTATTCTTAGTGTACTTAGGAACAAAACAAGGAAACCCCATCTCATCATTACTAATTAACATTTCTCTGGGCATCCAGCCAATGTAATAAGACAAGAAACAGAAATTAGAGTTGTAAAGAATGGAATGTGGGAAATAAAGTCATTGCTATTTGCAGAGTGTCTAGCTCAAGGGTAGGCAAACTATGGCCCATGGGCTAGCTGCCTGTTTTTGTAAATGAACTCTTATTGGAATGCAACCCCACCCACTTGTTTACACATCATCTGGGGCTGCTTTAAGCTACAATGACAGAGTAGTTGTGACAGAGGTCGTTTGGCTTGCAAAACCCAGAATACTTATTATCTAGCCCTTTACGGGAAAATTTTGCTGACCCCTCTTCTAGTGTGTCATTGAAAACCCAAGAAAGTCAATTATGAAACTTTTAAAATGAGTTAGAGTTTGGGAAAGTAGGTACAATAGAAATAAGTAAAAAAGACTGTAGATATACAAGCAATAATTAGAATATAAAATAAGGAAAAAGATCCCTTTCCAAATTGCCATAAAACCTTAGCACAACTCATAATAACCCCATCTAGAATCACTTGTAAGGGAACACATTTTAAAATGTTACTGATATATTAAATTGTATAAATAAACATGAAAGCCTGTATCAAACCATTTAAAGAAAGCTTACTGGCAAATGGAAAAGAGTAAGTTGTGTAGCATGATACATAAAAGGTTAATATCTTTAATGAATAAACAACCCAGTAGTAAGGAAAGCACAAGAAATTAATGGAAAAACAAAGGACAAGGAGGGGACAATTCTTTGGAGAATCACAGAGAACCAATAAAGGAAAAATGAAGTCACAATAATATAAAGATCTGCAAATAACATAGTCGAGTGATAGCGTATTTTTAATCTCTTGGGTTAAAAATCTAGACAAACTAAACACAGAAAGAAAAAAAAAACTGTTAAGGCTTAGGGTTGCTGAGATTGTCCTGGAATGCAGTCTCATGGCCTGCTGGTGGAACCACAAGTCGATATAGAGTTTCTGGACAACCATTTAGCTGTAGATATTAAGAAGCTTAAAGAGTTTCTTATCTCCCTGAACCTAGTGATACTTTACTCTAGGAATCTACTTTGGGGAAGTAATAAGACAATCAGATAATGATCAAAGGAATATTTATAACAGCAAAAAAAAAAATGGGAGCTGGGCGCGGTGGCTCATGCCTGTAATCCTGGCACTTTGGGAGGCTGAGGTGGGTGGATCACCTGAGGTCAGGAGTTCCAGACCAGCCTGGCCAACATAGCGAAACTCCGTCTCTACTAAAAATACAAAAATTAGTTTAACTGAGCGTGGTGGCGGACGCCTGTAATCCCAGCTACTCAGGAGGCTGAGGCAGGAGAATAGCTTGAACCCAGGAGGTGGAGGTTGCAGTGAGCCGAGATTGCGCCACTGCACTCTAGCCTGGGTGACATGAGTGAAACTCTGTCTCAAAATAAATTAAATAAAATAAGAATGATGGTTAAGTGAATGATGACTCATGTAGTAAATGGAATATTTTACAGTCATTTATCATTTACCAAGTTTTCTGCAGGGAGCACATGCTACTTCTGTAGGTGATGGGGGAAAACCCTAACATTAAAAAGGAAAAAATCCCAAAATTCTCTCCTAGTTAAGATGTTATGTTGAAAGGAAAATATTTAATAAATGCTTCCAATGTAACAAGTAAACAAAGTTTACTTATAAAACAGGCTTGATGCTCATCATGTTCACACATAATATTTACAGGGAAAAAATTGCCCAAAGGAAGCACTGGGCTGTGGATTTATAAGTGATTTACATTTTCTTTTTTTCTTTTTCTTTTTTTTTTTTTTTTTTGAGGCAGAGTCTCGCTCTGTCACCCAGGCTGGAGTGCAGTGGCGCAATCTCGGCTCACTGCAACCTCCGCCTCCCGGGTTCAAGCGACTCTCTTGCCTCAGCCTCCTGAGTAGTTGGGATTACAGCTGTACACCACCAGGCTCAGCTAATTTTTGTATTTTCAGTAGAGACAGCGTTTCCCCATGTTGGCCAGGCTGGTCTCGAACTCCTGACCTCAGGTTATCTGCCCGCCTGGCCTCCCAAAGTACTGGAATTACAGGCGTGAGCCACCTCGCCCAGCCTACATTTTCTCCTTTATCCTTTTTTCTTTGTATTTTAAAATTTGCTAGCTATCAACATTTGTTGTTTGATGTATCTTTTCAAGGGATGGGGAGAAGTGTGCTGATTGCACAGATGTTTCTTGGAGTTAATCTTCCTGACCTGAGTGCTGTGATTCCTTTTCTAAGAATTACAGCTTCATCACTCAAATTATGCAGGTGCCCTAAGCAGTCATAAGAAGGAGAAGATGTATTTTTTTCCTGTTTAAACTGACGGTGTCGATCAGTAGCTTGGACCATTGAGCAAATGCCATTTGGCAGGGCTTCCTGAAAAGCTAGACTCTTACGTGCTTTTGGTGTCTTATTTTTGTCACTGACCCTGGCTGGCCTATTTATCTGCAAAATGAAAAACCTGAAATCGAGCATGTCGAGGGGAATATCGGTGTGTGTCTACTATTGATGGTCTTAGAAGCACTCATCCCTCACGAGGTGGGTCTGCTCTAATCCTTCAGATGCTCACAAGGGCACCTTGAAAGCTGCTCTGGGTGGTCATTCCTGGCAGTCTGCATTGTCATCCATGTTCCCCACCGCTGCACCCTCCTGCACTCTGATCTTTCTTCTTCATCGAGCCTTTTAATTCTCCAGCGTCATTTAAAAAAAAAAAAAAAATGATGGTGGTGGTGTGATCATGCACGTCCTACTGTCGTTCCAGGCCATCTCGGAAACGCAGGTCCCTTGGCGATGTTGGGAATGTGACGGTGGCCGTACCCACGGTGGCAGCTTTCCCCAACACTTCCTCGACCAGCACGCCCACGAGTCCGGAGGAGCACAGGCCCTTCGAGAAGGTGGTGAACAAGGAGTCGCTGGTCATCTCCGGCTTGCGACACTTCACGGGCTATCGCATCGAGCTGCAGGCTTGCAACCAAGACACCCCTGAGGAACGGTGCAGTGTGGCAGCCTACGTCAGTGCCAGGACCATGCCTGAAGGTGGGGCTGCTGCCCTGGGGTCCGAGTGTCATGCGATGGGACACCCAGGCTGACCAAAGACAGATTCTCCACCCTCTGAGCAGTGCCTATCTGTATTTTACCTTATTGGCCTTCTTTTTTTTTTGAGACAGAGCCTTGCCCTGTGGCCCAGGCTGGAGTACAGTGGTGCTACCTCAGCTCACTCCAGCCTCTGCCTCCTCCATCAAGTGATTCCCTGCTTCAGCCTCCTGAGTAGCTGGGACTACAGGTGTCTGCCAGCACACCCAGCTAATTTTTGTATTTTAGTAGAGATGGGGTTTCACCATATTGCCCAGGCTGGTCTTGAACTCCTGGGCTCAAGTGATCCACCCACCTCGGCCTCTCAAAGTGCTGGGATTACAGGCATGAGCCACTGAGCCTGGCCTTTTTTTTTTTTTTTAATGAGATGAAGCCTTGCTCTGTCACCCAGGCTGGAGTGCAATGGCACAATCTTGGCTCACTGCAATCTCCGCCTCCCTGGTTCAAGCAATTCTCCTGCCTCACCCTCCCAAGTAGCTGGGACTACAAGTGTGTGCCACCACACCTGTATTTTCAGTGGAGACAGGGTTTCACCATGTTTCCCAGGCTGGTCTCCAATGCCTGAGCTCAGTTGGTCCACCAACCTTGAGCTCCCAAAGTGCTGGGATTACAGGCATGAGCCACCGTGCCAGGCCATATTTTCAAATTATAAGAGTCATAGGCAACCATTATGTAAACTTTAGAAAATACACCACTACACTGCAGCCTGGGTGACAGAGCAAGACTCCGTCTCAAAAAAAAAGTTATATGCAGAAAGTAATCCATTTAATCTTCCTAATAATCCTGTGGGATGAGTTTTAGATGTCCATTCTCCAATGAGGAAAATGGGATGTGGGAAAATGATGTCACCAGCCCAAGGTTGCACCATGGGCAGGTGGCAGAAGTGGGATCTGATCCAACAGTTACATCCCTGCCTCTCACTTCTTCTCCTTACAGCCAAGGCTGATGACATTGTTGGCCCTGTGACGCACGAAATCTTTGAGAACAACATCGTCCACTTAATGTGGCAGGAGCCGAAGGAGCCCAATGGTCTGATCGTGCTGTATGAAGTGAGTTATCGGCGATATGGTGATGAGGTAAGGCCCTTGACTCTTGGGCACGCCCCTTCACACTTCAGCATGCCCCTTCAGAGTTGCCCTTGGTACCTCCTTCCTCTGCTGAAATTCTGATTCCAGTGCTTCTCTCATCAGATACTGGGCTATTAGCACTTAAAGCCTTGATACTTGACTTCCCAGGAAGATGGGTCAGAACTGCCAACCTACAAGCTTGTTAGTTTTCTTAGTTTCTCACATTGCTTTTCAGCTGTGTCCTCTAAGTTGAATGATGTCTGTCTCCCACCACGACAGGAGACTCATTTCACTTTAGAAGGAGTTATTTGAGTCTTAAAACCTTGTAAGTTGCTGGGCATGGTGGCTCACACCTGTAATCCAAGCACTTTGGGAGGCTGAGGCAGGCAGACCACTTGAGGCCAGGAGTTTGAGACCAGGCTGGCTAACATGGTGAAACCCCATCTCTACTAAAAATACAAAAATTAGCCAGGTGTGGTGGTGGGTGCCTGTAATCCCAGCTACTCAGGAGGCTGAGGTGGGAAGCTGAGGCAGGAGAATCACTTGAACCCAGGAGGTGGAGGTTGCAGTGAGCCGAGATTGGCCATTGTACTCCAGCCTGGGTGACAGAGCAAGACTCTGTCTCAAAAACAGCAACAACAGGCCGGGCACGGTGGCTCATGCCCGTAATCCCAGCCCTTTGGGAGGCTGAGGCAGGTGGATCACAAGGTCAGGAGATCGAGACCATCCTGGCTAACATGGTGAAACTCTGTCTCTACTAAAAATGCAAAAAAATTAGCTGGGCGTAGTGGCGGGGGCCTGTAGTCCCAGCTACTCAGGAGGCTGAGGCAGGAAAATGGCGTGAACCTGGGAGGCGGAGCTTGCAGTGAGCCAAGATCACGCCACTGCACTCCAGCCTGGGCGACAGAGGGAGACTCCGTCTCAAAAAAAAGAAGAAAAAAAAAAAAAAACGCAACAACAACAACAAAAAAACTTGTAAGTTACCTTTTGTTGGATGCTTCCATTCAGCCAGACACCATGCAAGTGCTGGGTGAATGCAGAGATGCACAAGACACAGAATCCAAGACAAACAACCCAAAAGAACCCAAACAGTTGCTAAGCTATTCCCAGAGCTCACCATATGTCCCAAACACGTTTAGCACGTTACACACAGTATCTCATTGATCACATTTTATTACCTCTAGGAAATTTTGAGAGGCCCCATTGTTTTTATGGACAGCCAGGCAAAAGGAAAAAAAAAGGTGCTGTTAATTCTAATTTTATTTTTATTTTTTCCTAGAATATAGATCCTGAGCACTATTAAGTGTTTGTAAGATGCATTGCTTGTAAGATGCACTCCAATTTCAGAAATGCCAAAATGCAAAAATAATATACCTGTTGGGATTGAGGAAGTACAATACATCCTCACATTATCCCAGTGAGCTGGGTACTGAGGCTTCCAGAGTTTAAGCTGCTGCATAAAACCTGGAAGAATAGAATCAGGATCCAAATGCAAGACTGATATTCCAATCCAGATTTGCCAATTTTTTTTTTTTTTACCATAAAGGTTTGTATAGTAAACATGTTTGACTCTGTGGCCAGATGATTTCTGTTACAACTACTGAATTCCACCATTCTACTGAGAAAGCTGCTATGGATGATATGTAAATGAATGGGTGTGGTTGTGTGCCAATAAAACTTTATTTACAAAAACAAGTGGTGGGCCAGGTTTAGCTGGTGGGCCAGAGTTTGCCAACAACTAACAGAGGCTACAGCAAAATGTCTGATTTCCTGGAACTTTGAGAGGGAGTTCTCCTATAACCAGGTGGACCTCCCTCTGTTTACCCCTCCTGGGACCACATCTACTCTTGGCAACCAAAGATTTTGGCTTTGACAATAATTTAGAATTGAGATCCGTACACTATGGCTTGTGGGCCAAATCTGGCTTGCAGAGCATTGTAAAGAATGTGCAACAGGACTGAGGTCAGGACGTCAAGACCAGGCTGGGCAACATGGCGAAACTCCATCTCTACTAAAAATACAGAAATTAGCCAGGCGTAATGGCAGGTGCCTGTAATCCCAGCTACTCCTTGGGAGGCTAAGGCAGGGAGAATGGCTTGAACCCGGGAGACAGAGGTTGCGGTGAGCCAAGATCGTGCCACTGCACTCCAGCCTGGGTGACAGAGCAAGACTCTGTCTCAAAAAAAAAAAAAAAAAAAAAAAGAAAAGAAAAGACTATATGTGGCCCTTCACAGAAAAAGTAAACTTTCAAAACTAGCAAGTGTCCTTACTGAAATTGTCATTCTGGGCCTATTTTGGGGCCCTATTTGCTAAATGGATGGCTTGATTTGCCTTTGTTAACATTCGTTTTTAAAATAAAATTCCTTACCATACAAAGCTCAGCTAGTTTTTAATTGGCACAAACGTGCATATGCCTCTAATCCATATTCTTCAGTTACTTTCTTCTGCCTTTTGATGTCTCTGTCTGCAATAGCCTTTGGAATTATGATTTGTAGTTGCTACATAGAGTTTAATCTCATGATTGGGGTATCATTTATTTTTGGGTATTTGGATTGCCTCTGGTTTTCACCGTTTTAGGTAATACAGATTTTATCTGGAAAGCAGTTTCGCTTTTTGGATTGACAGCTTTAGTTACTGTTTCAGTCAGTTCTTGCTGCGTGACAAACTGCCCCCAAAGGTCCTGGTTGAAAACAAAGGACATTGGCCGGGCGCAGTGGCTCATGCCTGTAATCCCAGCACTTTGGGAGGCCGAGGCGGGTGGATCACGAGGTCAGGAGTTTGAGACCAGCCTGACCAACATGGTGAAACCCCGTCTCTACTAAAAATACAAAAATTAGCCGGGCATGGTGGTGCATGCCTGCAATCCCAGCTACTTGGGAGGCTGAGGCAGGAGAATCACTTGAAACTGGGAGGTGGAGGTTGCAGTGAGCTGAGATCACACCACTGCACTCTAGCCTGGGTGACAGAGACTCTGTTTCAGGCAAAAAAAAAAAAAAAAAAAAAAAAGACATTTATACTTTCTCTCAATTCTGCAGGTTCACTGGGTGATTCCTTTGTCGTGGGCCAGTTTGGCTGGAGCTGGATGGCCTCATTCACGTGACTGGGGCCTCAGCTGGGGACACTCGGAGCTTTTTCCGCATGTGTTCTCTCACTGCCCAGCGAGCTAGCCCAGGCAAGGAAGGACATGCTCCATATACAAACACTTCTCAGGACTCTGTTGACATCACATTTGCTAGTGTCCCTTTGGCAAAGTGAGCTCGTGGCTAAGCCCAGAATGAGGAAGTACAATGCATCCTCTGAGTATCTCAGTGAGCTGGATACTGAGGCTCCCAGAGTCTCATAGACACAGAAAGTCATGATTCCCTGGGGGCCGTAATTGCAAAATTTATTAATATATTATCCTATATGTATTAATCCTGTAGGTCCTAAGGAAATCATTCAAATTTGGGGCAGGGAACAAAGCTCTATGCACAAGATTTTCATCAGTAGCAAAATATGCAAACCACTAGACATCCATCCATTGGAGAATGGACACATGGAAGATGGGGCATCCATAGAATTGGTGGATGAAGAGCCATTTAAAACGATGTTTGGGGGCCAACCATGGTGGCTCGTGCCTATAATTCCAGTGACTCAGGAAGCTGAGGTGGGAGGATTGCTTTGAGGCCAGGAGTTTGAGACTGGGCAACATAGCCAGACCCCATCTCTGCAAAAAAATTTTCAAAATTAGCTAGGTGTGGTGGTCTGTGCCTATAGCCCCATCTGCTTGGGAGGCTGAGGCGAGAATTGCTTGAGCTCAGGAGCTCCAGGTTATAGTGGGCTATGACTCAGTCACTACACTCCAGACTGGGTGACAGAGCAAGAACACTCTGTCTCCAAAAAACTAAGATAAAATGTTTGAGATGACCTTTGTTCGGTGTAATGTAGAAGTTAAAATTACACGCTCTGGAATTTAGTTCCTTTGTGTTATCCCCCAGAAGTTAAGAATCCCCCCGTATCCAAACTAGCTTATGATAGAGGAAAAGCTTATTAGCTCCCAGACCTGAACAACTGAGGAGTTTCAGGAATGGCTGGATCCAGGATTCCTTTGGGTCGATTGCATCTTTTTTTTTTTTTGAGATGGAGTCTCGTTCACTCTGTCATCCAGGCTGGAGTGCAGTGGTGCAATCTCAGCTCACTGCAACCTCTGCCTCCCGGGTTTAAGCGATTCTCCTGCCTCAGCCTCCTGAGTAGCTGGGATTACAGGCACCCACCACCACACCTAGCTGATTTTTGTATTTTTAATGGAGATGGGGTTTCACCATGTTGGCCTGGCTGGTCTCGAACTCCTGACCTCAGGTAATCCACCTTGGCATTCCAAAGTGCTGGGATTACAGGTGTGAGCCACCACGCCTGGCCTGGGTGGGTCGCATCTTAAGGCTCCTGGCAGTGAGCCCAGTAGCTCCTGGCTGTCCACCTGTGGTTGTAGTGGTTCCAAACCTCATTTCTTTGCGGTGCCAAACCCAGAGGAAGACAGAGTGCATCCCAGCATTCCCAGCTAGACTGAGGTCATGTGACACCCAATGCCCAATCATGTGACCAGAGGAATGCTGTATGCTGATTGGCTTGGGCATGAGGGATTTTTTTTTTTTTTTAATTTAGAAACAGCTTTATTGAGATGTAACTTACATGCTATAATATTCACTCCCACCACGTGCTAGAGAGAATTTTGTAAATGTAGTAAAATTATATTCCAACAGTATAAATTGTGTACATAAAAATAAAGTTTTAGGCCGGGAGCAGTGACTCACGCCTGTAATCCTAGCACCTTGGGAGGGCGGATCACCTGAGGTCAGGGTTCAAGACCAGCCCGGCCCAACATGGTGAAACCTTGTGTCTACTAAAAATACAAAAATTAGCTGGGCGTGGTGGCGTGCGCCTGTAGTCCCAACTACTCGGGAGGCTAAGACAGGAGAATCGCTTGAACCCGGGAGGCAGAGATTGCAGTGATCCAAGATCACACCACTGCACGCCAGCCTGGATGACAGAGTGAGACTCCATCTCTCTGTATATATGTAAATAAATAAAGTTGTACATCACTTTTTTTCTTGATCAAAGCAATGCTAGGTAATTAAGGAAATTGTTGGCAATAACAAATTCTATGTGTCTATGAAAAGGTTCTTTTTTTTTTTTTTTTTTTTTTTTT
>NC_045454.1:45638271-45642551 GCF_002776525.5 Piliocolobus tephrosceles
TTTTTTTTTTTTTTTTTTTTTTTTTGAGATGGAGTCTCGCTCTGTCGCCCAGGCTGGAGTGCAGTGGCCAGATCTCAGCTCACTGCAAGCTCCGCCTCCCGGGTTTACACCATTCTCCTGCCTCAGCCTCCCGAGTAGCTGGGACTACAGGCACCCGCCACCTCACCCGGCTAGTTTTTTGTATTTTTTAGTAGAGACGGGGTTTCACCGTGTTAACCAGGATGGTCTCGATCTGCTGACCTTGTGATCCACCCATCTCGGCCTCCCAAAGTGCTGGGATTACAGGCTTGAGCCACCGTGCCCGGCCGAAAAGGTTCTTAAGAAGGTGACTGTAACCTTACATTCTCCTTTCATTCCTTCCTCCATCTCTGCTTCTCTCTAGGGTGAACAGAGTTGGTCTGGGTGGGACTGGGGTTGTGCTGTGTGGGACAGAGGCTGTTGGGGATTCATGGTGGGACTTCCTAATAGTGACCCTTGGGTCGCAGGAACAGGAGACACAGGCCAGTCAAAGGCATGGGAAAAAGCTAGGAGAAGTTAGGATTCGAGTTAAATCCAATGCCAACAGGGTGACCAGTTGTCTAGGTTTAGCCAGGACTGAGGGTTCCCTGGGATGTGAGATTTTCAGTGTCCACACTTAGAAAGTTCTGGGTGAACAGGGACAGGTTGGACTCAGAAGCAGAAAAAAAAAATCAAGGAGGATCTGCAGTGGAAACAGGCATTGTTCACTCTGCAGAATCTGTATCCTTGCTGTCAACAATGCCCTGAACTTCCTTTGGAAGCTGCTCGTCTCCCTTGAGTGGCTCTCACCTCCCACCCTCAACCCCACCCTGGTACCAGGACAGAACACAAAACTCAGCCCCAAACTAGCCGTGACAAAAATGCAAAGCAAGAGCACAATGCTTATACCACTTCGTGCCCATGAGCATGGCAAAAACCAAAAAGATGGACAGTAATTAGTGTTGGCGAGGATGAGGAGAAATCAGAACTCTCATACGTTGCTGGTGGGAACGTAAAATGGCATAGCTGCTTTAGGAAAGAGTTTGGCATTTCTTTTTTTTTGGGGGGGGCGGTTCAAGTGATTCTCCTGCCTCAGCCTTCTCAGTATCTGGGACTACAGGAGCCCACCATCACATCCGGCTAATTTTTGTCTTTTAGTAGAGACGGGGTTTCACCATGTTGGTCAGGCTGGTCTCGAACTCCTGACCTCGTGATCCGCCCACCTTGGCCTCCCAAAGTGCTGGGATTACAGGTGTGAGCCACCGCGCCCGGCCGGTGAGTGTTTTTTTTTTTTTCTTTTGCTAGTTTCATAAACAAAGCCACCTCTAGCTATTTAATTGCATTTTTTTTCCAGTATCTCCCTTAAAAAAATTTTTTTTAGAGACAGAGTCATGCTGTGGCACGCGCCTGTCATCCCAGTTACTCAGGAGGCTGAGGCAGGAGAATCGCTTGAACCCAGGAGGCGGAGGTTGCAGTGAGCCAAGATGCCAAGATCTCGCCACTGCACTCCAGCCTGGGCGACAAGAGCGAAACTCCGTCTCCAAAAAAAAAAAGAAGATGCGTTTCCCCTTTGTCGCGGATAGCAGCTACCTTGGGTTTCTATATTTGCTTATTCGTCCCTCTCTACTTGGTGACTCATTCCACTTGGAAGAAACTTTGGACTGGAGTTCCCTGCCCCCACCCCTGCCATCAGACTGATTTGTTTTCTTGCTGTTACTGTCACATGATAAACACGGGGTTGTTGGCTTTTTTAAAAAAAAAAAAACATTTATTTCTCTTCTCCACTCTCCACCCCCCTCCTAAATGTTCCAGCCTGGCTCTCTGCATGCACTATTAGCTTGGAACTGTTTCGAAAACTTTTCAGAGTTTTGGCTCGACGCTTGCAGGTTTCATGGTCTTATTCCCGAGAGCTTCCTGTCTCTTCTCGGAAGTTCTCGTTTTACCTCTAGTTACATGCTTATCACAAGGTATGTTTTGCACTTTGCGAATCTCCATTTGGGTGGATCCCAGCTGTTTTATCCCCACTGTTTTATTTATTTATTTATGTACTTATTTTATTATATTTTGAGGCGAAGTGTACCACATTTTCTTTTTCAGACAGTCTCGCTCTGTTGCCCAGGCTGGAGTGCAGTGTCGCGATCTCAACTCACTGCAAACTCCGCCTCCCGGGTTCCAGTGAATCTCCTGCCTCAGCCTCCCGAGGAGCTGGGATTACAGGCGCTCGCCACCACGCCCAGCTAATTTTTGTATTTTTAGTAGAGACGGGGTTTCACCATGTTGGCAAGGATGGTCTCGATCTCTTGACCTCGTCATCTGCCCTCCTCGGCCTCCCAAAGTGCTGGGATTACAGGCATGAGCCACACCGTGCCTGGCCTTCAACTCTTTTTATAATGAGTAAAAAAAAAAAATCGAAAGGCAGCACCATGGCAAAGAAAGAGTTTTTTTATTTGTCCTTAGACATTAAGCCCATTTATCCATTTGGTTCTGATGCGACAGAGGCCGGGAGTTGCAGGGAACGGCAGGAAATCTGGCACAGGTCCTGCAGATCCTTCATCTCCATCCTTTTCTCATTTTGCTGGAGACATGGCAAAAATATTCTGCCATGGTCTTAAGGAGAAGTTATAAAGCCAGACAGTTCTCTTTTTTTTTTCTTTTTTCTTTTCCTTTTTTTTTTGAGACGGAGTCTCGCTCTGTCACCCAGGCCGGAGTGCAGTGGCGTCATCTCGGCTCACTGCAAGCTCTGCCTCCCGAGTTCACGCCATTCTCCTGCCTCAGCCTCCCGAGTAGCTGTAGAGCCAGACAGTTCAAGAGCTGGCCCTGCCACTTTGCAGCTATGAGACCGCAGACAAACCATATAATCTCTTAAACCAGGGGTCAGTCAGTAAACTATATCCCATAGGCTAAATGTGGCCTGCTGCCTGATTTGTAATGATTTGTGAGCTGGGAGTCACTTCTGCATTTTATTTATTTATGTATGTATTTTTGAGACGGAGTCTTGCTCTGTTGCCCAGACTGGAGTGCAGTGGCACAATCTCGGCTCACTGCAACCTCCGTCTCCCGGGTTCAAGCGATTCTCCTATCTCAGCCTCTAGGCTGAGATTACAGGTGTACGCCACCAGGTCCAGCTAATTTTTGTGTTTTGGGTAGCGACAGGGCTTCACCATCTTGACCAGGCTGGTCTCGAACTCCTGACCTCAAGTGATCTGCCCGCCTCAGCCTCCCAAAGTGTTGGGATTATAAGCATGAGCCACCACGCCCTGCCCACTTTGGCATTTTAAAATGGTCAGGGAACAAAACAAAGGAAGAATAAGGAGAGATGTGAATCAAAGGGTGCAAAGTTTCAGACACGAGGAATACGTTCTTGGAATCCATTGCTCTGTACACGAATGGTGACTGTAGCTAATAACACATATTGCAAAATGGCTAGAAGAATAGATTTTAAATATTCTCACAACAAAGAAATAAGTACATGAACTGATGAGCATTTAATTAGCTTGTTTTAATCATTCCACAATTTATACTGTATCATAACTTTACACTGTACCCCATACGTGTATACCACTATTATTTTTATTTTTGTTTGTTTATTTTATAGACAGGGTCTAGCCTGTCACTCAGGCTGGAGTGCAGTGGAGCTTTCATAGCTCACTGCACCCTTGACCTCCTGGGCTCAAGTGATTCTGCCACCTTAGCCTCCTGAGTAGCTGGGACTACAGGCGTGAACCACTGTCCCTGGCTAATTGTTCTATTTTCTGTGGAAATGGGGTCTCACTATGTTGCCCAGGTTGGTCTCTAATTCCTGGGCTCCAGTGATCCTCCCATCATGGCCTCCCATAGGGCTGAGATTACAGGCATGAGCCACTATGCCAGACCTATATGACTGTTGTCAATTAAAAATAAAACAAATGATTTTTAGAAAGATAATATTATAGAAAATAATATTAATAGAAAATAGATAATAGGGCCAGGCGCAGTGGCTCACGCCCGTAACCTCAGCACTTTGGGAGGCTGAGGTGGGCAGATCACTTGAGGTCAGGAGTTTGAGACCAGCCTGGCCAACATGGTAAAACCCTGACTCTACTGAAAATGCAAAATTAGCCGGGCGTGGTGGTGAGTGCCTGTAATCCCAGCTATTCAGGGGCTGAGGCAGGAGAATCACTTGAACCCGAGAGGTGTAGTGAGCCGAGATTGCGCCATTGCACTCCAGCCTGGGCAACAAGAGTGAGACTCCGTCTCAAAAAAAAAGAAAAAAGAAAAGAAAAGTTGAAAAAATAGCACAGAGT
>NC_045454.1:45642951-45644577 GCF_002776525.5 Piliocolobus tephrosceles
GGGGAGAGAAGGGAAGAAAGGAAAAGAAAAGAAACCATCGGGGTCTAATGCTCGGCTTCTGGCTTATGAAGTCCGGCCCTTTCCAATAATGATAATCTGTATCTATATCCTTATCCCTAGCACTGTGGTTATAAAATTCTGCAGTTCTCAAAGTCACTTGTGTGTCTTAGTCTGTGCTTTGCTGCCTTGGCGTCATTTCTGAGCAGGATCCTGGCTATGAGCTCCCTGCTAGGGGCGGACACTCCCAAATGTGCAAAACTCAGCCACCCTCCTCCTCCTCCTCTCTTCCTTCCAGGAGCTGCATCTCTGTGTCTCCCGCAAGCACTTCGCTCTGGAACGGGGCTGCAGGCTGCGCGGGCTGTCGCCGGGGAACTACAGCGTGCGAGTCCGGGCCACCTCCCTCGCGGGCAACGGCTCCTGGACGGAACCCACCTATTTCTACGTCACAGACTATTGTAAGTCTCCATGGCAGCCTCAGCTAGTTGGGGCTGTGCTTAGCACTGAGCATGTGGGACATTTAAGAGGATAACATGGAGAGGCCACAGGTGCTGGTCCTGGCCTTGACTGTCCGGCCTACCAGATGCCGCTGTGTGACTGGGGCTAGGGGCTTGCTCTCTCTGATCCTGCACTTGATGCTTGTTCTGGAGTGCAGTGGCACAGTCTTGGCTCACTGTAGCGTCCACCTTCCAGGTTCAAGTGATTCTCCCACCTCAGCCTCACAGTAACTGGGACTACAGGTGCACACCACCACGCCTGGCTAATTTTTGTATTTTTAGTGGAGATGGCATTTCACCACGTTGGCCAGCTGATCTCAAACTCCTGACCTCAAGTGATCTACCCACCTCAGCCTCCCAAAGTGCTGGAATTACAGGCATGAGTCACCACCATGCCTGGACTGATCCTGCACTTTAAAAAAAAAGCACTTTTATTTTTGTTTCAGAGGTACTTATGCAGTTCATTATATAAGTAAATTGTGTGTCGTTGGGGGTTTGCTGTACAGGTAATTTTGTCACCCATGTATGTAATCATTATAGTACCAGATAGGTCATTTTTTGATCCTTTCCCTCTTCTCACCCACCACTCTCAAGTAGGCACCTGTGTTAGTCTGTACTCACACTGCAATAAAGAAATACCTGGCTGGGCACAGTGGCTGACACCTGTAATCCCAGCACTTTGGGAGGCCAAGGTGGGCCAATCACTTGAGGTCAGGAGTTTGAGACCAGCCTGGCCAACATGGTGAAACCCCATCTCTACCAAAAAATACAAAAATTAGCTGAGCATGGTGGTGTGCGCCTGTAGTCCCAGCCCCTTGGGAGATTGAGGTGGGAGAATTGCTTGAACTGGGGAGGCAGAAGTTGCAGTGAGCCGAGATTGTACCACTGCACTCCAGCCTGGGCAACAGAGCAAGACCCTGTCTCAAAAAAAAAAAAAAGAGAGACAGGAAGGAAGGGAGGGAGGGAAAGGAGGGAAGGAGAGAAGGAAGGAAGGATAGAGGGAGAGAGAGAAAGAAAGAAAGAGAAAAAGAAAGAGAAAGAAAGAAAGAAGAAAGAGAGAGAGAGAAAGAAAAGAAAGAAAGAAAAAAGAAAGAAAGAAAGAAAGAAAGAAAGAAAGAAAGAAAGAAAGAAA
>NC_045454.1:45644587-45665971 GCF_002776525.5 Piliocolobus tephrosceles
AGAAAGAAAGAAAGAAAGAAAGAAAGAAAGAAAGAAAGAAAGAAAGAGAAAGAAAGAAAAGAAAAGAAAGAGAAAGAGGACGGGCATGGTGACTCATGCTTGTAATCACAGCACTTTGGGAGGCCATGGTGGGCAGATCACGAGGTCAGGAGTTTGAGACCAGCTTAGCTAATATGGTGGAACCCTGTTTCTACTAAAAATAAAAAAAAATTAGCTGGGCATGGTGATGTGTGCATGTAATCCCAGCTACTTGGGAAGCTGAGGCAGGAGAATCGCTTGAACCTGGAAGAAGGAGGTTCCAGTGAGCCGAGATCGTGCCACTGAATCCTAGCCTGGGTGTCAGAGCAAGACTCTGTCACAAAAATAAGTACTTAGATAAAGATTTTTTTTTTTTTTTTTTTTTTTGAGACGGAGTCTCGCTCTGTCGCCCAGGCTGGAGTGCAGTGGCCGGATCTCAGCTCACTGCAAGCTCCGCCTCCCGGGTTCCCGCCATTCTCCTGCCTCAGCCTCCCGAGTAGCTGGGACTACAGGCGCCACCACCGCGCCCGGCTAGTTTTTTGTATTTTTAGTAGAGACGGGGTTTCACGGTGTTAGCCAGGATGGTCTCGATCTCCTGACCTCGTGATCCACCCGTCTCGGCCTCCCAAAGTGCTGGGATTACAGGCTTGAGCCACCGCGCCCGGCCGATAAAGATTAAAATAAAATGAATAAGCATTTCAGAGGGGCAGCAGCAGAGCATTAAACTGACAGTATGGGGTCCTGCATCCACTGCCTGAGATGTGGGAGGGGTGGAAATGAGCAGTGATTTGGGAGTGGGGGTGGGGAACAGTGCGCTACCAGAATACTGGCCTCTGAGCCCACTGCCTGGTCCTACTGAACCTACGGGACTGTTGTGGGACTGCTGGAAAAATCAGGGTGTGGAAGAATAGCAGAGAGGTTCATGGACAAGGGAGGGGGGAAACAGGGTGGCCCACCCTTTCCAGGAGTGGATGTGATTTTTGGTGTGAACTCTGTTGGGAACACACTGATATGAAACATATATTTTCTTATTCTATTTCAGTAGATGTCCCGTCAAATATTGCAAAAATTATCATCGGCCCCCTCATCTTTGTCTTTCTCTTCAGTGTTGTGATTGGAAGTATTTATCTATTCCTGAGAAAGAGGTGAGTTGCGTGAGTTCAGTGGTGTGCTGGGAACCATTGGTTCTCTGGGGGAAAATATGCCTCGATATAGGTATAGGTATATGTAAGTTTATTATGAATTTTACTGATATAGGATGTGTAACGTGCAATTTACAGATAATTGTCATAATACGATATATACAACTCTTTATTGTAAATTCCCTCTAGCCAGTTGATTCTTACAGAATGTTTTGGTTGATTTTTTAATTTTTTTTGCCCAAACCTTTATATCCAAAGCCAACCTATTATTGCCGTTAATTAAACAAGTATAGCTCCAATGTGAATGTTGATTAATTTTTCAAAATTTACATGAAAGAGTAGGACATGACTGGGCACAGTGGCTCATGCCTGTAATCCTAGCATTTTGGGAGGCCAAGGCGGGTGAATCACCTGAGGTCAGGAGTTTGAGACCAGCCTGGCCAACATGGTGAAACCTCATCTCTACTAAAAGTACTAAGAAATTAACCAGGCGTGGTGGTAGGCGCCTGTAATCCCAGCTACTCAGGAGGCTGAGGCAGGAGAATTACTTGAACCCTGGAGGTGGACGTTGCAGCTAGCCAAGATCCCGCCATTGCACTCCAGCCTGGGCAACAGAGTGAGACTCCATCTCAGAAAAAAAAAAAAAAAAAAGAGTGGGACAAAACTGAAATAAGACATATATGTTCATCAGTGATATGAGTGACGTCTTTGCTGAGTCATATAATAATTTTTAAATACCAGAAGAACATTTTCTTAGTGTTTTATGCCATGTGCAATGTCACAGTTGCAGACATGACACACTTTGAAGTTTAATCTACATGATTAAACATTTTTCTCGGCCAGGCACAGTGGCTCACACCTGTAATCCCAGCACTTTGGGAGGCTGAGGCGGGCGGATCATGAGGTCAGGAGCTCGAGACCAGCCTGACCAACATGGTGAAACCCCGTCTCTACTAAAAATACAAAAATTAGCAGGGTGTGGTGGTGCGCGCCTGTAATCCCAGCTCCTCAGGAGGCTGCGGCAGGAGAATCGCTTGAACCCGGGAGGCAGAGGTTGCAGTGAGCTGAGATCACACCATTGCGCTCCACCCTGGGCAGCAGAACGAGACTGTCTCAAAAACAAAACAAAAATATTTTTCTCATCACTTTCTCAAGCCTGGACAAACAACAGAACAACAAATCCAGTCCCAAGTTATAGCATTTGCCAGTTTTTGTAATGTAAATATTCCCAGCATGTCTAATTTCAAGCTGTAGACATAATATTACTGAGTATAGTGTCGGAAAGAGATACATAATAGCTCCCCATTGAATTCACCCTATGGATACAATATGGTGTATAAATGATATAAGGTAAATAACCTCAACTGCATTGATCATAGTAAAATGGAGTGTGAGAGTTAGAAAGTGATGAGTTTTGAGCATGTATTGTCTTTGGTTTTAGGGTAATTTATTTCATTGTAAGCCTCTATAATTTACATTTTTTGTTCTATTTGGAAGGCATTGTACAATTTAATCTTTAATAATGCTTATATTTAATAACTGGCTCACTCGTTTCCTGAAAATTTAATAATTGTTTCTCATCAGTCGGGATGAGCTCGCTGTAGAACAGTACTGGGTGAGTGGCTTTTAAGTGTTACATAGACAGCCATAAATTGTAATAAAAGCCAGCCAGAGCCCTGCATGGTCGTGCACATCTGTAATCCCAGCCACTCGGAAGGATGAGGCAGGAGGATCACTTGATACCAAGAGTTCAAGACCAGCCTGGGCAACATAGTGAGACCCTGTCTCTACGAAATTTAAAAAATTAGCCAGGTGTGGTGGTGAGCACCTGTATTCCCAGCTATTTAAAAAGCTAAGGTGAGAGGATCTCTAGAGCCCAGAAGGTCGAGACTGCAGTGAGCTCTGATTAAACCACTGCCCTCCAGCCACAACGCAGCAAGACTCCAACTCTGAAATGTGAAAACAAAACAAAACAAAACAAAACAAAAACACCCAGGGAGGGATGAGTGCTGCTGCCATGTTGATGCATTTAAGTACTTGTCTGATGGGCTTCCATTCAAAACATAAAGGTCCCCCATCCCTGCCCTAGACTGCATCTAGAATTGTGGGGATTCTGCTGGTAAGGGCTGCCATTTGCCTTATGAAACCCCTTTCTGGAGACCTGCAGAGTCCCATGAGAACCTCAAGCTAATGTGCCTCATTTTTCTCCTCCAGGCAGCCAGATGGGCCACTGGGACCGCTTTACGCTTCTTCAAACCCTGAGTATCTCAGTGCCAGTGATGGTGAGTACCATCCCTTCCCTGTGGGTGACCAGTACCCTACTCAACAGCTTCCTTTGCCTTCACCATTGAGTGAGAGTGAAGGATGGGTTCCCCAGGGAGGCCAAGAAAAGCCCTCTTGGTCATCTGAGCTTGCCAAACTGCCCTTGCTGCAGAAACCTCATTACTGTGTGCATGTGGACACATGGTATTTGGCACCTGCCTGGATGGGCTCATCTAGCTGGTCTGGGACCCTTGGATGGGGTTGACAACTTGGGCTGGGCTCAGCTGGGTGGTTCTTCTTCTGGTCTTGCCTGGCTTCACCCATGTAGCTACATTTTGCTGGTGTGTCAGCTAGCACTTGGTAGTCTTAGATGATTTCACTCACATGTCTGGTGGTCGGCAGGCTGTGTGGTCCCAACGTGGGGGCCCTAAGCTGGGGGAGGCTGAGCCTCATCTGTCCATGTGGCCTCTTAGGCTCCAGCAGGCTGGCCTAGTCTTCATTGCATGGTACTCTGTTGGTTCCTAGTAGCAAGGGAGGGCAAGCTCCAGGGTAATAGTCCATTCCGAGTTTCTGCTTGGGTCGTTCCTGCTGATTCCCATTGACCAAAATAACTCACAAGGCCATGCCCAGGGCCAAGGGGTGGTGAGATAGACTCCACCTTTTCATGGGAAGAGCTGCCAAGTATCCTGGCTTTTTTTTACCCCCAACCTATTACAACCTGTCTTCCATCCCCTTGGCACTTTGCAGAAACAGTAGTCTCAGGTGGGAAGTAGCACCATTCCGTGGCAAGGGTCTGAAATCAGACAAGAAGGATAGGGATGCAGGTTTGTCTCAGGACATATTGGCCAGGATCTTGAACCAGCTGTGGCTCCTTCCTTGAGTCTCTGCCATGCCCTCTCCACGGGTGCAGATGCCTGTCCTGTTCTCAGCAATACGCCCAGTGCCTGGCATGGGTCCTGGATCACAGAACTCACTTCACGAGTGTTTTTGAGGGGGTTTGGGTGAGGGCTTGGGTGGAAGGTGGCTGCAGACCCCCAAGGGATCCGCCAAAGATGCTGTGTAGATAAGTGAAAAGCAGTGTTTCCATGCTCTGTGTACGTGCCGGACGAGTGGGAGGTGCCTCGAGAGAAGATCACCCTCCTTCGAGAGCTGGGGCAGGGCTCCTTCGGCATGGTGTATGAGGGCAACGCCAGGGACATCATCAAGGGTGAGGCAGAGACCCGCGTGGCAGTGAAGACGGTCAACGAGTCAGCCAGTCTCCGAGAACGGATTGAGTTCCTCAATGAGGCCTCGGTCATGAAGGGCTTCACCTGCCATCATGTGGTGAGTCCAATGGGGATGGGACACAGGCTGGCTTTCCTGCCCCTTCCCTCTCTCTGCCTCCCCCTCCTGCACAGAGTGACAGAGGACACTGGGTGTAACCTCCTGCCCAACCCCCACTCCACTAAGCTTCCCATCCTAAAGGTGCGGGGAGGGATCGTTCCCTTCTCAAATCACATCCTCTCCCACTTCACCTGGAACCAGACTCTATCACTGTCTCATCACTTTCTGGAATGCTTCATTGCTTTCCAGACTCACTCATCACTTTCTGGAATCTTCCATCATTTTCTGGAATCTTCCACCACTTTCTGGATCCTTCCATCATTTTCCAGAATCTTCCATTGCTTTTTAGACTCTTCCATTTCTTGCTTTTTCCTGGCTCCTTTGTAATCCAGGACCACACAGAGGTCCACCTCATACCACCTGCCATCATTCCTACTCTCCCTTGAAGGCAGCGCAAACTCTTCCTGCCTTTCTGCTCCTTTGTTTCTCTTTGAGTCCCATGTACTTTCATCCTTACCACACATATTTGTGGGGCATTTAAAACCTTGCTCTTGTCCCTGTGATACAGTGGATTCCTGCCCCTGTAGAGCTTCCAAAACAGCAGGTGGAGACAGACTCCAAAACCTTTATTTTTATTTTTATATATTTTTAAGACAGAGTCTCTCTCTGTCACCCAGGGTGGAGTACAGTGGCACAATCTTGGCTCACTCAACCTCTGCCTCCCGGGTTCAAGCAATTCTCCTGCCACAGCCTCCTGAGTAGCTGGGATAACAGGAGCCCATCACCGCACCCGGCTAATTTTTGTATTTTTAGTAGAGATGGGATTTTGCCATGTTGGCCAGACTGGTCTCGAACTCCTGACTTCAGGTGATCCACCGGCCTCAGCCTCTCAAAGTGCTGGGATTACAGGCATAAGCCACTGACCCCGGCCGACTCCAAACCCTTTATACATTAGGAGAAAATGTTATGGAAACATGAAGAAAGAGAGGAAAGAAGGGTTGGACAAGGGTGTATTTGAGCAAAGACTTCAAGGACATGAGAAGCTGGGCCCTGTGGGTGTGGCAGGGAACAGAGAGCCAGGCAGAGAGAATGGTTAAAATACAAAGGCCTGGGCGGGCGTGGTGGCTGTAATCCCAGCACTTTGGGAGGCTGAGGCAGGTGGATCACCAGAGGTTGGGGGTTCAAGACCAACCTGACCAACATGGAGAAATCCTGACTCTACTAAAAATACAAAAATTAGCCGGGTGTGCTGGCGGGCGTCTGTAACCCCAGCTACTCGATAGACTGAGGCAGGAGAATTGCTTGAACCTGGGAGGTGAAGGTTGCAGTGAGCCGAGATCACGCCACTGCACTCCAGCCTGGGTAAGAGAGCATGATTCCGTCTCGAAAATTAAAAAAAAAAAAAATACAAAGGCCTATCTGTCTGCTCCCCTAGACCAGGGCTGAGCACACTGCATCCAGGCCACAGGGTGCTGTATGTGACATAGACACCAGGCAGGGAGAACCTTGGCGAGTTGAATCACAGACCCTCCTCCGAGAACCCCGGTTGCTTGCTCTGCAGGTGCGCCTCCTGGGAGTGGTGTCCAAGGGCCAGCCCACGCTGGTGGTGATGGAGCTGATGGCTCACGGAGACCTGAAGAGCTACCTCCGTTCTCTGCGGCCAGAGGCTGAGGTGAGCTGCCTTGGGGGGACCCAGCGGGATACTCAGTGGGGCACCCGCTCCTGGCCTCCTCGAATCCTGGTGCTGCTGAAACACCAACCCCATGTTTCGGTTTTAGAATAATCCTGGCCGCCCTCCCCCTACCCTGCAAGAGATGATTCAGATGGCGGCAGAGATTGCTGACGGGATGGCCTACCTGAATGCCAAGAAGTTTGTGCATCGGGACCTGGCAGCGAGAAACTGCATGGTCGCCCATGATTTTACTGTCAAAATTGGAGGTTCGTCTGGCTTTCTGCTTTGAAAACATAACGACCCAGGCCAGGTTTGATTTCAGAAGGACGCTGTCTATGATGAGCTGCTAAGTCTTTTCTGATAGTATAAAAGGGGCAAGATACTTCTTTTTTTGTTTTTTGTTTTGTTTTGTTTTGTTTGTTTGTTTTGAGATGGAGTCTTACTCTGTCGCCCAGGCTGGAGTGCAGTGGTGCAATCTTGGCTCACTGCAACCTCTGCCTCCCAGGTTCAAGCGATTCACCTGCCTCAGCTTCCCAAGTAGCTGGGACTACAGGTGTGCACCACCACGCTTGGCTAATTTTTGTATTTTTAGTGGAGATGGGGTTTCACCATGTTGGCCAGGATAGTCTTGATTTCCTGACTTCGTGATCCTCCTGCCTCGGCCTCCCAAAGTGCTGGGATTACAGGCGTGAGCTAGCACACTGGCTTTTTTTTTTTTTTTTTCTTTTTTATGAGATGGAGTCTTGCTCTGTCACTCAGGCTGGAGTGCAGTGACAGGATCTCGGCTCACTGAAACCTCTACCTCTCAGGTTCAAGTGATTCTCCCGCCATGGTCTCCCAAATAGCTGGGATGAGAGGCGTGCACCACCACACCCAGCTAATTTTTGTATTTTTAGTAGAGATGGAGTTTCACCGTGTTGGCCAGGATGGTCTCAAACTCCTGACCTCAAATGATCCAGCCGTGTTGGCCTCCCAAAGCACTGGGATTACAGGCATGAGCCACTGTGCCTGGCCTGGGCAAGATTTTGGATGGGGACCACTCCCCCCCCAGGCTGTCATTTAATTGCATGTATTGATAAACTCATTTACCCATTCACTTCTTTAAAAGATATGTTTGTAGGACCGGGGGCCCCGCCTGTAATCTCAGTGCTTTGGAAGGCCAAGGTGTAAGGACTGCTTGAGTCCAGGAGTTTGAGACCAGCCTGTGCAACATAGTGAGACTCTATCTCTATGAAAAATTTTTTTAAAAAGGGGTGTGGTGGTGCACATCTGTGGTCCCAGCTACTCAGGAGGCTGGGGTGGGAGGATTGCTTGAGCCCAGGAGGTAGAGGCTGCAGTGAGCTGTGACTGCATCACTGCACTCCAGCCTGGGCAATAGTGAGACACTATTTCAAAAAAACAAACAAAAAAGGAATATAGAGGGGACCAGAGCAGCGTGAGATGTGAGATCGAGGAGAGAGGCAGAAACCAGACCCAGAAGGACCTTGTATGTCACAGCAAGTCATCTCGACATTATCTTACATTAGCAAGGGGCAGCAGGAAGTGATATGATTCTATTTATGACTCAAAAAGACATCTCCTGGCCAGGCGCAGTGGCTCACACCTGTAATCCCAGCACTTTGGAAGACTGA
Organism: Piliocolobus tephrosceles; assembly: GCF_002776525.5. NCBI lineage: Eukaryota > Metazoa > Chordata > Mammalia > Primates > Cercopithecidae > Piliocolobus > Piliocolobus tephrosceles. The sequence continues at coordinate 45,652,636 of NC_045454.1, forward strand.
GGCGGGCGGATTACTGGAGGTCAGGAGTTCGAGACCAGCCTGGTCAACATGGTGAAACCCCCGTCTCTACTCAAAATACAAAACATTAGCTAGACATGATGGCAGACAGCTGTAATCCCAGCTACTCAGGAGACTGAGGCAGGAGAATTGCTTGAATCAGGGAGGTAGAGGTTGCAGTGAACCGAGATCGCACCACCGCACTCCAGCCTGGAGGACAGAGTGAGACTCCATATAAAAAAAAAAAAAAAAAAAAAGAAAGAAAAAGAAAAATGTAGCTTCTTTGTCATTTGGTACCTTCTTTTCCCTCCCTTTAAATAGTAGCCCATCTTCCCCCTTCACTTCCCCATGTGCACCCTCAGAATCCCTTCTTACTGGATTTGGCTACCACCCAGGTGAGCGCACACCAGGGCCAGGTGAACCCCTCTTAGGGCTCTGTGAGAGGTGGGGCAGTCAAGATGGCAGATGGTAGGACCAAGGCTGAAGGTTAAGAGCGTGTGAATCATTTGTGTTGTCAGACTTTGGAATGACCAGAGACATCTATGAAACGGATTACTACCGGAAAGGGGGCAAGGGTCTGCTCCCTGTACGGTGGATGGCGCCGGAGTCCCTGAAGGATGGGGTCTTTACCACTTCTTCTGACATGTGGTGAGTTGTGTGTGGAGGGGTGGACGGATGCTGGGCTTGAATTCCAGGTGCTAGTAACAGCCAAGAGCGGGGGAAGGAAGCCTGCCATCCTCCTGGACCCCCCATCAAGGAAAGGAAGGCAGCGTCCTGTCTGAGGACCTTCCCGTGGCCACTCTTATGTCCTGATTAATCCTGGAGGCATTGTGAACCCCAAAAATCTGAGACAGGTCTCAGTTAATTTAGGAAGGTTATTTTGCCAAGGTTGAGGACGCGTGCTCATGGCACAGCCTCAGGAGATCCTGACCACATGTGCCCAAGGTGGTCAGGGCACAGCTTGGTTTTATACATTTTAGGGAGACATGAGACATCAATCAACATATGCAAGATGAACATTGGTTGGGTCTGGAAAGGCGGGACAACTCGAAGCGGGGAGGGGACTCTTCCAGGTCATAGGTGGATAAGAGACAAATGGTTGCATTCTTTTGAGTTTCTGATGAGCCTCTCCAAAGGAGGCAATCAGATATGAATGTTTCTCAGTGAGCAGAGCGGGGACTTTGAATAGAGTGGGAGGCAAGTTTGTTCAAGCAGTTCCCAGCTGGACTTTGTCCTTGAGTTTAGCGATTTGGGGGCCCCAAGATTGGTTTTTCTTTCATAGCATTTATGGACTGCAGCATGAATTGTTTTATTAACTGGCCAACCATGTTCTAGCAAACCAAGAGATGTGTTTGCGTGTGTGTGTGTGTGTGTGCGCATGTGTGTGTGTATTTGCATGTGTGTGAGCGTGTGTGTGTATGTGTATGCATATGTGTTTGCATGTTTGTGTATTAGTGTTTGTGTACATGTGTGTGTGCATGTTTGCATGTGTGTGTGCGTGTGTGCTAGTTTGCCTGTGTGTTTACATGTTTGTGTGTTTGCATGTATGTGAATTTGCATGTGTGTGCACACATGTGTGTATTTGCATGTGTGCACACGTGTGTGTTTGCATATGTTTGGGTGTATTTGCATGTGTGTGCACACGTGTGTGTTTGCCTGTTCGTGTGTATGTGTATGCATATGTGTGTTTGTGTGTGTATTAAATGTGTGCCTGTGTTTGCATGTGTTTGTGTGTGTTTGCGTGCATGTGTGTACATGTGCGTTTCCATGTATGTGCTAGTTTGCCTGTGTGCACGTGTGTTTGTATTTGCGTGTGTGTGCACGTGTGTTTGTGTATTTACATGTGTGCACACGTGTGTGTTTGCATGTGTGCTAGTTTGCCTGTGTTTGCACGCATGCGTTTGCATATGTGTTTGCATGTGTGTGCTAGTTTGCCTGTGTGCGTGTTTGTGTGTGTGCGCGTGTGTGTGCATGTGTTTGCATGTGTGTTTGCATGTGTGCTAGTTTGCCTTTGTGTGTTTGCCTGTGTGTTTGCATGCATGCGTTTGCATATGTGTTTGCATGTGCGTGCTAGTTTGCCTGTGTGCGTGTGTGTGTGAGTGTGTGTGTGTGTGCATGTGCACGTGTTTGCATGTGTGTTTGCATGTGTTGTGTGCTAGTTTGCCTGTGTGCATGTGTGTTTGCGTGTGTATGTGTGTGTTTTTGCGTGTGTGTGTGTGAATGGTTTCTTTGTTACTACTCTCAACTGTCATTGACAGGTCCTTTGGCGTGGTCCTTTGGGAAATCACCAGCTTGGCAGAACAGCCTTACCAAGGCCTGTCTAATGAACAGGTGTTGAAATTTGTCATGGACGGAGGGTATCTGGATCAACCCGACAACTGTCCAGAGAGAGTGTAAGTGTAGAAGGGGCTTGAGGTGTGTGAGGTGTTCATTGAAAGGGTATTGCCCTTTACACGTGTGCTTGGTCTTGCCTTTCCTATGTCTACACACTCACCGTGTTTGCATGCTATATGTTACAGGTGTGTTTGTGTTTGGATAGCTTGTCTTTACATGCGTGTTTGCATTTGCATATTGCATGGTGGTACACACACTTGAGTTTCCATATGTGCTACATGTGTGCTTGTTTGCATATTATATATTTACATAGGTATTTATGTTTGCATACTATATGTTTACATGTGCATCAGCGTATCATGGCACATGTACACCTTGTTTACATATCTTTATAAGCACACGTGTTTACATATGTGCTTGTTTACATAGTATGTCTTTACTGGCATGCTTGTGTTCACAAATCGTAAGATTTTCTTTCATATTGTATAGTTGGAATGTTGCACAAGAAACCCATAGCGGTAGTTATCTTGGGAGAAGGGAACTGGAGACCTGGGGTTGGGGGAGCGAGACCTATGTTTGGCTGTTAATTATTTATACGCTGAAAATTTTGTCAGGTGGCTGGGAATGGGTGGCTCACACCTGTAATCCCAGCAATTTGGGAGACCGAGGCGAACAGGTCACCTGAGGTCAGGAGTTCAAGACCAGCCTGGCCAACATGGTGAAACCCCGTCTCTATTAGAAATACAAAAATTACCTGGGTGTGGTGGTGGGCACCTGTAGTCCCAGCTACTCAGGAGGCTGAGGCAGGAGAATTGCTTGAATTCGGGAGGCAGAGGTTGCAGTGAGCAGAGACTGCGCCATTGCACAGCAGCCTGGGTGACAGAGCGAGATTCTGTCTCAAAAACAAACAGACACACAAAAATTTTGTCAGGCATACATATTATGTATTCCCCCCTCCAAATGTACATAGATATATATTTAGATGAAGTCTCGCTCTGTCACCCAGGCTGGTAGAGTGCAGTGATGCAATCACAGTTCACTGCAACCTTGAACTCCTGGACTCAGCCTCCTGGCTCAGCCTCCCAAAGTGCTGGGATTACTCTTGATCCAGTTTTGAAATGAGGCAACCCTTTTCAAAACCATCTTTTGGCTGGGCACGGTGTCTGACGCCTGTAATCCCAGCACTTTGGGAGGCCGAGGCGGGCAGATGACGAGTTCAGGAGACCAAGACCATCCTGGCTAACACGGTGAAACCCCGTCTCTACTAAAAATACAAAAAATTAGCCAGGCATGGTGGTGGGTGCCTGTAGTCCCAGCTACTCAGGAGGCTGAGGTAGGAGAAGGGCGTGAACCTGGGAGGCGGAGCTGGCAGTGAGCCGAGATCGCGCCACTGCACTCCAGCCTGGGTGACAGAGCGAGACTCTGTCTCAAAAAAAAAAAAAAAAAATTCAGGCTGGACAGGATAGCTCATGCCTGTAATCTCAGCACTTTGGGTGGTTGAGGCAGGAGGATTGCTTGAGCTCAGGGGTTCAAGGCTGCAATGAGCTATGATTGTGCCACTGCACTCCATCCTGGGTGGCAACGTGAGATACCCTGTCTCAAAAAAAAAAAAGAAAGAAAGAAAAAAAAAAAGTGGCCAGGCATGGTGGCTCACGCCTGTAATCCCAGCATCTTGGGAGGCCAAGGTGGCTGGATCACTTGAGCCTAGAGTTTGAGACCAGCCTGGGCAACATAGCAAAGCCCTGTCTCTGCAAAACATAGAAAAATGAGCTAGGCATGGTGGTGCACACTTGTGGTCCCAGCTATTTGGGAGGCCAGGTGAGAGGATTGCTTGAGCCTAGGATGCAGAGGCTGCAGTGAGCTATGATCATGCCACTGCACTCCAGCCTGGGTAACAGAATGAGACCCTGTGTCCAAAAAAAGAAGAAAAGCAACAAGAAAACGCCATCTCTCAGAACCTCTAGCATTGCTATTTCTGCCTTGACAATTGTCCACACACACAGCCAGCGTCTGATGCGAACACATGTGGTCCGTGGGTGTTGGCTGCAGGGACGAGGGCGGGGTTGGGAGGATGCTTGGCTGGGCCCCTAGACTCACCCAGGACGTGTCCTTCTGCCCCGCAGCACTGACCTCATGCGCATGTGCTGGCAATTCAACCCCAAGATGAGGCCAACCTTCCTGGAGATTGTCAACCTGCTCAAAGACGACCTGCACCCCAGCTTTCCGGAGGTGTCGTTCTTTCACAGCGAGGAGAACAAGGCTCCCGAGAGTGAGGAGCTGGAGATGGAGTTTGAGGACATGGAGAATGTGCCGCTGGACCGTTCCTCGCACTGTCAGAGGGAGGAGGCTGGGGGCCGGGATGGAGGGTCCTCGCTAGGTTTCAAGCGGAGCTACGAGGAACACATCCCTTACACTCACATGAACGGAGGCAAGAAAAACGGGCGGATCCTGACCTTGCCTCGGTCCAATCCTTCCTAACAGTGCCTACCGCGGCGGGGACGGGCAGGGGTTCCCATTTTCACTTTCCTCTGGTTTGAAAGCCTCTGGAAAACTCAGGATTCTCACGACTCTACCATGTCCAATGGAGTTCAGAGATCGTTCCTATACATTTCTGTTCATCTTAAGATGGACTCGTTTGGTTGCCAATTTAACTAGTCCCGCAGAGGATTTAACTGCTGCCCTTTTGGAGCAACAACGGTTTCAAACCAGGATTTTGTGTTTTTTCGTTTCCCCCCCCCCCCCCCCCCCCCCCCCGCTGGAAAGACAGCACCTGTTTTTACAAATTCTTTTCATTTTTTTTTTTTTTTTTTTTTTTTTTTTTTGCTGGTGTCTGAGCTGCAGTATAAAAGATAAAACTTCTTGTCTATGGAACAAAAGTTCGAAAGAAAAGACAAAACAAAAACACCCAGCCCTGTTCCAGGAGAATTTCAAGCTTTACAGGTTGGGCTTCAAGGCGGCTTTTTTTTTGTTTTCCCTCATCCAGGCTGAAGGATTTTTTTTTTTTTTTTTTTCTTTACAAGATCAGTTCCTCAAATTGACCAATAGCTGCTGCTTTCATACTTTGGATAAGGGTCTGTGGTCCCGGCGTGTGCTCACGTGTGTATGCGTGTGTGTCCAGTCGACATGGCTGATGTGTGTGCAAAGTATCCTCGCGGAGTTGATGCTTTGGGAATTGGCTCATGAAGGTTCTTCTCAAGGGTGCGAGCTCATGTCTCCCTCTCTCCTTCCTTCTTATCGACTGGGAGACTGTGCTCTCGACAGATTCTTCTCGTGTCAGAAGTCTAGCCTCAGGTTTCTACCCTCCTTTCACGTTGGTGGAAAGAGACTTTTTGGGAGCCAAGGGAGGAACATTTCATTTGGAGTGATTATGAATCTTTTCAAGACCAAACCAAGCTAGGACATTAAAAAAGAAAGAAAGAAAGAAAGGAAAAACAAAATAGAAAAAGGAAAAAAAAAAAGAAGGAAGAACTGAGATGACAGAGTTTTGAGAATATATTTGTAACATATTTAATTTTTAAAGTCTCTGGTATTAGCCTCATAAGTTATTGACTATTCCCTGGGGTTGGCGGGGAGTGGAGACATGAGTTGGTCTGCCTGTTGTGGGGCCGGGAAGGGGAGGGAGTGAGGCACAAGTGGCCTCTTTGGTCTTAAAGGCATCCATTTCTGGGAATGAAGCCACATTCGCTGCTAACACTTTTGGACGCTGTGAGGCCACATGGAGTGTGTGGGAGACTAGGTTTTGTGGATGGTCTGGTTCAGGTACCAGGTCTGCTGGAAGGTTCCTGTTCAGATAAGCTGGTAGCTACCTAGCTCTGAGCCTGCCTTCAAGAACACCTGTGTTCATCGTCTGGTTCTCTGTGTGTACCTCTCGTGGCGTTTCCTCTCCTGGGTGTGAATATCCTACCGTTATTGTGCAAACACAAGAACATCAGATCCCAAAGAGCAACAACCTGGATGCATTTTGGGAACATCTAAGCAATATAAGAGAGAGGTGCACTGAGAGTACGTCTTGGTCCTCTCCACCCTGAGAGCATCCGACGGTCCTCAGTACTGAACTCCCGGAAGCTGCTCAGAGCCCGGTGACCTCATCTGGGCCAGGTGTGGTGCCTAAGCAGAATGCGCAGACGCTTACGATGTTGCAGTCCCTAAGAGAGTAGAGTCTGGAGGAGAAACCGTGAAAAAGACCTTTCGCACCACCAAGAACTTCCGAATGGGCGTGAATCCACCGTTTCTTCTCTTTGCAAAAAGAACCACCACAGCTGCTCAAAGAACACAGTGAACTCATCACTTTGGTTCATCAAAAAATCATCACCCATGCGTTATTCCTGAGTGCATTTTCTTACAACTTTTTGACTGCTTCCTTTTCTTCTCTTAAGAGTTGTGGGCTTAAGAATGGGATCGAGTCATAATGGCAACCTCCAAGCCCTCTCAATTCTTGATTAAGAACACAGGTAGACACGAATCCCAATTGTCTATTGCTGTCTTATTTATATGATTCGAGAAATTACAGCATGTAAAAATATTGCTGAGACGCCTCAGTGATTGGGTACAAGGAGCAAGAGTACAGAAATTATTTTTGCCAAATTTATTTTGTAAATATGAGGGTCTGTACGTAAATTAAAAAAACAAACACGTAGATCTAGGTATTTTGTTCTCTTCCTAGTAAATTTGTAGTGGTTGTATACTACACTAGCTGCAATTTTCACATTTTTCTAATTCAGAAAGGTTTTTCTTATATTAGGGGAAAAAGTATTTATTTTAATATATAAAATCACTCTGAAAATCACTCTCATAAAAAACGGAGCGCATGTAAATTTTTATCAAAGAAAAATAAACAGGTGAATGGGGGATAGTGATTTTTGTTTTTCAGCACAGTCTACCTCAGAGTATTGTTAAGATGTGATTCAATCACAGACATCTTTGAGATTTCAGAATTCTACCTGGAACCGGTCTGAATCAGGGAACGTGTGTATCAGCTGATTCGAATGCCAGGGACCAGCAAGAATTTTGAGGGAGGGAGTTGGGATGGAGAAGGTATGGCCTTTATGTGAGCATAGATCCCTTTTCTTCCTGGCTGGTAATACTCTTCTCTGAATTTAATCTTCCTTTAAAAAAAAAAAATCCTCCATCTATTGTCACTATGTTCCCCAAGCATAAACTAAGTTCCAGGCCATCATGATGTATCTGATATATGAGGTACGCCCGCAAGGTGTACCTTCCTTTGGTGAGAGATGGCTGCTGGGGCAAAGACAGGCTTTGATTCAGAACAAGCATTCCCACCTGTTCCATGGAATTCCCCTGAAGTGAGCACAAAGGTGCCCTGGTCTCCCTGATGATTTATTCCAACTCCTTTCAGGCTGGTGATACACCTCACACACAAACACCTAATACAATGTCTTTTAAAATTCTCCAAGTGGGATGGGAGCATGTGCGGGAAATTCCAATCCAAAACCCATGAATGTGCTGAACACTTTTTTTTTTTTTTTTTGCAACAACACACCGTGGACCTCTATGTTGGGGTTTGATTGACCTCAAGCTGATATTGTTGAACCTTGTGCAGCTTTGATAATCCATGCAAGAGTCTAGGCAGGGCCAGTGGGGCCCAAATCTTGCTGCTCTTGTACTTTTAGGCACTGCCCTTGCAGACTCGCCTTTCTCCACCTGCCCTGGAGAAAGGTAGGGTGCTGGGCCTGCCCCTTGCAAATGGGGTTCACCAGTTTCATTTATTTGACTCTACTGCCACAGTGAAAAGAGCAAACAGCTATTGGGTTGCAAGCCTCTTTTGACATTAGGAAATACTGACTTTGTAACAATAAAACTTTGGTCCTAGAAAGACATGGTTGTCCTGGGGGTTTGTACTGTTAAATTACAACAACAACAAAAAGCAACAAAACCAGCTTAGGGCAACACTTTTTGTTGCTTGTTTTTAAAGATGTCTCACTATGATTAAAACCCTTTTCATTAATGTAGTGAATGCCACACAGGAGTTTCTTCTTCCAGGAGGAGAATACTAAGCACGTCACTTTCTCTCTGCATTGGTGATGTCAAATACGCATCAGAAAATGTTCAGGTTTCGGGAGCTGTCCTAGGTGCTGTTCCATCATTGGAAGTAGTGAGAAGGAGAAGCACTGCTGCTTGTCTGGATATAGGCTGAGGACGATGGAGAGAAGCTGTGGGAACTGACATAAGGATCTGCACAGGTCATCCTGGGACCCTGGGGACTATGTTACCAATTGATGGACAGATCTTTCACTGTATCCTACCAGGGCAGGTAGTCCACCAAGAAATGTGTTTATTGGGTTGGGAAGTGTTTATTTGTAGTCCTCTGTAACACTTGTGGACGAGCAGGAGCATCATCAGGGGTATGACTTGCGCTGGCCATCCTGGTAAATGGGTGTGCTGTAGTCCCAGCAGTAATCATTTCTCTACTTCACAGTGGGTGGAAGTTTAGGGTTAAATGTCCTTTGCATGCCACCTGGTGAGTCCTTGACACCTTAGGCTCTTCAGAAACTATGGTTTTGTTGAGGATGGGGAACAGGGAATGCCGATTTTATATTCGTGGTACACATAGGGGGTGCCACTTCAGAAAATCTTCTAGCATGTTCTTAGAATATTATTTTATATGAGAGGTGAGGTTGGAAATGCAAAGGACAGGTCAGCACTTTTTTCCCCCCTAGAACATACAAAAGAACATGGACTTTCACGGGGCTGCAACAGAAGGTGACTATCTCCTTAAGGGTCCTCAAGAAATCAGGCTGGGGGAAGGGGACACAACGGCTTTTTGAGCTTACCGTTACCTTCTGATCCCAGTCAATGTCCAGAACCAGCCACAAGCCAAATTTCTATCTGGGTGTGGGCCACTGAAAATCCTTGTTAAAAACCAGATCATAAATCTGGGGCTCTTGGTCCCATTGGAGAAGGAAGGAAGAGCCTCAAAATAAGTGTGCATCCATGCACATATTCAGGAACAGCTTGTTTAGTCTTTACACTTTGCCTCAAAGTTGCTGCTCCTCGTCCCTTTGTGTGCCTGGGTGGCCTCAGCCCTGCGTGTTGGCAACGCAGGATCAAATGTGCTGCAGCTTTTGCAGAAAACAACTCAGAAACACAAAACCCACCAACAGCTCAATTATTATTTTTTCAATGTTTTCCTACAAGAGCCAAGTAGCACCATGTACAGAAGATGCCTTTTTTTTTTGGAATATTGAAATCGTTCTGCATGTATAATATGGGATAATGACCTGTTTATATTAAAATTCTGATTAAATTATCTGAGAATACGCTTGTTTTTGTGTGGTGTCCCAGTAAGGACCTGTCGTGTGGTGGGAGGATGTGTCTACGAGTTGGGTTGTATTAAGGAAAACCTCTTGGAATTTGTGGGTACCTTTTTTTTAGAGGAGAAAAACACCTAGATTCTTCCACACATGAAAAGAGGTTAAATTATTGCTACCAGCGGAGTTGATGACTCGCAGGGACATACCGGTATGACCAAACTGGCCGTTTAAATATTGCACTATTTCCATACCATTTGGTAAGTAAGCGCTTCCCCAAGGGCTCCCAGACCTCCCCATGGTGCAACCACTCAAGGGTTCACTCTGAGAATACCAATGAACCTTCAAGATCTTGCTCTATTCTGACATGCAGGAAACTCACATGTTAAATACTGTCAGTGTCAGTGTCAGTGGAGACCTGTTCCCAGGTTGGGTGGACAGGTGAGTGACCATGGGTTCGACCATGAGATTGAAAGCCTTTTGAATAGTCTTGAGCTATTCATGCACAGTGCGGAGTGTAGTGGGTTAGGAGACAGACTCCTCACCTTCTGTTCCTTGAGTGCTTTCAAATGAGTCACGTCACTTCACAAGTTAATTTTTGCTACAGCCCCAGAACTTAGTGGCTTAAAACAGCAACCATTTATTTCTTTTCTCCTTTCTTTTTCTTTCTTTCTTTTTTTTTTTTTAATGTGTGTTTGTTTGATTTTGAGATGGAGTCTCGCTCTGTCACCCAGGCTGGAGGACAGTGGTGCGATCTCGGCTCACTGCAAGCTCCGCCTCCCGGGTACACGCCATTCTCTTGCCTCAGCCTCCCGAGTAGCTGGGATTACAGGCATGGACACCACACCCAGCTAATTTTGTATTTTTAGTAGAGACAGGGTTTCACCATGTTGGCCAGGCTGGTCTCAAGCCAGCCTGGCTTCAGGTGATCCGCCCACCTCGGCCTCCCAAAGTGTTGGGATTACAGGTATGAGTCACCACATCCAGCCTTATTATTCTTATCATTATTATTACTACTTTTGTATTTTTAGTAGAGATGGGTTTTCGCCATGTTGCCCAGGCGGGTCTCAAACTCCTGATCTCAAGTGATCTGCCCGCCTCGGCCTCCCAAAGTGCTGGGATTACAGGCATGAGCCACGGTGCCTGGACTATTTCTTACAGTTCTATGTGTTGGTTGGGTGGTTCTTCCAGGAACAGCCTCGCTCCTGTGCTGAGGCCTCTGCTGGGAGAGCCAGGATTGCTTGTCTTCCAGGAGGTTCAGGCTTGTTCGTATGGTGGTGGTTGCAAGGACACCCAGTCGGAAGAAACAAAAAGCCCCCAAATGCAAATGTTTTCCAAACTTCTGCTCATGTGGTGTTTGCTACTGTCCCGTTGCCCAAAGTAAGTCCCATGGCCAAACCCGGAGTCAGCTTTGAAGAGGACTGTCCAAGGATGCAGATAAAAAGTCATGTGAACCAACTAGAGTCCAATCCTGCAAAATCTTCCACTCCTTTACCCTCCTATCATTACTATTATTATTTTTAATAATGTAACGGGGGGTCAGGTGTGGTGGCTCACGCCTGTAATTTCAGCACTTTGGGAGGCCGAGGCAGGCCGATCACAAGGTTAGGAGATCGAGACCATCCTGGCCAACATGGTGAAACCCCGTCTCTACTAAAAACACAAAAATTAGCTGGGTGTGGTGGCGGGCGCCTGTAGTCCTAGCTACTCAGGAGGCTGAGGCAGGAGTATCACTAGAACCTGGGAGGAGGCAGAGGTTGCAGTGAGCTGAGATCACGTCACTGCACTCCAGCCTGGCGACAGAGCGAGGCTCTATCTCAAAAATAAAAAATAAATAAAATAAATACTGCTACTACCAATAATAATATAAAGGTAAATTTCTCACTTTACCCTCCTATTATTATTATTATTTCCTTGTGTTTTAGATGGGAGAAATAGCAGTATGGATGATGATGGGGATAATCCAGTCATCAGAGGGAAAAGAGATGAAGGCAGGGGATTACTAGATCTATGTCCTTAAGCAAACAAGTGACGATGAGATCGACAGGACAGGTGGAGGGGTTGACCTTAGCCAAAGTACAAAGTATGTGGGCTGTGGAATCTCTCCCTCCCAAAGGCAATGGAACTCAATCCCCCACCCCTCCAGGAAGTCTCTGGATTTCTCCAGACCACCTACCTCCAGCTGGCGGCGTTTTGAGCTGGGCCATCGGAAGTTGAGGTTATCGAATATGGGTTTTTCCATGATCCTGGGAGCTTTCCAGAGGCTGCATGAAAGTCGCCTCTGAAGTCTTTACATTCCTGCAAACTCTGGCTCAGAGTTCCGCAGTATGGGGTTGTCGAATTAGCCTGAAGAGACACAAAGCAACTAACTGCTAAATTAGCCAGGCACGGTGGTGCACACCTGTAGTCCCAGCTACTCAGGAAGCTGAAGAGGGAGGACTCCTTGAGCCCAGGAGCTGCAGGCTGCAGTGAGCTATGATTGTACTACTGTACTCCAACCTGGGCAACAGAGTGAGACACTGTCTCTAAAAATAAACAAAAAACCTCAACTAAATAAAATGTGTATGTTTTCTCTTGTTAATCTATCTGGTTTTACAAAGGGCGGTGGTCCTAACCCTGGGCTCTGGAATCCCGACGTTCGTTCGAGCTCTCGCCCCTTCTCCTTTCTGCTCCCAATTCTCTGCCATCCAGCTAGCAGGCTGATCATGGCCCATAGAGGCCCTACCCTCTTATTACTGATGATAGACCTTACTTGATATGACCATGGCGAAGATTAAATGAGGTAACATTGATTTTTCATGCTCCCTCCAGGATGGACGTTCCCATATCCCCAAGTCCCTCCAAGTTCCCTGTTCTCCAAGAAATTGATGCTACTGCTTATTGGCTGTGGTGGCAGCGTAAAGTCGGCTTCCTTGGGTTTGTGAAATTCAATATAAGTCTCTTGGAAAATTGAAAATGCTTTTCTCCCAAGAAAGCTCATCAAGGAAGGCATCAGGCTCAGGGAGGGTGGATGGCCGTGTGGTCTCTGCACAGAGGAGCCACTTGGATTCCTCCAAACCCCCGGTGAGTGATCACAGCACCATTTGGAAGAGTTGCTGGGGCCAAGGCCTGGAGTGGGGAGTGTCTGCACTGGGTTCCTGGAGCTTCCTCCTGGGCCTCGGGTGCTTAACAGAATCCCACTTATTAAAAACAAAGGCGTGTCTGTCTAAGCCACACCCAGGCCTCCTCAGTGAGCATCTATGGGACAGGGCCTGGGAACTTGCATTTTAACAACTTCCCCTTCCCCCTGGTGGACTCAGCTGACTCAGGACAAGAACACATTCTGCCTTTGCCTGTGTAGGGGATCAAAATAGGCCACTCCAAAGTATGCCCCTTTTGGCCAGGCACGGTGGCTCACACCTGTAATCCCAGCACTTCGGGAGGCCAAGGCAGGCGGATCACCTGAGGTCAGGAGTTCAGAACCAGCCAGGCCAACATGGTGAAACCCTGTCTCTAACTAAAAATACAAAAATTAACTGAGTGTGGTGGTGCACGCCTGTAATCCCAACTACTTGGGGGGCTGAGGCAGGAGAATCGCTCGAACCCAGGAGGGGGCAGAAGAATCACTTGAGCCCGGGAGGCGGAGGTTGCAGTGAGCCGAGGTTGTGCTACTGCACTCCAGCCTGGATGACAGAGCGAGACTCTGTCTCAAAATAAATAAATAAATAAATAAATAAATAAATAAATAAATAAATAAA
>NC_045454.1:45665981-45671794 GCF_002776525.5 Piliocolobus tephrosceles
AAATAAATAAATAAATAAATAAATAAATAAATAAATAAATAAATAAATAAATAAATAAATAAAAATAAAAAGTAAAAAAAGCACAACAAAAACACTTCACAACAACAAAGTATGCCACTTTGACACATTTGTTATTTTGAGTTAAAGATGCTTGAAAAATAGCAAATGCAAGGACACTCTGGCTTGCCTTTTTCTTCCTGAAAGCAGGAGATGAAACTACCATACTACACTTTGTCCAACCTAGTACATAAGCATTCAGCTCCAACTGCTTCTTTAGGTCTTCATTTTTCTTACAAAGGCTCCCATGCACATGTAAAAATTGCTAAATGAAGACCAGGCATGGTGACTCAGGTCTGTAATTCCTCCACTTTAGGAGGCCAGGGCAGGAGGATCACTTGAGGCCAGGAGTTCAAGACCAGCCTGGGCAACATAGAGAGATCCTATCTCTAAAATAATTTGTTTTAAATTAGCCAGGCACAGTAGTACACACCTGTAGTCCCAGCTACTCAGGAGACTGAAGTGGGAGGACTCCTTGAGTCCAGGAATTGCAGGCTGCAGTGAGCTATGATTGTGCCACTGTACTCCAACCTGGGCGATGGAGTGAGACACTGTCTCTAAAAATAAACAAAAATCCTCAACTAAATAAAATGTGTATGTTTTCTCTTGTTAATCTGTCTTATGTCAGTCCCAGTCAGAGACTCTAAGAGGGTGAGAAGGAAAGCTTACTTCACCTGACCCCCAAAATATTATATTTGTCTTAGTGACTCAAGTGAGCTCCCAGAAGCCCTCTGCCTCATTTTGAGCCATGGCTCTCCTATGATTAGTTGTATGACTCTCCCTAGGTGTGGGGATGAAAGTGGTCCCTGTTTCTTCGGGCTGTTGTGGGACATAAAATAAATTTGTGCTGTGTGTAAAGCACTTACACAGGGCATGGCTAAAGTAATTGATGGTGACAAAAACCAGAACATGTGTTTCCTATGGAGGGGTAATGGGATCTTGGTGGCAAAGGGGTACATGGGAACTTTCTGGGGTGATGTACCTTGTTCTGTACCTTGACTGAGGTAGCAATTACACAGGTGTATGCATTTATCAATTCACTGAGCTGTATGCTTAAAACCTATCCCTTTTATTGTATGTAAGTTATATCTCAGTTAAAAGAGGTACACAGTAAGCACTTAGTATGTGTCAGTTGTTGCTTCCACCAGCATTGTCATCATCACCATCATCATAATTATCACCATCATCATCATCGTAATCACCATCATGATCGTGATGACCATCACCCTCATCATTATATCACCACCATATCCACCACTGTCATTATCACCATCATCATTATCACCGTCATCACCATCACCACCATACTGTCATCATCATCATCACTATCATCACCATCGTCACCATCCTCATCACCATCGCCACCACCCTCATCACCATTATATCATCATCACCATCTCCATCACTGTCATCATCATCACCATCATCATTAACATAATCACCACTATCACCATCATCACTATCACCATATCATCATCATCAGCATCATCACCATCCTCATCACCATTACTATCATCACCTTCACCCTCATCATCACTATATCGTCACCATTTCCATCACCACCACCACCATCATCACCGTCATCATTAACGTAATCACCACTATCACCATCATCACCATCACCATATCATCATCAGTATCATCACCATCCTCATCACCATTACCATCATCACCATCACCCTCATCATCATTATATCATCACCATCTCCATCACCACCACCATCATCATCACCATCACGACCATCACCACCATCATCACCACCATCATCATCATCACCACCATCATGATCACCGTCATCACCATCATCACCACCATCATCACCATCACCATCATCATCACTATCATCATCACCATCATCATCACCATACCATCATCATTATCGCCATCATCACCATCTCCATCACCATCATCATTATCATCACCATCCTAATCACCATCACCATCATCATCACTATCATCATCAGCACCATCAGCACCATCACCATACCATCATCATCATCACCATCATAACCATCTCCATCACCATCATCATTACCATCCTCATTACCATCACCATCATCATCACCATCCTTACCCTCTTCATCACCATCATCATCATCACTATCACCCTCATTACCATCACTATCATCGCCATCATGGTCATTCTTACCATTACCATCATTATCTTTATCATTATCTGATGCCTCAGGATAATTTCCAGTGCTGGCTACTACCCTTGGATCTCTGCCTCCTTCTTCCACCCTTCTAGAAGAAAGAAATGCTTCTCTTTCTTCACTTTCCCTCTTCCCTGCTCTCTTTCCTCTATCTTGTTCAGTGTGGGCCTCTTCTTTGCTGCCTCCACCCTGGTTTCCCCTTTTCACTTCTCCCTCTCATTCCCTTCCTCTCTTTGTATTTATCTCACTGTTTCCCCTTGTGTTTTGATTATTTTTGTTGCTTGCTTGCTTGTTTCTTCATCACCTTGCTCCCTCCTTGTTTCTGTCCTACTTTCTACTTCTTTCCACTCTTTTATCTCTGTTTTATCTCTTTCAAGTCCTCTTCATCCTCTTCTCCCTCTTCTGTATCTGCCTTCTGCTCTTTTCTCCTATTCTCTTCATCTTTCTCCTTCTGTGTGCTTCGCTTTGTGATCAGTTCTATTTCTTCCTCTCTTCATTTGTGCTTCTCTAACTCTTTTATTCCCTTCTCTCTCCATCCTCACCATCTACTCCCCTCCTGCACCCACAATGGCTCCCTCACTTTCTTTTATTCTTTCTTTCTTTTCTTTTTTCTTTCTTTCTTTTTTTTTTTTTTTTTTTTTTTCTGTTTTGAGATGGAGTTTCACTCTTGTTGCCCAGGCTGGAGTGCAATGGCACAGTCTCAGTTCATTGCAACCTCCCCTTCCAGGGTTCAAGTGATTCTCCTGCCTCAGCCTCCTGAGTAACTGGGATTACAGGCACCTGCCACCATGCCCAGCTAATTTTTTGTATTTTTAACAGAGAACGGGTTTCATCATGTTGGCCAGGCTGGTCTTGAACTCCTGACCACAGATGATCTGCCCACCTCAGCCTCCCAAAGTGCTGGGATTACAAGCATGAGCCACCATGCCCGACATACTTTATTTCTGTTTTACATTATTTCTCTATCTCCTTACCCTATCTTTCCCTCTGTCTTTCCTTCTATGTAGGACTTTTCTGTCTTTCCATTTTTTTTCTCTATTTCCCCCTCTCCTCCTCCCACTCTTGTCTTATTTTTCATCTCTCGCTTTGCTTCCCTTGTGTCTGTTCTTTAGTTTCTCTCCTTCTTGGTCACTCTCTCTTAATTATATCTCCAATTTTGGCCTCACTTGTTTCTCTTTCTTTGCATGTGTGTTTCTGCCACCCAATCTTCCTGTCACGCTATAATTTGGGCTTTGCTTTTCTTTCTCTCTCATTTCACCTTCCTCCTCCCATTCATATCTCTGATCTCCTCCCCCTTTTCTATCATTCTGCTTCTACCTGTACGTCTCTTGGGGCCTTTTTAACCTATTCATATTTGTAATTTCATAGATGTTTGTCTATTGCCTTCTCTTCATCCACCCACCCATCTGTCCTTCCTTCCTTCCTTTCTTTCTATCCATCCACCCACCCATTTGTCTGTATATACATCCTGTCTGTCCATTCATCTATCCACCTACCTGTCCATTCATCCACCCACCTATCCATCCATCCATCCATTTATCCATCCACCTATCCATCCATCCATCCATTTATCCATCCACCTATCCATCCATCCATTCATCCATCCATCCATTCATCCATCCATCATCCATCCCTCTTCCTGCATGTCCATCAATTTTATCTATCTGCCTGTCCTTTCATCCAAGGCTCCTACCCAGTGGTAAGACTCTGACAGGCTGAGAAAACAAGGCAAAGGCTTTGGTTTCATAGACCACAGTCTCACAACCAGAGGAGGAACTCTGGCTGGGCTCTGGGTTAGAATGGGGATGTGGGTTGCTGAGACAGTCAGACTTGGGAGCCAGGAAATGCAAATTCTGGCCTTGGCTCTGCTCCATGTGTGTTTTGCATGGCCACAGATGAGACAGTGGTCGTCAGGATAGTACACAAGTGAGAGAAAACATCTTCAAAGTACTCCACAAAGAGGGAAGCAATACTTTTAATAGGGCTGACATAGCTGGTGGGTGGTTTAGACTATGAGTCCATGGTCTAATGTTCTCAACCGTTGATCTCCAGCCTTCTTGGAGGCTGCTGACCCATCTCCTAAAGCATAACCCCAACCTCATGAAGCTGAGTCTGCTGCCTGAGATTGTGTCCTCAAGGTGACTCCCCCAGAATCTTACATCCCAAGCACCTCTAGAAGCCCTTGTTATAATCCAAGACCCAAAAGATGCCACTATAGTGGAAACTCTAGTGGATTCACTTTACTGGATGCTGGGGTGGATGTTGTGGGAGGCCACTGTGTTGGAGTCACTGTAGTGGATTCTGTAGTGGATGCTGTAGTGGATGTGGTGACTGCTGTGGTGGATCCACGATGCAGTAGTGGAGGTAGCAGACGCCGTAGTGGAGGTAGCGGACGCCATAATGGAGGTAGTGGATGCAGTAGTGGAGGTAGTGGATGCTCTAGTGGAGGTAGTGGATGCGGTAGTGGAGGTAGTGGAAGTAATGGATGCTCTAGTGGATGCTGTAGCAGAGGTAGTGGATGTTGTAGTGGAGGTGGTGGATGCTCTAGTGGAGGCAGTGGTTGTTGTAGTGGAGGTAGTGGATGCTGCAGTGGAGGTAGTGGATGCTCTAGTGGAGGCAGTGGTTGTAGTGGAGGTGGTGGATGCTGTAGTGGAGGTAGTGGATGCTCTAGCGGAGGTAGTGGTTGTTGTAGTGCAGGTAGTGGATGCTTTAGTGGAGGTAGTGGATGCTCTAGTGGATGCTGTAGTGGATGCAGCAAGAGCCATGGCACATCCACTGTCGTGGATGTTGTTGTGCACCACCCAGATCAACCCTTCAGAACGAAGTGCCCACTTTTCCAACTTCCAGGAAAGTTGTCTTCTGGAAATTTGACAACTGAGTCCCTCTTCCGGAAGTTTCCTAGGCTTAAGGGAATTATTTTGTCCAATGTTATTCCCCCTCCCCAGAGAGCAGCCACATTTGATGGTTGATGTGGGGTACAACAGGTTGGTCCCCATGCCTAAACAATGCTATGAATTCAATTATGCACCCCCAAATATATTGAACTCTTGGTCCCCAGGATCTCAGAATGTGGCCTTATTTGGAAATAGGGTTTTTGGTGTTTGTTTGTTTGTTTGTTTGTTTGCTTTTGAGATAGAGTTTCGCTCTTGTTGTCCAGGCTGGAGTGCAATGGTGCAATCTCAGATCACTGCAACCTCCACCTCCTGGGTTCAAGCGATTCTCCTGCCTCAGCCTTCCAAGTAGCTGGGATCACAGGCATGTGCCACCATGCCCGGCTAATTTTTTATTTTCAACAGAGACAGGGTTTCTCCATGATGGTCAGGCTGGTCTCGAACTCCCAACCTCAGGTGAACTGCCCGCCTCGGCCTCTTAAAGTGCTGAGATTACAGGCATGAGCCACCACACCCGGCCTTGTATTCATTTTTTTTTTTTTAAGATGGAGTCTCGCCCTTGTTGCCCAGGTTGGAGTGCAGTGGCATGATCTCAGCTCATTGCAACCTCTGCCTCCTGGGTTCAAGCGATTCTCCTGCCTCAGTCTCCCAAGTAGCTGGGACTACTGGCATGTGCCACCACGCCTGGCTTTTTTTTTTTTTTTTTTTTTT
>NC_045454.1:45671894-45678331 GCF_002776525.5 Piliocolobus tephrosceles
TTTTTTTTTTTTTTTTTTTTTGGTATTTTTAGTAGAGATGGGTTTTTGCCATGTTGGCCAGGCTGGTCTCAAACTCCCGATCTCAAGTGATCAGCCCATCTTGGCCTCCCAAAGTGCTGGGATTACAGGTGTGTATTCACCTTTTTAAATGTTCTGTAGTAGGAGTGTTTTTCAAGATAATTAGCCTGCCATACTGCAGACAAGTCTCCTTGTCTCATATTGATCTTTTTTTTTTTATGGGCTTCTTCCCAGCTGAGTCAAATTTGCTTTACATTCCAGAGAAGAAAGTGAAGACCATCGATTATGAAACTTCCATTGTTCACTGTGATCCGTGATCACAAAGGGAGTGGCTATCTTGTCTGTGGAGATGAAGAGATTTCCTTTATTCAAAGTGAATAATTGTAAATTGCGTTCTGGGAGACCAATGTAATGTTGTTAATGGAAGGATTAAATGCTAATTGGCTCACGTGTCTAATTGGTGATTATTGTGTTCAGAAGATAGACATCTGTTAGCCATCAGGGCAATCATTTGGAAAAGAGGTGAAAGCCATCGAGGAATGAAAGTCATTGAGGAAAAGAGATTAAAGTCATTGAGCCCAGTTACAGCCGGGATCGATCGGTGGGTGACGCCTGTAACCCCAGCACTTTGGGAGGCCGAGGCGGGCGGATCACCTGAGGTCAGGGGTTTGAGACCATTCTGGTCAACATGGTGAAACCCCGTTTCTACTAAAAATACACAAATTTGCTTGGCGTGGTGGCGGGCACCCGTAATCCCAGCTACTCAGGAGGCCTGAGGCAGGAGAATTGCTTGAACCCGGGAGGCGGAGACTGCAGTGAGCTGAGATCGCGCCACTGCACTCCAGCCTGGGCCACAGACCACGACTGCATCTCAAACAAACAAACAAACAAACAACAACAACAACAAAGTGAATAAATTGTACAGTTGCTCTCTAGGAGATCGATGCAGTGTTCTTCATGGAGGGAGTAAATGCTAATTGATTCACATGTCTAATTGGTGATTATTCTTTTCAGAAGACGGGCATCAGGGCAATCATTTGGATTGAACACGCTGAGGACTGAAAAGGAGATTATTATGCTGTTTAGCACCAAGATGTGCTACAGTTTCTAAGTGTTGCCGTGTTGTGCGCGTGGTGAACAACCAAACCAGCCCGGAAGGTAACTGCGTCCCTTTAAATCCAATAGCCTGTAACCAGTTTTCAAGACGAGCTGACATCGCGCTAGGATCCCAGTTTCCTTTCAGGCGCCTCATGTCTATTAGGAACCCCTGTTGTCAGAAGCAATAGGAAGACACATCCCTCATAGTGCTGTTCACACAGAGTTTTCCCATTGTTTTTTTCTTTTGTTTTGTTGCTATTTTGTAAGTTTCCATGAATATTCTGGTATACCATCTTGATACACAGGGTATCCAGGGGAGAATTTTCTTTGGCATTTTTTAGCTCGGGGTTTGGGGCCTCTGGTTAGATGGCATGTAGTTGAAAGAGAAAGAAACTCCTTTCTTGTAAGCCATCCTGTACCCTAAGAAGAATCAGTGTCTGCCAGTGTGAACCCCAAATATCCAAGATAGGTCTAGTGAATTTAGAAAGTTTATTGTGCCAAGGTTAACAACGTGCCTCTGACACAGCCTCAGGAGGTCCTCATGACATGTGCCCAAGATGGTTGGGGCACAGCTTAGTTTTGTACATTTTAGGGGGACATAAACCATCTATCAATATATATAAGATGTACATTGGTTCCATCCAAAAAGGTGGGACAACTCGAAGTGGAGAAGGGGACCTCCAAGTCATAGGTAAATGGTTGAATTCTTTTGAATTTTTCCTTTCCTTTTTTTTTTTTTTTTTTTTTGAGACAGAGTCTTGTTCTGTAGCCCAGGCTGGAGTGCAATGGTGCAATCTCGGCTCACTGCAACCTCCGCCTCCCAGGTTCAAGAGATTCTCCTCCCTCAGTCCCCCGAGTAGCTGGGATTACAGGTGCCCACCACCACGCCCAGCTAATTTTTTGTATTTTTAGTAGAGATGGGGTTTTATCAGGTTGGCCAGGCTGGTCTTGAACTCCTGACCTCAGGTGATCTGCCCACCTCAGCCTCCCAAAGTGCTGGGATTACAGGTGTGAGCCACCACGCCCAGCTTTTTTTTTTTGAGACAGAGTTTCACTCTTGTTGCCCAGGCAGGAGTGCAGTGGCATGATCTCCGCTCACTGCAACCTCCGCCTCCCAGGTTCAAGCAATTCTCCTGCCTCAGCCTCTGGAGTAGCTGGGATTACAGGTGCCCGCTACCACACCCAGCTAATTTTTTGTATTTTTAGTAAAGACAGGGTTTCATCATGTTGGCCAGGCTGGTCTCAAACTCCTGACCTCAGGTGCTCCTCCTACCTCAGCCTCCCAAAAGTGCTTGGATTACAGGCATGAGCCACTGCACGCAGCCTCTTTTGAGTTTCTCATTAGCCTTTCATTGAATGCACAATTTACGGGAATAGTCACTTAGGCCTTAGTCTGGCTTTGTGAAACAACAGGAGACTTCAGGCTCATGCCTGTAATCCCAGCACTTTGGGAAGCTGAGGCGGACAAATCACTTGAGGTCAGGAGTTTGAGACCAGCCTGGCCAACAAGGTGAAACCCTGTCTCTACAAAAACACAAAAATTAGCCGGGCATGATGGTGCATGCCTGTAATCCCAGCTACTCGGGAAGCTGAGGCAGGAGAATCGCTTGAACCTGGAAGGTAGATGTTGCAGTGAGCCGAGATTGTGCCATTGCACTCCAGCCTGGGTGACAGAGGGAGACTCAATCACAAAAAAAAAGAAAAAGAAAGAAACAATAGGAGAGAGGAAGTCATCAGATACACGTTGGTCTCATGTGAACAAAGAGATGACCATGAGTTCTGCCTGTCCTTTGTCCACAAGGAATTTCCTCGTGGGCAAGTTGTGAGGGGCTATGTCGTATTTTTTTTTTTTTTAATCGTTGTAGCTATCTTATTTAGGAATAGTGTGGAAGACACGTTTGCCCCATGCAGTTCCCAAGTTTTCTTTTCCCTTTGGCTTAGTGATTTTTGGGGGGAGATTTATTTTCCTTTCACACTGGCTACAAAACACAAATTCTTACCCTGAGTTAAATGGAAGAGAAACCATTTTGGTTTGTGAATTTAGGGTGGTGCAATACTGCCATCTTCAGGGCATAGTTTGAAATAAAAAAGAAAGGCACTCTAGATGTGCCAGCCATCGGAAAAACGGACGAAAGTATTAGAAACTCCTCCCTCAAAGAGGCCAGGGAGGTCGGGCGCGGTGGCTCATGCCTATAATCCCAGCACTTTGGGAGGGCGAGGCAGGCAGATCACCTGAGGTTGGGAGTTCCAGACCAGCCTGGCCAACATGGTGAAACTCTGTCTCTACTAAAAAATACAAAAATTAGCCAGGCATGGTGGTGCGTACCTGTAACCCCAGCTACTCAAGAGGCTGAGGCAGGAGAATTGCTTGAATCCAGGAGGCGGAGGTTGCAGTGAGCTGAGATGGCACCACTGCACTCCAGCCTGGGCAACAAAAGAGGCCAGGGAGACCACAAAATCAAGATAAGGACGTTCTTTTGGATCTTGACTTGGTTCTCTCATTCTCTTTTGCTCATAGCGCAATGGTTAAGGGTACTCATTCTGGAGTGAGACTATCCCATTTAAATCCCTTGCCAGCTGTGTAACCTTAGGTAAGTTACTTAACCCCTCTGTGCCTTCACGTCTTCACTGTTTCCTCATTCGCAAAACAGTGTTATCATGCAAGTCCTCCAAAAAGCAAACACCAAAACAGGATTCCGGTGTGAGGATAAACAGGTGAGGAGCCAGAAGTTCTCGGCGCAGTTCAGAGAAAGTGTCTGCCAGGCCGATGGGGCGTCGCTATGCAAATATCACCAATGAGCATTCATTGGGGGCAGATAACATGCAGCTGTTGCTGATGGAACAGCCCTCGCAGGGGATGGTGGCAGGCCCGGAGCAACAGGACCAGCAGGGCAGGAGGACCTGAAACCACTGGAGAAGTTCATTTTGCTCATCAATATAGAGCTGATTTATCAAGGAAGGAGAATTGCAATAGAGAAAGAATTCAAAACATGCATAGTGGCCGGGCACGGGGGCTCACGTCTGTAATCCCAGCACTTTGGGACGCCGAGGTGGGTGGATCACGAGGTCAGGAGATCGAGACCATCCTGGCTAACATGGTGAAAACCCATCTCTACTAAAAACACAAAAAATTAGCCGGGCGGTGGCGGGCGCCTGTAATCCCAGCTACTTGGGAGGCTGAGGCAGGAGAATGACGTGAATCCGGGAGGCGGAGCTTACAGTGAGCCGGGATCGTGCCACTGCACTCCAGCCTGGACGACAGAGCGAGACGCCATCTCAAAAAACGAAAACAAACAAACAAACAAAAAACATGCACAGTCCGTTAAATGGGAAACCTGAAAATTTGGAGGCTAGGGTTTTTTAGATAGTTTGGTGGGCAGGGGCAGGGAACAGGTGCTGCTACTTGGTCCAGGACGCGTAGAAATAAAGTCCTTGTGCGCTGAGTTTGTTTCTGGGTGGGGAGCCACAGGAATCATCTGGTCATCAGAAATGCAAAATTATTTATTTATTTATTTATTTATTTATTTATTTATTTATTTATTTATTTATTTAGACAGAGTCTCTGTCGGGAAAAGGGCATGTTGGGAAAAGGCTTGTGGGGTGCTTGTATAAACTGGCCATAAAAGTATGGGACAATAAGTTGTGGAAAGCCACAAGAGGCCTGTGAGGAGGAAAGCCTCCTTGTTGCCATCATGTTCCCATGCTCTGAGCGAGACCCGCGCTCTTGTCTGTAAACACAGTGTTCAAGGAGAAAGACACTCCTTTGAAACACTGGAATGTGGACAGACGTGCAGGCTCCTAGCAAAGCCGCTCCCACCAGCTCTCTCCGATAAGTTAAAAGAGATACGCTGTTTGAGCGCAAAGAAGATTCATTTAAACCGCCATTGCTGAAGATTACGCCTATGACGCACTGCCTCCCTTTCACTGTTTTGCCTTGAACATCTGCTTCTTAGATCTAAGTGACTGTACTCAATAAATAGTGTGGAGACCAGAGCTCTGAGCCTTGTGCAGCCTCCTACCTCGCATCTGGCCCCCTGGCTCCCCACTTTTACTCTTGTCTCTTCTCAATCTTTTGTCACCACCAGACTTCGGGTACCCTACGGGTGGTGTTGAGGCTACTCCCCAACACTCTCTTGCTCTGTTGCCCAGGCTGAAGTGCAGTGGCGCAATCTCGGCTCACTGCAATGTCCACCTCCCAGGTTCAAGCAATTCTCGTGCCTCAACGTCTTGAGTAGCTGGGATTACAGGCGTGCATCACCACGCCTGGCTAATTTTGGATTTTTAGTAGCGACAGGGTTTCACCATGTTGGCCAGGCTGGTCTCCAACTCCTGACCTCAGGTGATCCACACGCCTCGGCCTCCCAAAGTGCTGGAATTACAGGCATGACCCACCATGCTTGGCCCAAAAGTCTTAAATGACATCTCAAAAGGTCAATCTTAGCTTCTACAATAGTGATGTTATTTACAGGAGTAATTGGAGGGGTTACAAATCTTGTGATCACCTGAGCAAGGGCTGGTAATCCTTAACGAAGTCTACATCTTAGCAGAATTCAGGCCCCACGCCTAATCCTAACTTGGTGGTCTTAGTTTTATAATGCGGTTTAGTTTTAGGAAAGGCTATTATTATTTAAACTATAACTAAATTTTCTCCCAAGGTTAGCTTGGCCCATATCTAGGAATGACCAAGAAGAGTCTGGAGGTTAAAGGAGACATGGAGTGGGTTAGGTCTGGTGTCTTTCACTATCATAATTTTCTCACTGTTATAATTTTTGCAGAGGCATTTTGAGGCCCTGCAGGTGACTCTGGCCATGTCGACAGCTTCGGGCTTATCCACGGCCTGTTCCCCACCCCAGTCCCCCGACCTCCCTTCCCCCGCTCCCAAGAAAATGGGGCTGACCTCCCTTGCCCTACTCCCAAGAAGACACGTCCCGGCTCAAATTCAGCGTTTTCCGCCCGCCCAGCTCCTCCCACTCGGCATTGGCTACTCCCACTTGGCTTCAGCTCCTCCCACGCGTCCTCGGATCCTCCTACCCAGCCTCGGTTACCCTCTTCGACCCGCTCTAGACCTCGGTTTCCAGGGCCCTGCCTCGGTTCGCCCGCCCCCAAACCCCTACTAGCTCCCGGCTTCCGCTCTTTCTGCCTAGCTCGGCTCTTGCCCCCGCCCTCGCCCCAGGTGCCACCCTCCCTTCGCCCTCTCGGCCCCGCGACCTCCCTCCCTTGGCGCCGGTGCCGCCGCTTTTCGGCCCAGCTCGGATCCCGCCGCCCGGCTTCGGCTCTCTCCGCGCCCGGCTTCGGCTCTCTCCGCGCCCGGCTTCGGCTCT
>NC_045454.1:45678341-45696725 GCF_002776525.5 Piliocolobus tephrosceles
TCTCTCCGCGCCCGGCTTCGGCTCTCTCCGCGCCCGGCTTCGGCTCTTTCCGCCCAGCCTCGGCTTTCTCGCCCGTTCTCACTTCGCGTACCACCATGGCGTCGTCTGCGTCTCGCTGTCTCCGACCTGAAACTTCCCCTCCCTCCGCGCCTGGTTTTGGCTCGGCTTCTCCGCCGCCCTTCCCGCTGCTTTTGGGCCCGGCGCGGCTCCTCCCATTAGCCTTCCGGTTCCTCTCGGCCGACCTCGGTTCCCACCGTCCGTCTTTGGCTCCCCTCGCCCAGCCTTGGCTTCCCCGCCGCTCCTCGACTCGGTTCGTTCTTGTTCGGCTTTCTGCACCCGGCCTCGGTTTTCTCCGATTTCGCTGCTTCAGTTCGGCTCTTTCCGCCTCTCCACATGGCACCCTGGCCTCGGCGTGGCTCTAGGTGTGGTTGGGTCCTCGTCTTAGTCGGGGGAGGTTGCACTAATTGAGTTCCGGTCATTATGATATGGAGGTGCCAGTGTCTCCACATCCTGGCCAATCTGTTATCTTTTTAAAAGAAAAAACTTCCCAATCCATGAAAAAGGGAATCTCAATGTTTTACTTCCCATTTTTCTTAGGAGAGCCACTTGTATTTCTGTGAACTGTTCTTAGTATTTGCTCCTTTCTCTAATTTAACTCTTGGTCTTTCTCTTACTGCTTCGTAGGAGTTCTTGAATAATAACAAATTATGAGCAATGTTCAAACATGGAAATAATTTTTGAAAAAATGTACAGGAACATTCATCAGTAACATTTTACTGTACTTTGTCATATACATCTCTGTGTCATCCATCAATTCATCTTTTTTAACGCATGTTGAAGTAGGTTGCAGATAGCTTACATATCATTAATAGAGTTCAAAATTTGGGGCTGAAGATCTTCTAAGGTGGCTCATCCCCTGGCTAGCAATGTGGTGCTGGTGAGTTGGTTACTGGTTACGGGGCTGCTTGAGTCTCCTCACGGCATGGCGGATGGCTTCCCCTAGAGAAAGAGCAATAGAAGAGACCAAGGAGGAAGCTTCAGTGTGTCTTATGACCTAGCCTCAGATGTCACATGCATAGTGCTGTATTGATCGTATGGGTCCTGTATGATTCAATATTGGAGGTGGGGTACACAGGACAGGAATATCAGGTGGCAAGGGTCTTTGGTAAGCATCCTGAAGACTAGCCAACACACCCACCTTTCCTCTAGACCACCTCTTTTCATCAGCCCGGAATCTTTTTTGTGCTGGAGTGCCTGATCTGATTGTAGCTGTTTGAGGCATCTGGAATTCATGGCCGGTTTTAGAATAACTTGGAAGGTCTCCTTTCCTCCTCTTCGCTTTCTTTTACCCTTCTCCCCTTTCTCTACCTCTCAGCCTCACCCCCAGCTCCGGTCTTTCTTTGCTTCTAGTGAGCGAGCAGGAGGTGCTCTGAGAGTCAACTGGGAATGCAGCCGATAAGGGTCTGCTGGGTGCAGGAAATGTTGGAAGGTTTGCTTGCTGGGCTATACCACCTCCTGTATTATGGGAACTTAGAGTATTTGCCAGCTTGTCAGGACTACCATTGTCTTCCATGTTCTGAGACTGGAGTACCCAACATTCCCCTAGCAGGGAACACTTGGCTTGATAGGGCTCTATCTGTCTATATTGTGAAGGTAGAGATATTCATATTGCAAGGGGAGGCTGCAAGAGTTGCCTGCTGGGGTTATGATTATTCCTTGTGTTTGGGATAAAGGAGGGGTCACCACAGGGGCAGCCATCTCATGTTGGGGGAGACAGGGGATTTGCATTCTGGGCCTCCCTCATTTATGTTAAGGGCGTTGCTTGCAGATGCTTCTATCAACTCTTACTTTGGGAAAATTTCTATCAACTCTTACTTTGGGATAATGGGAAGAGATAGTTTTCTGGGGTATGAGTTTGCCACTTACATTGTAGAATCTGGGGGCTGCCTGTTGAGATTCTGACCATTGCTTGTTTTGGGTGTCATTGCTGGGGATACTTAGAGTCTTGAAAAGACAAGGGATGCACGTTGCAGTGGTATTGAAAGGTGGCATTTGCTGGAGTTCCTTTTTTTTTTTTTTTGAGACGGAATCTTGCTCTGTCGCCCAGGCTCAAGTGCAGTGGTGTGATCTTGGCTCACTGCAACCTCTGCCTCCCAGGTTCAAGTGATTATCCTGCCTCGGTCTCCTGAGTAGCTAGGACTACAGGCATGTGTCACCACGCCCGGCTACTTTTTGTATTTTTAGTAGAGACAGGGTTTCACCATATTGGTCAGGCTGGTCTTGAACTCCTGACCTCATGATCCGCCCACCTCGGCCTCCCAAAGTGCTGGGATTACAGGCGTGAGCCACCGCACCCGGCCCCGGGATTCTTAAAGTAAGTGCCCTCAGGATCAAGGTTGGTCCCATTGCCTGGAGAAACTGACAAGAGGAAGATCAGTGGGACAAATTGTAGACAGCCCTTTCCACCCGAACAAGTCTCAGAGATGCAATTGATGCTTATCACACTCCTTTACTTGCACCTTCTGGTGTCCCTTCACCCTTGACTAGGGTGAAAATTCTAGATTTCCTTCTCACCTAGATCCTGCTGGTCTAGGTGGCTTACTTGGAGAGCCTCTCCAGATCCTCATGCCTACGGGTTCTTCACCATGCCCTTCTCAAGATATAGCTGGGGAAATTTTTTTTATCTTTAAAATTGGGGAAACAATAGCAAGAGACATCCCAGTGGATTTCCTGAATGCCAAATGTTTTCCTCCCTGCACTCATCAGATAACGGCAGCCTCAGATTCTAATGGATGACAGCATTAATTACCTAAGCCAGTATGGTGACTTCTTTCCTTGTGTGCTGGTCTTGTAGAAGTCAGTTGAACATCTGATGAGACTCTTCCTGTGTCTCTTGGTGGAAGTGTTCCCCTCGGGGAACCAGGCCCTTTAGGTTACTTCTTTTTTTTTTTTTGAGACGGAGTCTTGCTCTGTCACCCAGGCTAGAGTGCAGTGGCGCCATCTTGGCTCACTGCAACCTCCGCCTCCCGGGTTGGAGCGATTCTTCTGCCTCAGCCTCCTGAGTAGCTGGGATTACAGGCACCCGCCACTGTGCCTGGCTAATTTTTGTACTTTTAGTAGAGATGGGGTTTCACCATCTCGGCCAGGCTGGTCTCGAACTCCTGACCGCGGTCTGCCCACCTCGGCTTCCCAAAGTGCTGAGATTACAGGGGTGAGCCACCGTGCCCAGCCAGGTTAATTATTTCTTGTGCTTTCCTCCCCAGTGGCTCTATCCCTCATCCTATACAGGAAACACTGGTGTTGGCAACTATGTTAGGCTTCAGTGGGGAATATCAATGCATGGACAGCACCCCAGGGCAGCAGAGCAACTGATGGAATTCCTGGGCTTGGATATGAACTTTCCATCCAGGTGATGGGCATGAGTAGATTCCGAGAAGCAAAAGGAGTGACCAATACAGGATATCTTCCATTCGCCGCAGCAGATCTACCTCCTCTACCCTCCCGTGCTTGGGATGATTAGTTACTATGAACAGAATCAACGAAATCCCTTACCTTATTGGCTTTTGGTTGAGTTTGGCAAATGGGGAACCCAAATATGGTATCAGAAGAATGAAGGATAAGGAGGGTTTGCCCTGGCTGTTTTTTTTTTTTTTTTTTTTGACATGGAGTCTCACTCTGTCACCCAGGCTGGACCATGGCATGATCTTGGCTCATTGCAACCTCCACCTCCCGGGTTCAAGCAGTTCTCCTGCCTCAGCCTCCCGAGTAGCTGGGACTACAGGCGCATGCCACCATACCCGGCTAATTTTTGTATTTTCAGTAGAAAATGGGTTTCATTCACCATGTTGGCCAGGCTGGTCTTGAACTCCTGATCTCAAGTGATCCACCCGCCTCGGCCTCCCCAAGTGCCAGGATTATAGGTGTGAGCCACTGTGCCCGGCCGGCCCTATTTCTTGCAGAACTCGAGGCTGGATGCTGCCCCTCACTGACCTCCTGTCAGCTCGTGGAATGCGGCCCTCTCCTCGCTTGAACAACAACGTTCAGTTGTTCCCTTCCTTTGTCCCTTCAGGCTTATGGGTGTCCTATGATCTGCCATTTGTTTGGAAGCTGGAGAACCAAGAAAGCTGGTAGTCTAGCTCCAGTCCAAGCTCAAAGACCTGAAAACGGAGTCAACAGTGTAAACCCCAGTGTGAAGTCTAAAGGCTTGAGAACAGGAGGGCTGATGGTGTTAAGTAGCGAGTCTGAGTCTGAAGGCTGGAGAACCAGAAGCACCCATGTCTGAGGTGCGGAGAAGACCAACGTTCCATTTCAAGTACCTTTTTTAGTTTCTCTACATCCTGTTCACAATTCTGTGAGTAGTCGCTTGATAGAAACTGCACTTGAATCATCCCAGTTGACGTGTGTGTCAACTGTTTCCTGCTGGGACTCTGGTATTCCAACTTCCTGAACGTGTAAGGAAAAGTCCTAAAAATGACCTGTAAAACCCCACAAGATCAGGATCTGCATCTCTGATTACCCTCTAATCCCCGAATCCCTGTTTTACCCGAGTCCTACTGGCCTCCGTGCTGTGGGTCTTTGCATGCGAGCAGTGCTCTTGCCACAGAAATTCACATGACTCAAGTTCCCACTCAATCAAGTCTCTCCTCAAATGCTCCTTAACTGGGGGCCTTTCCCTTCCTATGCTATACAAAATAGCAAGTCCCCAGCCCTCCATAACTCTCTCACGGTGCTTTATTTTTCTGCATAACACGAATATTGTTGATTTCTTTCTTTTTTTTTTTAGACGGAGTCTTGCTTTGTCACCCAGGCTGGAATACACTGGTGTGATCTCGGATCACTGCAACCTCCACCTCGGAGGTTCAAGCGATTCTCCTGCCTCGGCCTCCTGAATAGCTAATTAGCTGAGATGACAGGCGTGCGCCACCACGCCCGGCTAATTTTTTTGTGTTTTTACTGGAGATGGGGTTTTACCATGTTGGTCAGGCTGGTCTCAAACTGCTGACCTCATGATCTGCCCGCCTCAGCCTCCCAAAGTATTGGACTTACAGGCATGAGTCACAGCACCCAGCCATATTGTTGATTTTTCTATAATTCACCCCTCCTCATTAGGATGTAAGTGCCTCAATGGCAAAACTTGAGTTTCATTCACTGCTGTAGACATGATATCTCAAACAGTGCTTAACCACATGGAATGTACTCAATAAACGGGCTACTGGTTATGAGCATGAACTGTCTGGATTCCAGTCTGTGCTCTACCACTTGCTAGCTGGTGAACTCAGGCAAGCAACCTAAACATTCCATGCCGGTTTTCCCATCTGTAAGTTGGAGATAGTAATAGCACATACTTTGCAAGCTTATAGTGAGTATGCAGTTAATGTTCATAAGGCACTTTGGAAGAGTACCTGGTCTATAGGATGGGCTAGTGAGATGTTTGATCTCTTTTTGTTAATATATATTTTAATGTTACAGTTCTTTGGTATGAAAAGGTATGGCCCCTACTGAAAATAAATAAATTCACAAGAAAATATGTAAACCTCTACACACCTAGTTACATTACACATAAACATATATAAAGCAAAAATGACAGAATTACAGAAAGAATTTGTTAACCCACCATGCTAGTGGAAGACCTTAATATACCTCTATCACTAAGGTCGAGAGAAAAAAATAAAGTACATATTGAAAAACACTATTAGTTTGAGTACGTATGTCCATCCTGTATCCAAAAATTAGATACATAGTATACTGTTTTCAAAGAATCATGGAGCACTTATAAAAACAGATCAATAAACAGGATTAACAGTTAGATACTGCATTCACCTGGAAGCTAACAGAACTCCACCCTGCCACCACACACACACACACTCACTCAGTCTCTCTTTGGTTTTAACCAATTAGTGGTTACTTGTGATAATGTAAGAAGTCTAGTAATATGCAGAACAGAGCCAATGCGGCCAATCAAAGGTTTTTGAAGAACTCAAATCATTGTGATTTTTTCGGCACTTGTTTTTTTTTTTTGAGACCGAGTTTTACTCTTGTTGCCGAGGCTGGAGTGCAATGTCAACCTTGGCTCACTGCAACCTCCACCTCCCAGTGGCAAGCGATTCTCCTGCCTCGGCCTTCTGAGTAGCTGGGATTACTCATGTGGGATTGGCATGTGCCAATACGCTTGGCTAATTTTGTATTTCTAGGAGAGACAGGGTTTCTCCATGTTGGTCAGGCTGGTCTCAAACTCCCCACCTCAGGTGATCCTCCTGCCTCGGCCTCCCAAAGTGATGGGATTACAGGCATGAGCCATACTGTGATTTTTATCATCGTAGTGAAAAAAAAAAAAAAGGCTCTTTTAACTCTATGCTTTGTGTCCACTTTCCAAAAGAAAGAATGAAAATAGATGAGAATAAGCCAGACGGTGTCTCACCTAGTGCGTTAATCCTACTTCTTGTAGCCAGCAGAGTGGGACAAAGCCTGTCTAAGCTTCAGGAAAGCCTGGTACACTGTCTTTTTTTTTAGATGGAGTCTTACTCTGTTGCCTAAGCTGGAGTGTGGTTGTGCGATCTTGGCTCACTGCAACCTCCACTTCCCAGGCTCAAGCGATTCTCCTGCCTCAGCCTCCCAAGAAGCTGGGATGACAGGCACCTGTCACCACACCTGGCTAATTTTTGTATTTTTTTTTTTTTTAGTAAAGACGAGGTTTAGTAGAGACCATGGTGGCCAGGCTGGTCTTGAACTCCTGACCTCAGGTGATCTGCCCGCCTTGGCCTCCCAAAGTGCTGGGATTATAGGCATGAGCCATGGCGCCTTTTCAATACTGTTTTGAAAATACAGTATTTTCAAATATATTTGAAAATATATTTTCAATACTGTTCATTGACAACTTGTTTTTTTCATTAAATAGGGAGAATGAACATTAAGAAACAGTATTTGCGCCAGGCACGGTGGCTCATGCCTATAATCCCAGCACTTTGGGAGGCCGAGGTAGGTGGATCACGAGGTCAGGAGATCGAGACCATCCTGGCTAAGACAGTGAAACCCCGTCTCTACTAAAAATACGAAAAATTAGCTGGCCATGGTGATGGGCACCTGTAGTCCCAGCTACTCGGGAGGCTGAGGCAGGAGAATGGCAAGAACCCAGCCTGGGTGACAGAGCGAGACTCCATCTCAAAAAAAAAAAAGAAAAAAGAAAAAAAGAAACAGTATTTGCTATATTAGGACAGAAAGGGAAAACAATCAAAATTAAAAAGTCCATGTACTCTTGACAAAATGCTATTAGATTAGAAAAAAATATATCAAATATTGTCTAATTTCTTTTTTTTTTTTGAGACGGAGTTGTGCTCTTTTGCCCAGGCTGGAGTGAAGTGGCACAATCTCAGCTCACTGCAATCTCCGTTTCCCAGGTTTGATTGATTCTCCTGCCTCATCCTCCTGAGTAGCTGGGATTATAGGTGCCTGCCACCACACCCGTCTAAACTTTGTATTTTTTTAGTAGAAGCGGGGTTTCACCACGTTGGCCAGGCTGGTCTTGAACTCTTGACCTCTGATGATCTGCCTGCCGTAGCCTCCCAAAGTGCTAGGTTTATAGGTGTGAGCCACAACGCCTGGCAAATACTGTCATTTCTTTTTTTTTTTTTGAGACGGAGTCTTGCTCTGTTGCCCAGGCTGGAGTGCAGTGACGCAATCTTGACTCACTGCAAGCTCCGCCTCCTGGGTTCACGCCATTCTCCTGCCTCAGCCTCCCGAGTAGCTGGGACTACAGGCGCCCACCACCACGCCCAGCTAATTTTTTGTATTTTTAGTAGAGACGGGGTTTCACTGAGTTAGCCAGGATGGTCTTGATCTCCTGATCTTGTGATCCACCTGCCTTGGCCTCCCAAAATGCTGGGATTACAGGCGTGAGCCACCGCACCCGGCCTCTAATTTCTGTTATAACAAACTAGATCACTCAGGAGCTGTTTGGAAATACCTTTCTGAATATTTGATGTATTGATGTTTTAGAATTATAATAAATATACTGTATATAAAATGAGGTAATAAGATTTTCAGGACAGCTATAGCCATAAATACTTAAAAGATGGAAAATTAATGAGCTAGTGGCCCAACCTACAAATGAGACACTGATGAAGGTAATTCTACATACATAGCACTTATACCTTTTGTTCTCAGTATAAGTTATCATGTGGCCACTCAGATAAGAGGTGAGGCATCCTAACATCAATTACGTTCCTAGGGTTTCCTCTATGAGTTCTCTCGTGTAAAGGGAGGAATCACTGAAAGATTTTCTGAAAATAATACACTCATGGGTACTGCATCCAAGGAACATTTTCATATTTTTCCTAATGTAAGAGGTATCACTGAAAACATTCCCTCATCCTTTATCTTAAGAAGTTCTGGCTGGGAGTGGTGGCTCGTTCCTATATTCCAAGCACTTCGGGAGGCTGAGGCAGGTGGATCACTTGAGCCCAGGAGTTTGAGGGCAGCCTGGGTAACACGGTGAATCCCCATCTTTACAAAAACTAGACAGGCATGGTGGTGCATGCCTACAGTCGCAGCTACTTGGGAGGCTGAGATGGGAGGATCCCTTGAGCCCAGGAGGCAGAGGCTGTAATAAGCCAAGACTGCACCACTGCACTACTGCCTGGGCACAGATGAAACCCTGTCTCAAAAAAAAAAAAAAGAAAAAAAATTAAAATAAAATAATATATAAAATAAAAAATTACCTCCACTGATTTCATGGCAAGCTTTCCAGATGGTTCCGAATGTCTACTGTTCATACCTTGTGTGGTGTTCTTCCACATTCTATCAGGATTGGTGTGTGTGACCAATGTAACACGGACATGAAAACACCTCTCTGAAGCTAGGTCATAAAAGACATTATGCTTTCTGTGTTGGCTCCTTTAGATCACTGGCTTTGGGGAGAAGTCGCTTCCATAAAGAAACTTAGCCCTGTTGAGAGGCCTACGTGGTTGGGAAGTGCAGGTCCCTTGGAAACAGCTAGCATGCACTTGTCAGGCATGTGAGTGAGCCATCTGGAAGTGGTCCCTTCACCAGTACAAATTCTGGATGATTATGGTTCCGCTGACATCTGGACTGTAACCTCTTGAGAGATCCTGAACTACGGAGCTACATTGTTTCTGAATTCCTGACCTACAAAAACTGTGAGATAAGTGTTTGTTGTTTGAAGCCACACAATTTTGTGGGGTAATTTGTTACACAGTAGCAGGTAATTCATACATCTGGTGGAGAGTTCTTTCATGTTATCTGAGGCATGAAAGATCAATGAATGCTTTTCCCACAGTTACTGAATTCACATCTGCCTAATATGCCTTCTCATATGCACAGAAAGGTATGAGTTACTTGTGAAGGATTTCCCACAATAATTACATTCATAGGGTTTTTTTCCAGTGTGAGTTCTCATGTGTTTCCTAACAGATGAGAGAACATTAAAGGCTCTTCCACAGTCACTGCACTCATAGGATTTCTCTCCATTATGTATTCTCCTGTGAACTGTAAGAGAAAAGCTATTGGTGAAGGATTTCCCACACTCATTACATTTGTAGGGCTTTTCTCCAGTATGAGTTCTTACGTGCTGTGTCAGATTCGAGCTCCTCCTGAAGGTTTTCCCACAATTGTGGCATTCGTAAGGGTTCTCCCCTGTATGAATGCTATAGTGCAAAGAAAGAGATGACCCTGTGCTGAAAGCCTTTCCACACTGATTACATACATAATGACTCTCCCCTATATGAACTCTCTTGTGCCTCGTGAAGATTGACTGAGTGCGGAACTCTCGACAACACTGGTTACATTTGTAGGGTTTTTCTCCGGTGTGAATTCTCAAGTGCGGTCTGAGGTATGAGGAATTGCTGAAGGTTTTCCCACAGTCACTGCATTTGTAGGGTTTCTCCCCATTGTGGATTCTCTTATGAACAGTAAGGTAAGATTTGCTGCTGTAGGATTTCCCACATTCACTGCAGTCGTAGCGTTTTTCTCCAGTGTGAGTCTTCTTGTGCCGCATAAGGGAAGATTTTGTGCTGAAGACTTTAAAACACTCATTACATTCGTTGAATTCTGCTCCGAGATGATTCCTCTCCTGCTGATTAAGAGATGACTAATAAGTACCATTTATAATATTTTAATTTATTTATTTTTTTGAGACGGAGTCTCCCTCTGTCACCCAGGCTGGAGTGCAGTGGCCAGATCTCAGCTCACTGCAAGCTCCGCCTCTTGGGTTTTACGCCATTCTCCTGCCTCAGCCTCCCGAGTAGCTGGGACTACAGGCGCCCGCCACCACGCCCAGCTAGGTTTTTTTGTATTTCTTTTTTTTAGTAGAGATGGGGTTTCACCATGTTAGCCAGGATGGTCTTGATCTCCTGACCTCGTGATCCGCCCACCTTGGCCTCCCAAAGTGCTGGGATTACAGGCTTGAGCCACCACGCCCAGCCCATTTATAATATTTTTAACATTGAATGCTGTCAGAGGAATTTCCTCTCCTAGAAATTCTGTTGTGTATCATAGTATTGGAATTAATGTTTTTGCCACTATGAGTGCTGGTACATTGCTTCTGTCAGTTTGAATTCTTAGCATTTAAAAAAGATGGATTCTTTCCGCAAGTCTTTATCATATTCACAGAGTATTTTCCGATAAATTTAAGGCTAATTTCTTTTTCAAATA
The DNA here is from genome assembly GCF_002776525.5 of Piliocolobus tephrosceles. Taxonomy (NCBI): domain Eukaryota; kingdom Metazoa; phylum Chordata; class Mammalia; order Primates; family Cercopithecidae; genus Piliocolobus; species Piliocolobus tephrosceles. The sequence continues at coordinate 45,689,007 of NC_045454.1, forward strand.
CCCAATATCTGACTCAGATTACTGGAAATACTTACTTGTGGGAATTCTCAGGAAAAACACGTTTGGGGCTAATGCTTTTTTCCAAATTCAAAATAATTTCACAGTATCTCTTTGGAGACACGACTTTCTCTTGGAAAAATGACACTTTCCTTTAATAAAGCCACTCTTTCTTTTTTTTTGAGACAGAGTCTCGCTCTGTCGCCCAGGCTGGAGTGCAGTGGCGCGATCTTGGCTCACTGCAAGCTCCGCCTCCAGGGTTCAAGTGATTTTCTGCTTCAGCCTCCCAGGTATTTGGGATTACAGGTGTGCACCGCCACACCCGGCTTTTTTTTTTTTTTTTTTTTTTTTTTTAGTAGAGACGGGGTTTCACCATATTGGCCAGGCTGGTTTCCAACACCTGACCTTGTGATCCACCCGCCTCGGCTTCCCAAAGTATCGAGACTACAGGCATAAGCCACTGCCCTTGGCCAACAAAGCCAGTCTTTGTGGCTTTTCTCATGTAAGGCATTCTCCTACCATGAAAAAAACAGAAATCACCCATGTTAGTCTTACCATTTCCATATTTCTAGATTGTTCTTTTTGAAAAATATGCAGCTCAGGAGTTAACCCTTCGGCTTTAAGCGGATTCTCCACATCTGAAACAAGTTAAAAAGAAATTTAAGTTGATAGAAAAGAGGCAAATTTAAGTTGATGGTGAAATGGTAAAATGCATACATGGGTGAAGGCAGAATCTGAGAGGTGAGGGTTTTTGAGAAGGGATTCCATGAAAGATACGGCTGTGACAATTTTAGGCAATGTTTAAGAAAGACTCTAGGAAGATTGAGATTGATGTGGACAGAATGAAGGAATTGTCAGGAAGGCAAGGTAGACTGAAACTGATCAAAGAGTTCATAGGAGACTTAAATTTCAGAAAAAGAGACATGTCTTTTTTTCTCCCCTGAGGCCCAAGTAAAGTGCGAGATGACAGAAAGTTACAGTCATGAAAGTACATGGGGGGGCTCAGACCAAATGTTCTTGGCCTTCTTGGGAAAAGGGGCATTTACGCAGTCCTCTGACTGATATTTCCTAATGTATTATAATACTCCCATCTCCTCAGTCCCTGGCCAAAGCTATTCCTCACAAGGACTTATATCCACCTGGTGCTCACCTGGACGTGCACCTGGGAAAATTCCTCCCTCTTCTGTCATCACTTTACCTTCTTGCTCCAACTGGAAGATCAGACCAGGTTTATCAACTTGGTTCCCTGTACATGGAGAAAAGACACATGATGGAAGAGGACTGTGCAGCAGACAAGCTCCCCATGAAACTGCAATCAGTTCTGAAGGTGAAGAGGTGTGACTTCAGGAGCAGAGGAATAATTAGGCCAAAATTGAAGAAATATAGCAACTGTCTTTCACACACATATACAAAATCACAAGCAATATCTAGGGTGGTTGCAGGATAACTGGTCCCAGAAGCCCCTGTCCAGGTTTAAATACAGAATCTGAAAGCCCAGAAGATTTAACTACAGAGAATATACAGTCAGGGAAAGAAGGAGATCTTCATTTCATAGTGGATAGCATTAGACAGACAGCTCCATGAGGGTGGGGACCACGTTGCATTCTTCACTGTACACCCACATCCCAGCACAGAGCTAGGAACAGAGGTGCTTACGACGGACTTAAAAGAAGTGATGTTGGTGAAAGTAGTGGAATAGGGAACTCCCCAACTTCATCCCTTCATAGAAACAGTAAGTAAATGGGCAAAAACAGAATCAGCTTCATTGGAGCTCTTGAATGTTATCAAAAGTTTACAGCCACAGGAGAATGCCTAATCGAGACAAACAGCCGAATCAGGGTAAGAGAGATTTGTGACATTTTAACTGACTCTAGCCGCACACTCTATTCCCCATTTGCCTTGAAGACAACAACCTGTGTTTCTAGTACTGAAGGGAACAGAATGCACCTTATTCTCAAAAACCTGTGGTTGGTTGTTCTGACCTGTCTGCTGGCTCCCTGATGGGCTGGATCAAAGGGCTTCCCTTTATTTATCAACTCCAAACTCTCCCAGGTCTGAAGAGGCTACACCTATGGAAGCTGGAGGGTGGCGAGGGAAGCGTGTCCCAACACATCTAAAGGCAAATCAGCCACTGCTCAATGGGGCAAGGGAAAACTGTGAAGCAAACAAGACTAACCAAAAAACCTGGGAGGAGAAGTGGGGAACAAGATGCTCGGGGGAGTAGAGCATCTTCCCACACCTTTTTTTTATCACCCCCACAAGATGGAGTCTTACTCTGTTGCCCAGGCTGGAGTACAGTGGTGTGATCTCGGCTCACTGCAACCTCTGCCTCCTGGGTTCAAGCAATTCTCCTGCCTCAGCCTCCCAAGCAGCTGGGATTACAGGCATGTGCCACCACGCCTGGCTGATTTTTTTGTATTTTTAGTAAAGATATGGTTTCACCATCTTGACCAGGCTGGTCTCGAACTCCTGACCTCAGGTGATCCGCCCACCTTGGCCTCCCAAAGTTCTAGCATTACAGGTGTGAGCCACTGTGCCCAGCCCTCCACACATTTCTAGAAGGCCATGTTCATACCCAGGGAGGAACACATGCTCAGAGAAGATCTGAGAAGGCACCAAGCCCTTACCTTTGACTGACCTTCAGGCTCTGCATAAGAAGGAAGTGAAGGCTAAGTCAAAGTTGTAAAGTGCTTTAGCTGAGTTTTGAAGGCATGCTCCAACATGTAATTCAGATCCACTGGTAAAGACTGGTCATCTTTTGGGTTCCAGGTATTTAAGAAAATCTCTGACAAATTAATCCCAAGCTGAACATTAAGCTAATAGAACAGAGACTTCAGTGGCCACATATGACAAATACAGACATTACAAAATTAGTTCAGAAATGTCACTAAACAAAGAAATAATACCAACTACAACAAACCTTGGGGAGGGGGGAAAATCAGATTTAAAGAACTGCCGTATTGTAATATTCTGAAAGTAGTTTTCAGCAAATAAATTATGAGGCATGTGAAGAAACAAAAAAATGGGCTGGGCGTGGTGGCTCACGCCTGTAATCCCAACACTTTGGGAGGCTGAGGTGGGCGGATCACGATTTCAGGAGATCGAGACCATCCTGGGTAACACGGTGAAATCCCGACTCTACTAAATATACAAAAATTAGCCAGGTGTGGTGGTGGGTGCCTGTAGTCCCAGCTACTCGGGAGGCTGAGGCAGGAGAATGGCCATGAACCTGGGAGGCAAAGCTTGCAGTGAGCCGAGATTGTGTCACTGCACTCCAGCCTGGGCATCAGAGTGAGACTCTGTTGCCAAAAAAAAAAAGAAAAAAAAAGAAAGAAATGAAACTGCATTATAGGAAAAAAGAAATGAACAGAAATTATCCACAAGGAAACCCAGTCATTGGATTTATTAGGCAACGACTTCAACTATTTCAAATATGCTCAAGGAGTTCATGGAAACTGTGTACAAAGAACTAATGAAAACCATGAGAATGAATTCTCACCAAATAGAGAAAAGCATAAAGAGATGGAAATTATAAAAAGGAGCCAAATAGGAATTTTTAAATTGAAAAATATATATTATCTGAAATGAAAAATTTACTAGAGGGGTTCCTCAGAAGACTTGATCAGGCAGAAGAAACAATCTGTGAACTTGATGCCAGGTCAATTAAGATTGCCTGATCTGTAGAGCAGAAATTAAAAATAAAGGGCAAAAAAATGAGCAGAGCCTAAGAGACCCGGAAGACACCATCAAACATCAGAATACACATAATGGGAGCTGCTACTGGAGAGGAGACAGAGAAGGGAGCAGAAGGAATATATGGAAAAATTGGCAAGGTGCGGTGGGTGACGCTCTAATTACAAGACTTTGGGAGGCCGAGGTGGAAGGATCACCTGAGGTCAGGAGTTCGAGACCAGCCTGGCCAACATGGTGAAACCTTGTCTCTACTAAAAACACAAAAATTAGCCAGGTGTGGTGGTGTGCGTTTGTAATCCCAGCTACTCAGGAGGCTGAGGCAGGGAGAACTGCTTGAACCCAGGAGGCAGAGGTTGCAGTGAGCTGAGATCGTGCCAGTGCACTCCAGCCTGGGTGACAGAGTGAGACTCTAAATAATAATAAAAAAAGGAATACATGGAAAAATAATGGCCAAACATTCCCAAATTTGATGGAAATTACAAGTCTATACATCAAAGCAGCTTAAGGATCTCCAAATAGGATACACTCAAAAAACTCACATTGAGATACCTTAAAATTAAACGGTCAAAAGCCAAAGACAAAGAGAAACTCCTGAAAAATAGCAAGGCAGAAATAAGTCATCATGTACAAGATTAACAGCTGATTTCTCTTCAAAAACCATGGAGGCCACAAGCCAGTGGGATGATGACATACGCCAAGTACTAAAAGAAAAATATCAACCGAGAGTTCTATCTCCTGCAAAACTGTCATTCAAGATAGTGAAAAGGCAATCCATTGAATGGGAGGAAATATCTGAAAATGATGTATCTCATAAGGGTCGAGGATCCAGAACATATAAAGAACTTTTACAACTCAGTAACAAAAAGGCAAACAATGCTCCCCAAATGGAAAAAGCACTTGAATGAACATTTCTTCGAAAAAGATGTATAAATGGGCAACAAGCACAAGAAAAGATGACCAATCTCATCATTTTTTTTAGGGAATAGAAATAAAAACCACAATGAGACAGATACCCACAAGAATGGCTATCATAATTTTTTTAAAAAAAGGAAAAGAGGCGAATGTTGGTAAGGATGCAGAGAAATTGTAATACATTGCTGGTCTCATACATTGCTGGTAGGAATGTAAAATGGTGCGGCAGCTGTAGAAAAGTTTGGAGGTTCCTCAACACATTAAACATAGAATTAACACAGGACCCAGCAGTTCCACTCCTAGGTAAATACCCAAGAGAAAACAGGTGCTCAAGCAAAATCTTGTACATGAATGTTTATAGCAGCACTACCCACATTAGCCAAAACATGAGAACAGGCTAAAGTTCCATCAGCTGATGAAGTGATTTTTATAATAAGTCGTATATACACATAATGGAACAATATTTAACCATAAAAAGAATGAAGTTCTGATATGTGCTAAAACACGGCTATACTTTGAAAACATCAGCCAGGCGTGGTGGCTTATGCCTATAATCCCAGCACTTTGGGAGGCTGAGGTGGGTGGATCACTTGAGGCCAGGAGTCCCAGCCTGGCCAACATGGTGAAACCCCATCTCTATTAAAAATACAAAAATTTGCCGGGCGTGGTGGTGCATGCTTTTAGTCCCAGCTATTCGGGAAGCTGAGGCAGGAGAACAGATTGAACCTGGAAGGTGGAGGTTGCAGTGAGCTGAGATCACACCACTGCACTCCAGCCTGGGCAACAGAGCAAAACTCCATCTCAAACAAACAAACAAACAAACAAACAAAAAAACAGAAAACATTATGCTAAGCAAAAAGTGAGACACAAAAGACCATATTTTATATGATTCCATTTATATAAAATGGCAAGAGTAGGGCCAGGCATGGTAGCTTACATCTATAATCCCAGCACACTGGGAAGCTAAGGCAGGAGGATCACCTGAGCCCAGGAGTTTGAGACCAGCCTGGGCAACAGAGCAAGACCCTCTCTCTACAAAAAATAAGCAAATTAGCTGGGCGTGGTGGTGAGCACCTGTGGTCCCAGCTCCTCAGGACTGTGCCACTGCACTATAGCCTGGGTGATGGAGGGAGACACTGTCTAAAAACAACCTCCTCAAAAAGAAGAGACGCATCTCTAGAGACGGAAAGGTTAGTGGCTGCCAAGGTGTTCGGGAGGGAGAAATGGGGGAGAAGCCACTTCATGACCACGGGGCTTATTTCTGGCATGACAGCTATGTTCTGGAATTAGCGGTGATGGTTGTACCACACGGTGAACGTACGAAAAACCACCGAATTGGGCACTTTAAAATAGTTTAAATGGTGACTTTTGTGTCCTGTGTTACCTCAATTTAAAAAAAAAAAGAAAAATAAGACTTACTTCCTGAGTCATTAAACAAATGCAGGAATGACATCAGGCTTACCCAGGGAGGCCAGGTTCCTGAAGTTCTCCAGCATCACGTCCCTGTACAGTGTCCTTTGGGCAGGGTCCAGCAGCGTCCACTCCTCCTGAGTGAACTCCACGGCTACATCCTCGAAGGTCACCAAGCCCTAAAGCATTGCAAACATCACGGCTTAGCCAAGGACCACCCCCACCAACGTGCACAGGAAGAGGGGCCAGCAGAACAGAGCCAGGGCTAGGGAAACCTGAGTACGAGATGTGGGGTGGGGTTCCGAGCTCCCCTCCCTGGCTTCTGAGCTCAGCCCTCAGTGCTTGTCTCCTTAGGCCACTCCCAGGCCCAGTGCCCAGTACCACAGAGCAGCCGTCTTTTCTCTCAGACTGGGCGCTCCTGTGATCTCAGTTCCCTCAGTCTCCAGGGGAGCACGGGCCCATGACACGGCAGAAATCAGAGAAACACTTGGTAAGTGAATGAATGATTTCCGTACGGCCTTCATTAATCGCTTGGGCTTAGAACATTGTCATATCTTTACCTGGCTTTCCCTTAAAACTCTCAGGAGCACGTGATGTACTCAGGGACCCTGGAGGGAGCTCTGAACCTGCAGTACACGTTGACACACACTGGTATTTTCCGGGCAGCCCTCCCTCAGAGATCCTGGGATGCCTGAGGAGCGAGTTTGGCCGTGAAGGTCCAGGCCACTGAAAGGCATTGAGTCCAACCTTCTGGCTGAAGGAATAATGATTTGGAAAAAGGAACATCTAACTTACCTTTAGCCAGCGTGTCAGGAGCTCATTCACCAGCCCCCCGCCCTCTGTGTGTCCTTCTCGCTGAGAGGCTGGGAACGGGGAAGACAGAGCTGGAGGAGGAGACATGAGTCCTAGGAATCCAGACCGGCCCTGTGTCCACTCACACACCTGGAAGCTCCCCCACCTGCCTGCAACTGACCATGTCCGCATGCACACAGTCACCCACAAAGCATCCACCTCTGCTGCACGCAAACGCCCACCGACAGCAATCCAAGGAAACCAGAGCATGGCCCTGCTGCATCCACGCCAGGTAACAGGGCTCAAGGTCTGACTGCACTTGGGGAAGGGATTATTCCCACTTCCCAGATGAGGAAACCGAAGTTCCAAGGGTGTCACTGTGTTTTTATCAGGTTCACAGAAAGAACTAAAGGGAGAATTCAAAAGTTCCAGCACATTCACCACAGAGGCGACATCCACAGACACCCAAACGCCTAAGTCCCAAATTCCAAGAGCTGCCCGATCAGACACCGAGGACCTCTGGGCCCTGGGACTCCACTCCTGCCTCACCTGCTCTGCCCAACCCCCTCCTGTCCCATGCTGTGGGTCAGAGCCTTTCAAGTCTGGACTCTGAGAAATGCCAGGACCCCACGACTCACCAGCAGTCGGGGGCAGGACGACGGCCGCCATCCTGTGACTCCGGCAGCAACAGGGCAGCCGGGAAGCAGGACGCTCCTCCCTTATTCCACAGCACTCTCAGGACAGAGCTCTGGAAGAAACAGGAACGCTCTGCCTGGGTCACCCCCTCTCCTGCCCGTGCCCTGCCTCGGTCCCCCCCCCCCCGCCCGTGCCCTGCCTCGGTCCCCCCCTCTCCGCCCGTGCCCTGCCTCGGTCACCCCCTCTCCTGCCCATGCCCTGCCTCGGTCACCCCCACTC
>NC_045454.1:45696825-45709555 GCF_002776525.5 Piliocolobus tephrosceles
CCAGCCCGTGCTCTGCCTCGGTCACCCCCTCTCTAGCCTGTGCCCTGCCTCGGTCACCCCCTCTCAGCCCGTGCTCTGCCTCGGTCACCCCTTCTCCAGCCCGTGCTCTGCCTCGGTCACCCCCTCTCTAGCCTGTGCCCTGAATCGGTCACCCCCTCTCCAGCCTGTGCTCTGCCTTGGCCACCCTCCCTCCTGGTTTCCACCTTACCCAGCTCGAATGTCACTGCCCCTCATTTCAGTTGATTTCCTCCTCCCCATCCCCCACTCTCATGCCAGCCCAGCAGAGCTCCAGCCATTTTCTATCAGAGACCCTAGATTCCTACAACTTCTAAGAATCGATCTGTAAGATACACAAATATAAGAGTCGTGTGAGATTATTGACTGTGGCATTATAGTGCACCCATTAAAAAAAGAGGGATCTCTAGATATCGATAGATTATTATCCTCAGTAAATTTAAGGGGAAAAAAAGTACCAAATAGTATGTATGGAATGTTTCCTTTTTTACAAGAAAAGAAGGGCTGTGTGTGTGTGTGTGCATGTGTGTGTGTATACACACAAAGATGAAAGTGGCCAGTGGGGCGTGGTGGCTCCCGTCTGTAATCCCAGCACTTTGGGAGGCCAAGGCGGGTGGATTGCGAGATCAGGAGATGGAGACCATCCTGGCTAACGTGGTGAAACCCCAGCTCTACTAAAAAATATATTAAAAAGTAGCCGGGCTTGGTGGCACACACCTGTAATCCCAGCTGCTCAGGAGGCTGAGGCAGGAGAATGGCGTGAACCTGGGAGGTGGAGCTTGTAGTGAGCCAGGATTGCGCGATTTGCACTCCAGCCTGGGCAGCAGAGCGATACTCCGTCTAAAAAAACAACAAACAAAAAAAGAAAGTGGCCAAGGGTGTGCATGTGGGAGGGGTTGGCGAGGGGGGCACAGTCTGGAGTTAGAGACCTGTAAGAGTGAGTTTGGGCCAGGTAGACAAAACAGAGCTGTGGAGGGTGGATGGTGCTTGCTATTCATGGAAGGCAGGGCCACTCAGTCTCTCTAGGAATCTGTATTGAGATGCAGCATTCAGGCCCTGGCGTCCTAGATCTCTTGCCCAGGGAATTTCTCCTGGGTGGCCCCCATACCCCCAGTGTCCGGGGAGGGAAGGATTGGGGGAGGAGTGAATGGAGAGCCATTCCCCACAGGCCAGTTGTTTGCTGGTACTTGGAGCCAAGCAGAGATGGGAGGCTCTTCCCCATTCCTGCCTCAGCCTCACAGCCCCCACCCCCCAATACAGCCGCCAAGTGTCTTTGACATTTGGTCTCTGTGGTTGGCAGAATAACAACACCCCCAAAATTCACATATACATGTGAAAAGTTTATATATTTGTACTTATATGTAAAGGCCTGAAAGTTTTAGTATTATGACATGCAAGAAAATCTGTATTATGGCCGGGCGCAGTGGCTCACGCCTCTAATCCCAGCACTTTGGGAGGCCGAGGCAGGCGGATCACCTGAGGTCAGCAGTTCGAGAACAGCCTGGCCAAGTTGGTGAAACCTTGTCTCTACTAAAAATATATTTAAAAAATTAGCTGGGCAAGGTGGTTGGCACCTGTAATCCCAGCTACCTGGGAGGCTGAGGCAGGAGAATCACTTGAACCCAGGAGGCGGAGGTTGCAGTGAGCCCAGATCGTGCCACTACACTCCAGCCTGGGCAACAGAGTGAGACTCCGTCTCAAAAAAAAAGAAAAAAAATCTGTATTATTTCTCTGCAGTTCTATGTATTTCTAGTTGTTTATGAGTGGGGTCTTCCAGCAGCTGTGTTGCACAAACGGTAAACAAGAGAATTTTGCATAGGTGAGCCCCTGGTGGGTCCGCCCCCTTTTCCCTCCCAAGTCCAAACCAGGCATAGCACTTCCTCACCCGGTTATTCCTCTCGAATCCCTTCTCCAGCCCTTGGGTCCGGACATTGACCCTTCATTCACGTTTTATTGATGCCTGCCCCAAGCCGGGTGCTGCAGATGGAGGGGAGGAAGATCCCTGTCATCCAAGAACTGGCTTTCCGGGAGTGGGACACACACAGACCTACTGCTGCATGTCAGAGTGATACGTGCTGTGGCAGAGGGGTGCGTGGCAGCCAACCCAGGATCTGGGAGGAAGGGGACTGGGAAGCCTGGGAAGGAAAAACACTAAAAACATTTGAGTTGAGTCTTGAGAGTCGAGGTAGGGTCCTGCTCAGTGGGACGTGCACGTGCAGAGGCAGGAAAGCAAGCTGCTGAGGCCGCCAAGTTCACAGTTTGGAGCATGTGGACAAAGAAGGGGCCAGAGGACAGGGGAAAGGTTGTGTTTTGAAAGGTATTATAAAGAGTGGTGAGGAGTCTGAAGGTGAGAGGCAGTGGAGAGCCAGCAAAGGCTTTGCAGGCAGGGGAGTGACTGAAGCAAATATATCTTTATTTATTTTGAGACAGTCTCGCTCTGTCGCCCAGGCTGGAGTGCAATGGTGAGATCTCGGTTCAATGCAACCTCTGCTTCCCGGGTTCAAGCGATTCTCCTGCCTCAGCCTCCCAAGCAGCTGGGATTACAGGCGCCCACCACCACGCCTGGCTACTTTTTGTATTTTTAGTAGAGATGGGGTTTTGCCATGTTGACCAGGCTGGTCTCGAACTCCTGACCTAAGGTGATCTGCCCGCCTCAGCCTCCCAAAGTACTGGAATTACAGGTGTGAGCCACTGCACCCGGCTGTATTTTTACTTTTATTTATTTATTTATTTATTTTGAGATGCAGTCTCGCTCTGTTGCCTAGGCTGGAGTGCAGTGGTGCCATCTTGGCTCACTGCAACCTCCACCACCTGGGCTCAAGAGTCACCACGCCCAGCTAATTTCTGTATTTTTAGTACAGACGGGGTTTAACCATGTTGGCCAGGCTGGTCTTGAACGCCTGACCTCAGGTGACTCACCCACCTCAGCCTCCCAAAGTTCTGGGATTGCAGACAGACTTGAGCCACCACTCCCGGCCACAAATTATCTTTTACGACAGCCGTTCTGGCTTCATTGCAATGGACAAATGGAAGAGACTAGAACAATGCCACCCAGCAGGGCTTTCTGGGATGATGGAAATGATCTTAATCTTCGCTTTTCAATAGGGGCATTAGCCACATGTCGCTGTCAAGCACTTGAAATGTGGTTAGTGCAACTGAGAAGCTGAATTTAAAATTTTGTTGAATCTTTTTTTTGTTTTGAGACAGAGTCTCGCTCTGTGGCCCAGGCTGGAGTGCAGTGGCGCAATCTCGGCTCACTGCAAGCTCCGCCTCCTGAGTTCACGCCATTCTCCTGCCTTAGCCTCCTGAGTAGCTGGGACTACAGGCGCCCACCACCACGCCTGGCTGGATTTTTTGTATTTTTAGTAGAAACGGGGTTTCACCATGTTAGCCAGGATGGCCTCAATCTCCTAACCTCATGATCTACCTGCCTTGGCCTCCCAAAGTGCTGGGATTACAGGTGTGAGCCACAGCGCCCGGCCAATTTTATTGAATCTTAATTGGTCTAAATTTAAATTTAAACAACCACATGGACTAACAGCTACCTTATTTATTTATTCATTTATTTTTGAGAAAGTCTCGCTGTGTCGCCCAGGCTGGAGTGCAGTGGCACGATCTTGGCTCACTGCAACCTCCGCCTCCCAGGTTCAAGCAATTTTCCTGCCTCAGCCTCCCGTGTAGCTGGGACTACAGGTGCTGGCCACCATGCACAGCTAATTTTGTATTTTTACTAGAGACGGGGCTTCACCATGTTGGTCGGGCTGGTCTCGAACTCCCGACCTCAGGTGATCCGCCCGCCTTAGCCTCCCAAAGTGCTGGGATTACAGAAGTACAAGGAATTACAAGGGTGCACCACCACACCCGGCTTAGCAGCTACCTTATTATACAGCACAGGTCTACAGGCTGACAGGCCAGTTAGGAAAAGAAAAAAATAAAAGAAAAATTGAGATATCTTAGAAGGCTGAAAAAAAAAAATTGAAAATAGCGTTTACATGTTTATTTTGTGTACTGACTTGCATATAGCTATATTTACTGACTTATTTACACACACACTGTCACACACCCCTTAGTATCCTTCTCTTGAATAGAAGCCATCAAACAAATAATTTTTAAAATACCCTCACTCGTGGCTCACGCCTGTAATCCCAGCACTTTGGGAGGGAGTTGGGCGGATCACCTGAGGTCAGGGGTTCAAGACCAGCCTGGCCAACATGGCAACACCCTGCCTGTACTAAAAACACAAAAAATAGCCGGGCATGGTGGTGCACCCTTGTAATTCCAGCTACTTGGGAGGCTGAGGCAGGAGAATCACTTGAACCTGGGAGGCAGATGTTGCAATGAACTGAAATCACACCACTGCACTCCAGCCTGGGCAATAGAGTGAGACTGTCTCAAAAAAAAAAAAAAAAAAAAAAAAAAAGATACCCTTTCTCTTAGTAATTCCTTGTATTTACAACCTGAGTACAGGAAAAATCCATTCACAGTTTTTCTACACAGTAGAGTATTGCAGCTTACAAGTTCTACAGGGTACTCACCTGATCATATGGCAATCCACGGATCAGTGAGGATAGGTGAACCTTGAGGCTGGTTTCAACACAAATCTGAGCTAGAATGATACTTTTCTTGTCTGAAAAAAAAAAGGGCACAAAAATGGCTTACGAGGCCTTTTGTAGAGAGTAATATGTATGTATAATAAAATGTATTTATTGAGAGTAACACAGTTGTTGCACAGAAAGACCACCCCATTCACTTAAAAACACTGATTTAGGCCGGGCACGGTGGCTCACGCCTGTAATCCCAGCACTTTGGGAGGCCGAGGCAGGTGGATCACAAGGTCAGGAGATCGAGACCATCCTGGCTAACACAGTGAAATCCCGTCTCTACTAAAAATACAAAAAAATTAGCCGGGTGTGGTGGCGGGCGCCTGTAGTCCCAGCTATTCGGGAGGCGGAGACAGGAGAATGGCATGAACCCGGGAGGCGGAGCTTGCAGTTAGCCGAGATCGCACCACCGCACTCCAGCCTGGAGCAAGACTCCGTCCCCCCAAAAAGATGTAAATAATAATAAGAACCCAGGCTACTGGCTGTGCCTGAATTTCCCAGATTCCTATCCGGCCATTTGCTCCCTAAAATGGGACAAGGGGCTTAAAGCTGTTTGCATTTGACTTGCTTAACTCATTTGGCTGGAGATTTTATGGTGACTCCAGATGCTCTAATTCGTAACTTTAGGTCTTATAAGTGACTCAGCTGAATTCTAAATAATTTCTACAGTGCATTTAGGACTGCAGAGATTTTAATGCCCTCCATCAGGGTTTCCCAACCTGGGCACTACTGACATTTGGGGCTGGATGAGTCTTTGCTGGCGGCGGCTGCTGTACGCGCTGCAGGATGCTGAGCTGCTAGAATCCCTGTCTCCACCCTCTAGATTACAGTAGTAGCACAGTCCCTTCTAGCCTCCATTTTGTGACATTCAAAACCGTCTCCAACTATAGCCAAAAGTCCCCTGGGGCGCATAATCGCCCCGTGTGAGGGCGACAGGGGCGCGGGGCCCCGACACCGGAGGAAACAGCAGCTTCGGGCTGAACTGAGGGTACAGCCCGAGGCCTCAGGGGCAGAAACCCGGCTCCCGGGAGGGACGCAGGGCCCGCGGCTGGGACCCCTCTCTGGACTCGGACTCACCGAACCCAGCACCTCTCGCGGCGACCGAAAGACTCTCTCCCAGTCGCTGCAAATGCTGCTCTTCTCACAACACACACCTGCAATTCCGCTTCCGGTCTCCGGCTAACGGCGCTGCACCTCCGCTTCCGGCTCCAGCTGGTCCCACCCCAAAATGCGGCGTGTCCGGGGGCCCCGGGTTCAGGCTGCAGGTGCAGCGGGCGGGCGGGAGCAGCGGCCGCGCACCCCAACCTCGGGCCGAGGTGTTCCAGTTTGCTTAGTTATTAATAGAACCAGGTTGAGCCCTGGCCAGGGATAGCCGCGGAGGCGGGGTTGTCCTGGCGCAGGTCTGTGGTAGGGTTGGGGGCGGAACTAGCTCCTGGGCGGGGCTGCGGGCGGTACCAGGCTTGGAGGCGGGGCTGAGTGTGGGCGTGGGCCAGTTCCGGGACCGGGAACCAACTGTGGGGCGGGGCTGCGGGCGGTACCAGGCATGCGGGCGGGGCTAACAGATCAGAGACTGTTAGGGGGCGGGGTTGTGGGCGGGCATTAGGTTTGATGGGCGGGTCTTGCGGGTTAGTATCAGGTTTAGTGCGAGAGTATGTGGACCAGATGAGGCAGTGATGGGGCACGGAATGGGGTTGAGCTAAGAGGCTGAGAGGGCGAGACTTTGGGGAGGTCAGTTTTTGGGTGTAGGGCTTTTTGTGGATTTTAAAACTGTTCAGGTAGCAGGATGCAAAACGAACTCAAGTTTTCTTCAGTCCTTTCTCCACATTCACTGCCTGTTAAAATGATATAGCCACACATTTACGGCTTGTGTGCGTCGTTTGTTTGTTTTGAGACAGGGTCTCACTCTGGCCCAGGCTAGAGTGCAGTGGTGCAATCGTAGCTCACTGCAGCCTCGACCTCCTGAGCTCAAGTTATCCTTCCGCCTGGGCCTCCCACACCACCAAGCCTGGCTATTTTGTATTTTTTTTTGTAGAGAGGAGGTCTGTATTGCCCAGGATGGTGTAGAACTCATGGCCTCAAGTCATTCTCTCCCACCTCGGCCTCCCAAAGTGCTGAGATTACAGGTGTGAGCCACACCACACCCAGCCTTTTTTGTGATTTTGAGCTTTCTAATTTCTTTCAAAAATGGGATCATGTATGCATCTTTCTCCCATCCAGAGGGGGACGAGGGGAAGGAGAGCTAGGGAGGGATGTCTCCAAGCGAAAGCCGAAGCTGATGAATTATCTCGTGCACATCTGGATCTATTGAAAAGAGAATTACATTTCTGGTGGAGAAAATAGGTATTGGATTCATAGGAAGAAATAAAAAAGGAAATTTTAAAATTTAAGATATCAAAAGAAAAAATGAAAAAAATTAACATATTACTTGTTACATCTCTGGCTAAGGTTTAGATGCTACAGATGGTAAATATGGATGTCATAAAATGATAAACATTGAATTTTGATTTATCCAGATTCCTTAAATGATTATGTTTGGTGAGGAAAAATAGTTTTACAGTATGTAAGAGTTATGTGCGGCCGGGCGCGGTGGCTCAAGCCTGTAATCCCAGCACTTTAGGAGGCCGAGACGGGCGGATCATGAGGTCAGGAGATCGAGACCATCCTGGCTAACACGGTGAAACCCCGTCTCTACTAAAAAATGCAAAAAACTAGCCGGGCGAGGTGGCGGGCGCCTGTAGTCCCAGCTACTCGGGAGGCTGAGGCAGGAGAATGGCGTGAAGCTGGGAGGCGGAGCTTGCAGTGACCTGAGATCCGGCCACTGCACTCCAGCCCAGGCGACAGAGTGAGACTCCGTCTCAAAAAAAAAAAAAAAAAAAAAAAAGTTATGTGCTAATTGTTTCGGAGAAGAAAGTAATTCAATATAGTCTAAAGCTAATAAATGAAAAAGCAGTATAAATACCTAACTTACAAATATGTAATTACTATCAGGAAAAAAAAAAAGTTGATTCCGGGAGCAAGGCTACAGGGTGAGGAAGAGAAGCTTTTCATTGCGAAAATTAAGGTATTATTTGAGATCTATGTGTGAACACATACAGCCTGAATTTGTATGCAAAAGGAATCGCTAAACCCTAGGAAAAAAAATATGAATATGATTCACTTTACAACAATAGAATGTATTTGAAAACTCTGGAATTCAATAATTAAAAGGAAAAAAACCCAAACACCCTATGGCCATCCTAGTGGACAAATGAATGGGACATTACTTTCCAGCCTGCATGGTAATAAACAGTTTTACATACATTATCCGTAAATGTTTTCACAGAGACCTACAAGGAAGGTGTTACTATCACTATTTATAGATGAGGAAACATATGGTGGTCTGTGTGCTAAATTTTTCATATTTCATAGTTCTTAATGTTGTTTTGTTTAGAAGTTTTTAATTGGATTTTTAAAATTAATAAAATAATATGTACTCATTCTCACAAATATAGAGTACGTAAAACACAATTCCCTTTCCTGGTCAGGCACGGTGGCTCATGCCTGTAATCCCAGCACTTTGGGAGGCCAAGGCAGGTGGATCATTTGAGGTCAGGAGCTGGAAACCAGCCTGGTCAACATGGTGAAACCCCGTATCTACTAAAATATCAAAAAAATTAAATGCTGACGGGTAGATGAAGTGCAGTCCTGGGTTGTGCATCCCTTTCTTTTAATGCCCATCCTCTTTCCGACTCTGAATTGTCACACTTTTTCCTTCCCCACCTGTTGTTTATTAAAAGTATTTGAAAGGCAACAAGTGTAAGGAGTGGATGGTTTTGTGGTGAGAAATTGGGTTTTATGGGATGAGGAAGGAAACATTTACATGTCGTTGTACACCTCAGTTTCTGTTTACCATGATTTTAATTAGTTGTGGGGTTTTGTTTGTTTGTTTGCTTGTTTGTTTTGAGACAGAGTCTTGCTCTGTTGTCCAGACTGAAGTGCAATAGTGCGATCTCAGCTCACCGCAACCTCCGCTTCCCAGGTTCAAGTGATTCTCCTGCCTCAGCTTCCACAGTAGCTGGGATTCCAGGTGCCCGCCACCATGCCCAGTTATTTTTTGTATTTTTAGTAGAGATGGGGTTTCACCATGCTAGCCAGGCTTGTCTTGAACTGCTGACCTCAGGCAATCTGCCCACCTTGACCTCCCAAAGTACTGGGATTACAGGCGTGAGCCATGGTGCCCAGCCATTAATTAGGTTTTATATTAAATTCTAATTTAATCTTTGGCCTGGCGCTGTGGCTGATGCCTATAGTCCCAGCACTTTGGGAGGTGGAGGAGCCACCTTGCGACCCAGGAAGTAAGAAAAAAAAAAGATCAATCCAGAATTTACTAAAGTAAAAGTGTTCTGTGTATTGGAAAGGGTTCACTGTCTTAAGGAAGTGTTGGAAACCAGATATTTCTCTCTTTTGGTGTGAAAGAAAATTCTTTAGTAAATTCTTTCTTTATATCTCTAGCATCTGACAGTCAATGGTCTCTGTTTTGTTTTGTTTGTTTGTTTGTTTTTGAGACGGAGTCTCACTCTGTGGCCCAGGCTGGAGTGCAGTGGCCGGATCTCAGCTCACTACAAGCTCCGCCTCCCGGGTTTACGCCATTCTCTTGCCTCAGCCTCCCGAGTAGCTGGGACTACAGGCACCCGCCACCTCGTCCGGCTAGTTTTTTGTATTTTTTTAGTAGAGACGGGGTTTCACCGTGTTAGCCAGGATGGTCTCAATCTCCTGACCTCGTGATCCGCCCGTCTCGGCCTCCCAAAGTGCTGGGATTACAGGCTTGAGCCACCGCGCCCGGCCTGTTTGTTTGTTTCTGAGACAGTTTTGCTCATGTTGTCCAGGCTGAAGTGCAATGGTGCGATCTTGGCTCACCACAACCTCCGCCTTCCGGGTTCAAGCGATTCTCCTACCTCAGCCTCCCGAGTAGCTGGGATTACAGGCGCCCGCCACCACGTCCGGCTAATTTTATAGTTTTAGTAGAGACAGGGTTTCTCTGTGTTGGTCAGGCTGGTCTCAAACTCCCGACCTCAGGCGATTCACCCGCCTTGGCCTCCCAAAGTGCTGGGATTATAGATGTGAGCCTGGTCTCTGGATGCCCCTGAGAAAGTCATATTCTAGGATGGGGTACTTCTCTGTGTTGTGGAATTCCTGGCCTCCTGTAATCCTGACAGCTGTGAATGGTCAGCAGTCACTAGTCTCAGCAGCTGGGGGAGGGAGGCATTAGCCATGGACAGGACTCTGGGTTGAGGCTCACAGCATCCACTGCTCCTTCTCCTTTATCCCCATCCTTGCTATTGTTAATAATGTTGACTGGGCACATGTGTGTAATCTCAGCACTTTGGGAGGCCAAGGCGGGAGGATCACTTGGGGCCAGGAGTTCAAGGCGAGGCTGGGCAACATAGTGAGACCCTGTCTCTACCAAAAAAAAAAAAAAAAAACCCAAAATACAAAATTTAGCCAGGTGTAGTGGCATGCGCCTGTAGTCACAGTTCCTTGGGAGGCTGAGGCAGGAGGATCACTTGAGCTCAGGAGGTTAAGACTGCAGTGAGCCATAATCATACCACATGCCACTGCACTCCAGCCTGGGCAACATAGTGAGACCCCTTCTCAACAACAGCAGCAAAATTAGCCGGAAGTGGTGGCATGCATCTGTAGTCCCAGATCCTTAGGAGGCTGAGTCGGGAGGATCACCTGAGCCAGGAGGTCGAGACAGCAGTGAGCCATGATTGTACCACTGCACTCCAACCTGGATGACAGAGTGAGACCTTCTTTCCAAAATAATGATAGTAATAATCATCATCGTCATCACCATCATGATCATTTCATGATACAGGGAATTCCCTAGGATCTGCTTATAGCTCTCATGGATATGTAAGCTCAGTGTCCACCTTTCCCTTTGATGGGATGTAAGAGAGTGGCATTTGGGAGACCCAAATATTTCTCTCCCCAGAATTCACAAACTCCTTATCTGTGGCCTTCTGTAGCACCCCAGGAGAGCTCCAGTCTTGGTCGAAGATACTGACGTGGTGCCTGGCATGACGGCAACAGTTTTGTTCTGTGCCTAGTGGTTGTAGTTACGGATAGTCTGTCTTCCTGCAGAGAGCCACAGAAGGGAGCTCTCCAAGGTCCTTAGGTCACTGGGAAAGGCATCCCACAAATGGAAACCCAGAGACAGGTTGGGGAGCACAAGGGGATTCTTGTTGATCTCTCTCTATAATAATATATATAATACATAATATAATTGTATAATATAAATTATATATACATTATATATTATATAACTTACATATATTTAATATATAATTACATTATATAGAATTGTATAATTATATTATGCATAAATTATATATAATTATATATAAATGTAAAAAATATAAATATATAAATTATATATTATAAATTATAAATTATATTATATTATATATATTTATATGTATAAAAATATATAAATATAATATATAAATTATATAATTATATAATATATAATTTATATTATGTTATATTTAAATATAATTTTATATTATATATGATTTATATATTATATTATATATAATAAATATATTATATTATATGCAATATATATTACATATATATTGAGACAAAGTCTCACCAAGGTTGGAGTGCAGTGGCACGATCTTGGCTCACTGCAACCTCTGCCTCCTGGGTTCAAGGGATTCTCTTGCCTCAGCCTCCCGAGTAGCTGAAATTACAGGCGCCCGCCACCACGCCTGGATAATTATTGTATTTTTAGTAGAGATGGGGTTTCGCCATATTGGCCAGGCTGGTCCCCTACTCCTGACCTCAGATGATCTGCCTTCCTCCGCCTCCCAAAGTGCTGGGACTATAGGCATCAGCCACAGCGCCAGGCCAAAGATTAAATTAGAATTTAATATAAAACCTAATTAATGGCCGGGCACCATGGCTCACGCCTGTAATCCCAGTACTTTGGGAGGCCAAGGTGGGCAGATTGCCTGAGGTCAGCAGTTCAAGACCAGCCTAGCCAGCATGGTGAAACCCCATCTCTACTAAAAATACAAAAAATAGCTGGGCATGGTGGCAGGCGCCTGGAATCCCAGCTACTGTGGAAGCTGAGGCAGGAGAATCACTTGAACCTGGGAAGCGGAGGTTGCGGTGAGCTGAGATCGTACCATTGCACTTCAGTCTGGACAACAGAGCGAGACTCCATCTTAAAACAAACAAGCAAACAAACAAAACCCCACAACTAATTGAAATCATCGTAAACAGAAACTGAGGTGTACAACGACATGTAAACGTTTCCTTCCTCATCCCATAAAACCCAATTTCTCACCACAAAACCATCCACTCCTTACACTTGTTGCCTTTCAAATACTTTTAATAAACAACAGGTGGGGAAGGAAAAAGTGTGACAATTCAGAGTCGGAAAGAGGATGGGCGTTAAAAGAAAGGGATGCAAAACCTAGGACTGCACTTCATCTACCTGCCAGCATTTCTGCCTGCCTGGCCAGCCTGTCCGCCTGCAAAGCCCTGGCCAGTCTCTCCCTGGCTTTCTTCACCCTCCTGGCCTGTCTCTGGATATCTGCACGAGTCACCAATTGGCCAGAGAGGGGCAGTGGGAGCTGACAACCCACTCCTGGGGTTGGCCCCCCTGCCACAGCTGGAAACTGCCCAGCGGTGGGCTCGGGCAGTCTGTGCACACGCTCAGCTCCAGCCCTGTCCAGAGATTCACCGGCCATCCCCGGTGCGAGGATACTTAAGACGTTCTCCAATTGCAGTGGACTTGAACCTTCTCCTTGGCTGCTGCAGGGCTGCAGGTCCTGCATTCTCCGGTAGGCACAGAGTTGCTGTGGCTTCTCCAGGTGCTCCTCCCCTTTTCTGCGTCTGACCTGGTTGTCAGGATGAGACCTGATCCTTGTCACCGGCTTTGGAAAGATGCAGCTGGTGAGTCTCATGGGGAGAGTAGACCTCGCAGCTCGTCTCCGATGGGCCTTGGCCATGTGGATTTCTCGTTTCTTCTGTAAAGCCCAGGGCATCATGTTTCTTTTGAGCCTCCCCTTTCAAAAGAAAAGAAAAGAAAAGGTGAAATTTCAACCAAATGGAGGCTGGAGACG
>NC_045454.1:45719555-45740520 GCF_002776525.5 Piliocolobus tephrosceles
CGTCTCCAGCCTCCATTTGGTTGAAATTTCACCTTTTCTTTTCTTTTGAAAGGGGAAGCTCAAAAGAAACATGATGCCCTGGGCTTTACAGAAGAAACGAGAAATCCACATGGCCAAGGTCCATCGGAGACGAGCTGCGAGGTCTGCTCTTCCCGTGAGACTCACCAGCTGCATCTTCCCGAAGCCGGTGACAAGGATCAGGTCTCATCCTGACAACCAGGTCAGACGCAGAAAAGGGGAGGAACACCTGGAGAAGCCACAGCAACTCTGCGCCTGCCGGAGAATGCAGGCCCTGCAGCAGTGCAGCAGCCAAGGAGAAGGTTCAAGTCCACTGCAATTGGAGAACGTCTTAAGTATCCTCGCACTGGGGATGGCCGGTAAATCTCTGGACAGGGCTGGAGCTGAGCGTGTGCACAGGCTGCCCGAGCCCACCGCTGGGCAGTTTCCAGCTGTGGCAGCAGGGCCAACCCCAGGAGTGGGTTGTCAGCTCCCACCGCCCCTCTCTGGCCAATTGGTGACTCGTGCAGATATCCGGAGACAGGCCAGGAGGGTGAAGAAAGCTAGGGAGAGACTGGCCAGGGCTTTGCAGGCGGACAGGCTGGCCAGGCAGGCAGAAATGCTGACAGGTGGATGAACTGCAGGAGGAGGGGGTGCTGAGAAGCTGTTGGGGGTGTGGCCCCAGAGCTGGATGCTGGTCCTCTTTCCTACTCTGAATTGTTACACTTTGTACTTCCCCACCTGTTCTTTATTAAAAGCACTTGAAAGGCAACAAGTGTAAGGAGTGGATGGTTTTGTGGTGAGAAATTGGGTTTCGTGAGGCAAAGAGGGAGACCTTTACATGTACACCTCAATGTCTACCGTGATTTTAATTAGATTTTCTTTTCTCTTTCTCTCTCTCTCTTTCCTTCCTTCCTTCCTTCCTTCCTTCCTTCCTTCCTTCCTTCCTTCCTTCCTTCCTTCCTTCCTTCCTTTCTTTCTTTTGTTTTAGACAGTTTCCCTCTTGTTGCCCAGGCTGGAGTACAATGGCATGATCTCGGCTCACCGCAACCCCTGCCTCCCGGGTTCAAGCAATTCTCCTGCCTCAGCCTCCCGAGTAGTGGGGATTACAGGCACGCACCACCACGCTTGGCTAATTTTGTATTTTTAGTAGAGACAGGGGTTTCACCATGTTGGTCAGGCTGGTCTCAAACTCCCGACCTCAGGTGATCCACCCGCCTCGGCCTCCCAAAGTGCTGGGATTACAGGCGTGAGCCACCGCACCCAGCCATGCATTCTTCTTTAAACGACTGGCTGTTTATGAGTCTGCTATTTAATTGCCACATGTCTGAATGTTGTTGACTGAAGATACAAAGTATCTTCTATGATTGCTCTAGAAAGAAGCTGGAAATTCACAATAAAAAGAATGCTGGAAAATTCAGATGTGGAAATTAAATAGCAGACTCATAAGCAGCCAATGGTTTAAAGAAGAATGCATGGCTGGGCGTGGTGGCTCATGCCTGTAATCCCAGCACTTTGGGAGGCCGAGGCGGGTGGATCACCTGAGGTCAGGAGTTCGAGACCAGCCTGACCAACGTGGAGAAACCCCGCCTCTACTAAAAATACAAATAAAATTTAGCGCTGGAACTCGAGAGGCGGAGGTTGCAGTGAGCCGAGATCAGGCCATTTCACTCCAGCCTGGGCGACAAAAGTGAAACTCCGTCTCAAAAAAAAAAAAAAAAAAAGAAAAAAGAAAGAAATGCAGAGTTTGTTAAGGTGATGATATCTTATTTACTCATTGAATTTTTTTCAGTACAAGTTTAATACTTATTAAAGGAGTTTCTTTCAGATGATGGGGAAGAATGGCGACAGGTAGTAGGATCTGCTGAAGGCAGGAGCTTCACTGTGATGGTGGAGCCCCGCACCTTGGGTTTCCCGCAGCCCAGGATCTGGTAGCAGGCCATGGTATCATCACTTCTTTGTTCCTACAAGGATGGGACGTGGTCTGCCTCATCTCCCGGGGACCAGGAGCGCTTTCCAGACTCCGGGTGATCGGGTAATAGCTCCCAGTATAGCCTTGGGTTAGTGTCTCTTCCTGACCCATGAACGCCCCATGGTGTGGTCTAGTGAGGGCCTCTCCCTGGAGTTAAGGGCCAGAAATGAGTTTATGAGGCGTTCTAGATCTATGGAAAGGAGAAACGGGATCTCCTGTCATCATTCACACAGTATTAGTGTCGTCCTCAGCCCCACAAAAGTCTGTTCGACAGATGGCAGGCCCCGGCCACCATGGTGTAGACAGTGACTCCCAAGCTCCACATGCCCACCGGGGTCCATCGTACTTTTGCGTCCAGGAACAGTTCCAAGGCTGCGTTAAGAGGAGCTCCCACCGCAGGGGCTCAGCTTTCAGCCTACGGTGAATCTGGTATCAAAGCCAGAGTCTGTTGTTTCCACGTCGTGCTCAGCCTCCTCAGGGAAGTTCTCTGGCTTCAGAACCCTGTAGATAATTTTCCTCTGGAAGCCTCACTGCACGGAATACCCTATTTGCTAGAACTTGCCCCGGGCCTCTTCCCCCTTCAAGGAGGAGAATTCGAGGGTGAAGTCGGATAGCTCTCTCGAGCTAGCTTAATCCACGACTAGGAACAGTCTGTTCTGGGCGCCAGCCACGGGAGTCTGATGATCTTCGGGTGAGGAAGGGCCTTCATCATATGGACCCTGCGGTACAGACGCTGGAGGCTGCAGGAGCCCTGCTGCCCTGTTGGGGTGACCTCCACAGCCATCTCGGTCCCAGTGAGAATGTGCTGGGTCAGCTGCCTTGACTTCTGCAAAGCTGCCCTGGCTGATGACCTTGAGGAGCCTATGATCATCAGTAAGGGTCTCCTCGGAGGCAGAAGTGGTCCCAAGGCCCCTCAGCCTGGAGACCTCCCAGCTACACATCTCAGCTAGGAATGCCAACTGAGAATACTACCCCTACAAACTTTGCTAATGAGGAACATGAAGGACATGGCTGGAGGTGTCTGATGACATGTGAGGGTGACCTCGGGTCACTTCCATGCCAGGGACAACATTCGAGGCCAACTCCACTGTGGCTGCACCCAGGAGCCAGATGATGGCACCAGGAATCACCTCTCCCGGCCTCTTGGCTCTGCTGACTTCCCTCTGAGTTGATGTCATTCCCAGGTGGGCCCTTCCTCCAAGGTGACAAGATGGAACCCACAGCCCCAGCAGCCTAACGGAAATAGATCTTCTCCTCCCGGATGTTTCCAAGACATTGGCCTGACCTTTGGCACAGAGTGTGTCACATGAGCAGGCCTTAGCCAATCACTGTGGCCAAAGAGGACGGGATCTGCTGATTGGCCAGATTGAGGTCATGTGGCCCCTGTCTCCATGGAAACTTGAGAACTGCTTAGTTGTTTTCAGTTGGGAGACGGTGTGATGGCTGAGAGAAGTGATTCAGGCTCGAAAGCTCACTACAACTGGATATCCAACTGCAAAAGAATGATTTTGGACTCCTACCTCACAGGATATAGAAAAATGAATGAAACAACAGCTAACAAGGGGCCAGAAAGTGCTAGTCTACTGCCATGTATGATACACAAACATCAACTCAAAATCTACCAGTGTCGTAAAGATAAACTTTGAAACTAGAAAACTTTTAGAAGCAAACAAAGGGTAATATTTTATGATCCATATCTAAGGTCATAAAAACCCGCATTGATTTTAGAGATGACACCAAAAGTACAAGAAAAAAACAAAGCAGATACATTTCAGTTCACTATTTTTTACACTGTTTTAACAAATGTGTAATGATATATGAACACACACGATATATGCATACACACATGATATATGCACACACGATATATGCACACATATATGCACATACATGATATATGCATACACACATGATATATGCACACACACACATGATATATGCACACACCTGTCTGGTGCCACAAGTTCCCCTTTTGCTCAGACTTATGGTTTTGCAGAGACTTCAAAGGAAACATTGATATTCCCTTTTATTTTTGTCTTCTTGCTCCTGAAGCTTCCCCTCCATGTGTGCAATATGACTGATGCCAACTTCTCTTTCTTTCTTCTCTTTCTTTTTCTTTTTCTTCCTTCCTTCCTTTCTTCCTTCCTTCCTTTCTGTCTTTCTTCCTTTCTTTCATTCTATCTTTCTCTCTCCCCCCTCCCCTCCCCTCCCCCTCCCTCTCCCCTCCCCTCCCCTCCCCTCCCCTTCCCTTTTCTGAGACAGAATTTCACTCTTGCTGCCCAGTCTGGAGTGCAGTGGTGTGGTCTCAGCTCACTGCCACCTCCGCCTCCCGGATTCAAGCGATTCTCCTGCCTCAGCCTTCAGAGTAGCTGGGATTACAGGTGCCAGCCATCACACCTGGGTAATTTTTGTATTTTTAGTGGAGATGGGGTTTCACCATGTTAGCCAAGCTGGTCTGGAATTCCTGGCCTAGATGATTGACCCGCCTCGGCCTCTCAAAGTGCTGGGAATACAGGCAGGAGCCACTGCGTCCAGCCTATTTTTTACATTTTAAATCAGGCAATTATAATACATCAAACATCTATATTCCAATCACCCAGAATGGACAATTACTGACATTATATTTACTTTGAGTCTTTTAAAAATAACATTTTACAAACAAGGAGTGTCCCGTTGGCTCGCCAGACAATCCAATTTCTCTCCTCCCTGTTTCCCAGAGCAGGCAAATATCGTTATTTATTCGGTGTATATACGTCTATCCTGAATTTCGTACACATACAGTATATACATCCAAATACATATTAATAACATTTAAACATGTATTAATATACAAAGCACATATATCCATTAACATACCTAGCATTGTTTAGTGCATTTACATTTTTACATATATACAAAATACATATGCTTATTACATTTGATCCTCCTTTTTGGTTAACTTGTTCCTTAAAGATGAATCCAACTGGGCCCGAGGCGGGTGGATCACCTGAAGTCAGGAGTTCGAGACCAGTCTGGCCAACATGGTGAAATCCTGTCTCTACTAAAAATACAAAATTAGCCCGGTGTGGTGGCTGGCGCCTGTAATCTCAGCTACTCAGGAGGCTGAGGCAGGAGAATTGCTTTAACCCAGGAGGCAGAGGTTGCTGTGAGCCAAGATGTGCCACTGCACTGCAACCTGGGAGACAGAGCAAGACCATGTATCAAAAAAAAAAAAAAAAAAAAAGAGTCCTTTTGTACTGGGAACCTAATGCCCTATATTATAATTCATAGCCAAGCACAGAGTAATTACTTGTTTGCACCCAGCGTTCTAACCACAGGAAGGGAATGGGGAAGTGGGTTTTTGCAAGAACACGCCTCCACACAGCTAAGCAATCTAGTTTGGGAGATAATACTCATAGGTGTCCAGGAAATGAGGAACAGCCAGATGGCACATAATTAAAGCACCACATTTTATGATGCAGATCATTTAAGAAATGCGGGAGACTGGACACAGCGGCTCACGTCTGTAATCCCAGCACTTTGGGAGGCTGAGGCGGGTGGGTCACCTGAGGTCAGCTGAGTTCCAGACCAGCTTGGCCAACATGGTGAAACCCTGCCTCTACTGAAAATATAAAAATTAGCCAGGTGTGGTGGCGGGCACCTGCAATCCCAGCTACTCTGGAGGCTGAGGCAGGGGAGCTGCTTGACCCCAGGAGGCGGAGGTTGCAGTGAGCCAA
Source organism: Piliocolobus tephrosceles (assembly GCF_002776525.5). Taxonomy (NCBI): domain Eukaryota; kingdom Metazoa; phylum Chordata; class Mammalia; order Primates; family Cercopithecidae; genus Piliocolobus; species Piliocolobus tephrosceles. Next base: position 45,725,241 of record NC_045454.1, read on the forward strand.
GATCATGCCACTGCACTCCAGCCTGGGCAACAAGAGCGAAAACCCACCCCCCCCCCCCCCAAAAAAAAGAAAGAGAGAGAGAGAAAGAAAGAAAGAGAGAGAGAGAAAGAAAGAAAGAAGTTGGGATCAGTCATATTGCACACATGGAGGGGAAGCTTCAGGAGCAAGAAGACAAAAATTAAAGGGAACATCAATGTTTCCTTAGAAGTGTCTGCAAAACCAGAAGTCTGAGCAAAAGGGGGAACTTGCACACCAGACAGGTGTGTGTTGGGTTGGGGCAGCGAGGAATTATTGCTGTGAAATGGAGAAACTACTAGAATCTCTCCCCCACCCTCACAGCCCTGATTCCTTTCAGTCAAGCTTCCTCCAGTCCCCTGTAAGAATCTGGAATCCTCTGTGCCCTGGGGCTCTGCATCTAGGAGAAAAACACGAGATGGAAAACATGTCTGAGGGTCATCCTCTCCACCCCCAGGCACTATGATTTCATCCAAGTCCACGGATAGCAAGGCCCCAGGGACCCCTCCTCTTGGGTGGATTTGGTCCCAAGCCCGTGTCAATAAGCCATTTGCACAAACGCCATTTGGGATGATGCCAGGCAAGGTGTGAGGTAAGAGGATCAGAAGGGCTCATGCTAATCAGGACTCAGCCAATAGCATTCCGGCATCACACCCTTTAAAGTTCAACATGGCAGGGGGGCCGCCTCACACACCCAGGGCCCAGGGCAGCTGCAGAACATTCCCTGTGCGGCCCGCACACATCTGCACGCCAATCCCGTGTGCACGAGCACCGGCAAGTGCATGCGTCCCCCATTGCCTGGGAAGAAACATTCACAGTGCATTCAGAAAGTCCAAATGAGTAGCTCAAGATCAATGCAGAATTCAAGCTGCATTGTTGGGTTCTAAAACGTGATCTCCTTCCTTATTTCTTAGTTTTTTTTTTTTTTTTTTTCACCTTGGTAATCCCACGGATCAACATATCCTGACGATTCATTTCTTCACCTGCAGTATTGCGTTCCTCCATTATTTATGGTTTTATGAAAACATGGGTCTAGGTGGGGGAATTCCTCTCTTTTCTGACCTAAAGCAGAGGATAATAACTGAAAATCACACCTACCTTCCCCACCGCCCAAAACATCAATGACGAGGCTCACACCACCAGACCTCTAAGGCCGTGGAATACAGGGGATTTTCAGGGCAGTGAAACCTTTCTGTATGACACAGTAATGATGGATGCAGGTTATTACATATATTTCAAAACTCAGAATGCACAAAATAAAGAGTCAACTGAAATGTATCTACTTTTTGTTCTTTTGCTTGTAATTTGGTGTAATCTCTAAAATCACTATGGGTTTTCACGACCTTAGATAGGGGTCATAAAAAATTACCCTTTGTTTGCTTCTAATAGTTTTCTAGTTTCAACGTTTGTATTTACAACACTGGTCGATTTTGAGTTGATTTTTGTATATCATACACTCCAGGAGACTAGCACTTTTTGGCCCCTTGTTAGCTGTTGTTTTATTTATTTTTTCTCTATCCTGTGAGGTAGGAGTCCAACCTTCTACCTATGAAGTAGAACGCCTCATAAACACATTTCCGGTCCTCATAAACACATTTCTGGTCTTTCTTTTGCAGTTGGATATCCAGTTGTAATGACCTTTCCACCCTGAACCTGCTCTCTCAGCCATCACACCGTCTCCCAACTGAAAAAACAGCTAAGCCATTCTCAAGTTTCCATGGAGACAGTGGCCACATGACCTCAATCTGGCCAATCAGCAGATCCCATCTTCTTTTTCCACAGTGATTGGCTAAGGCCTGCTCATGTGACACACTCTGTGCCAAAGGTCAGGCCGTTGTCTTGGAAACATCCGGGAGGAGAAGATCTATTTCCGTTAGACTGCTGGGGCTCTGGGTGCCATCTTGTCACCTTGGAGGCCCACCTGAGAATGACATCAACTCAGAGGGAAGTCAGCAGAACCAAGGGGCTGGGAGAGGTGATTCCTGATATCATCTGGCTCCTGGGTGCAGCCACAGTGGAGTTGGCCTCGAATGTTGTCCCTGGCATGGAAGTGACCCGAGGTCGCCCTCACATGTCATCAGACACCTCCAGCCGTGTCATTTTTGCTTCTCGTTAGCAAAGTTTGTAGGGGTAGTATTCTCAGTTGGCATTCCTAGCTGAGATGTGTAGCTGGGAGGTCTCCACCCTGCGGGACCTTGGGACCACTTCTGCCTCCGAGGAGACCCTTACTGATGATCATAGGCTCCTCAAGGTCATCAGCCAGGGCAGCTTTGCAGAAGTCAAGGCAGCTGACCCAGCACATTCTCACTGGGACCGAGATGGCTGTGGAGGTCGCCCCAACAGGGCAGCAGGGCTCCTGCAGCCTCCAGCGTCTGTACCGCAGGGTCCATATGATGAAGGCCCTTCCTCACCCGAAGATCATCAGACTCCCGTGGCTGGCGCCCAGAACAGACTGTTCCTAGTCGTGGATTAAGCTAGCTCGAGAGAGCTATCCGACTTCACCCTCGAATTCTCCTCCTTGAAGGGGGAAGAGGCCCGGGGCAAGTTCTAGCAAATAGGGTATTCCGTGCAGTGAGGCTTCCAGAGGAAAATTATCTACAGGGTTCTGAAGCCAGAGAACTTCCCTGAGGAGGCTGAACACGACATGGAAACAACAGACTCTGGCTTTGATACCAGATCCACCGTAGGCTGAAAGCTGAACCGCTTCGGTGGGAGCTTCTCTTACGCAGCCTCGGAACTGTTCTGGACGCAAAAGTACAGTGGACCCCGGTGGACATGTGGAGCTGGGAGTCACTGTCTACACCATGGTGGCCGGGGCCTGCCATCTGTCGAACAGACTTTTGTGGGGCTGAGGACGACACTAATACTGTGTGAATGATGACAGGAGATCCCGTTTCTCATTTCCATAGAACTAGAACGCCTCATAAACACATTTCTGGTCCTTGACTCCAGGGAGAGGCCCTCACTAGCCCTCATCATGGGGCGTTCCTGGATTAACATGGGTCAGGAGGAGACCCCAACTAAGACCATACTGGGAGCTATTCCCTGATCACCCGGAGTCTGGAAAGCGCTCCTGATGTCCCCGGAAGATGAGGCAGACCACGTCCCATCCTTGTAGGAACAGAGATGCGATGATACCATGGTCTGCTACCAGATCCTGGGCTGCAGGAAACCCGAGGTGCGGGGCTCCATCATCACAGTGAAGTCTCTTGCCTTCAGCAGATCCTACCACCTGTCGCCATTCTCCTCCCCCACCATAAAAAAACTCCTTTAATGAATATTAAACTTGTTCTGGAAAAAGGTGAATAAATAAACAAGATATAGTCACCTTAGTCAACTCTCTGTTTCCTTTTTTTTTTTTTGACAGAATCTGTCTCTGTCATCCTGGCTAGAGTACAGTGGTGCGATCTTGGCTCACTGCAACCTTCACCTCCCGGGTTCAAGCGATTCTCCTGCTTCAGCCTCCCAAGTAGCTGGGATTACAGGCATGTGCCACCACGTCCGGCTAATTTTGTATTGTTAATAGAGAAGGGGTTTCTCTATTTTGGTCAGGCTGGCCTCGAACTCCCGACCTCAGGTGATCCACCCGCCTCTGTCTCCTAAAGTGCTGGGATTACAGGCGTGAGCCACCGCGACTGGCCGGCAAAGTCTCTGTTTCTAAGGTAAGTATATAAAGCTGCGACCTCCACAACAGGGATTTTTCTTAGTATCATCAAACTATACTTGCCATTCTTTTATCCCTGTGGTATCATTTGTCTCCACTAGGGGGAGAAAGGAGACGCAGTGAAAACTTCATGGTTCTCTAATCCCATACACATAACATGAAAAAATTTGCCTTTTTATAATCCGAATAATTTATGGTGTTCAAGAAAATGCAGATCCATTTACTCAAGGAATATTTATTGACCACGTACAATACGCTTATCCTTCCAGAACATTAGTTGAAAAAATACTGAAAAATTGGAAAGTGTATTAGAATTTAAAACACTGTATAAATAAATGTTTTATGTATCCCCCAAACCAAAATCATTAATATTTTAATTTCCTGTTTGTTTTTACATTTTTGTAAGATTTATTTTTTATTATTTTTAGAGTCACGTTTTTGCTTTGTTTTCCAGGCTAGAGTGCAGTGGTGCAATCTTGGCTCACTGCAACCTTGACCTCCTGGGCTCAAGCCATTCTCCCACCTCAGCCTCCTGAGTAGCTGAGAATACAGGTGCGCACTACCATGCTCAGCTCTTTCCTGGTTTTAATGGAAGCAAATTCATCAATAATATTTTTAAAATCAACTTCTGGGAAGAAAATGAACCATTAATTAAATATATATTTATATTTAAATATATTTCTGTATTTCTATATATATGTGTGTGTATATATAATGTGTGTGTGTGTGTGTGTATATATATATATATATAATATTTTTTTTTTTTTTTTTTTGAGATGGAGCCTCGCTCTGTCACCCAGGCTGGAGTACAGTAGCACGATCTCGGCTCACTGCAGTTTCAGCCTCCCAAGGTCATGCAATTCTCCTGCCTCAGTCTCCCGAGTACTTGGGACTACAGGTATGTGCCACCATGCCCAACTAATTTTTGTATTTTTAGTAAAGACAGGGTTTCACCATGTTGACCAGGCTGGTCTTGAACTCCTGACCTCAGGTGATCAGCCCACCTTGGTCTACCAAAGTGCTGGGATTACAGGCGTGACACTGTACCTGGCCATTAACAATATTATTCAGCCTTAAAAAAGAAGGAGATCCTGCCATTTGTGACAACATGGATAAACCTGAAGGACATTTTCCTAAGTGAAATAAATCAGTCACAGAGAGACAAATACTACATGATCTCACACATATATGGAATCTCAAAAAACCATCAAATACATGGAAACAAGAGAATAGAATGGTGGTTACTGAGGTGGTGATGGAGTAGAGGAGAAACGGGGGGATAGAGGTCAAAGGGCACAAAATTGCAGCTATGTGTGATGAATAAGTCCAGAGATCAGGTGTATAACATGAGGACAATAGTTAATATTGTATTGTGAAGTGGAAATTTGCTAAAAAAGTAAATTTTGGATACTTTTGCACACACACAAACGGTAGCTACACGAGATAATGAAAATGTTAATTCACTTAACTATAGTTATCCTTTCATTATATCGAAGCATCCTGTTGAACATCTTAAATATAGACAATAAAAACAAACACATTAAAAATGTCTGCATAGAGAGGTGCCCATGTTTCCGTTTGCCTCAGTTTCCATTACGAGCTGGCAAAGCACTGTCAGATTTTGGAACTGGTTATTTTCTTTATCATGAATTTTCTTGCATTGAATTTTTTTTTTTTTTTTTTTTTTTAAGACAGAGTCTCACTCTGTGGACCAGGCTGGATGTAGTGGCACAATCTTGGCTCACTGCAACCTCTGCTTCGCAGGTTCAAGCGATTCTCCTGCCTCAGCCTCCTGAATAGCTGGGATTACAGGCCTGTGTCCCCATATCTGGCCTTTTTTTTTTTTTTTTGTATTTTTGTATTTTTTTTGTGTTTTTCGTATTTTGTATTTTTTGTATTTTGTATGTTTTTGTGTTTTTTGTATTTTGTATTTTTTTGCATTTTTTTTTTTTTTTTTTTGGTATTCACATGGTGAAACGGGGTTTCACCTTATTGGCCACGCTGGTTTTGCATTGAGTTTTTAAAATATTGTATTGAAACAATATTTGCCTTGCTTACTTAATTTTTAGTGCCTGCTTAAATTTTGTACCTGAACTGGGTGCTTCTCTCCTCTTGCCCTAGTCTGAGCCAATATTATCATTTTATTTTATTTTATTTTATTTTATTTTATTTTATTTTATTTTATGATGGAGTCTCGCTCTGTCTCCCAGGCTGGAGTGTAGTGGCGTGATCTCGGCTCACTGCAACCACCTCTTCTGGGGTTCAAGCGATTCTCCTGCCTCAGTCTCCTAAGTAGCTGGGATTACAGGTGCCTGCCACCACGCTGGCTAATTTTTGTATTTTTAGTAGAGACAGGATTTCACCATGTTGGCCAGGCTGGTTTCGAACTTCTGACCTCAGGTGATCCACCCGCCTTGGCCTCCCAAAGTGCTGGGATTACAGGCGTGAGGCACCGCACCCGGCCTTAACCTACCGCTCCCGGCCTATAAACTTTTTAAGGCTGATTTTTAGCCTGCTTCTAGGAAAGGGGACATTATCCACATCTCTTCCTTTAAACACTCCAGTTTTTTTTTTTTTTTTTTTTTTTTGAGACAGAGTCTCAGTCACCCAGGCTGCAGCGCAGTGGTGCGATCTCGGCTCACTGCAAGCTCCACCTCCCAGGTTCACGCCATTCTCCTGCCTCAGCCTCCCAAGTAGCTGGGACTACAGGTGCCCACCACCACGCCCGGCTAATTTTTTGCATTTTTAGTAGAGACGCGGTTTCACCGTGTTAGCTAGGATGGGCTCGATTTCCTGACCTCGTGATCCGCCTGCCTTGGCCTCCCAACGTGCTGGGATTACAGGCGTGAGCCACCGCGCCCGGCTACATAGAGTTATTTTCTATTGTCAGTTCTATTAGTTAAGAAGTTACAAAGCCCAGATACAAGAAGACGAGACACAGACTTCAGCACTCCAGAAAAGAATGTCAGAAAGTGTGGGGCCATGTTTGAATACCATCTCAGGCACCAAGCACACTTAGCATAAGAGATTTGTTAGAAACAAAGGTGACAATATTATCTAAGGGCATAATTCTGTTGGTGCCCAGTGAACTGGCAAGAAAGATCATATGTACGAACCACTGAACACAACCTTTTAGGCATCAAGTCTGGGCTGCCATTCTGATAAAGCCCAGGTTCTAAGCTCTGATTCCTATATCCCATTCTTTCCAAGTGGACAACCTACAACATATTTCCAGCCAATTCACATACTGAACACCACTATTTCAAGGCATGGGAAGTTGGCTGAGAAACAATTCCTTTTAAATGACTGGCAAAGGAGGAAGTGGTATTTGTGTTTTGTGATTCACTTCCAAGTGTTGATCGAAGAATGGTGTTTTCTTCTTTTCTTGAAGTAAGAGTTTCCTCTTCTATGACAGTTGATAAGAAAGCTAGAATAAGCAGAATCAGGACCGAAGTGTGTATTAATTGGTGACATGGGAAGAAACAGCTGCCCCCTCAAATGAATTAAATAAGGGCGGTTTAATGAAAGGACTGTTTATTTAGGTGGGGGTAGGGCTAAGGGAAATCAACAGAGGATGGTGAGGCACCCTGGGATTAGCAATGTGGGTGATCTCTTATCACTCGTTGACTTGAAGGCATGAAGGGAGGGAGCATTTATAAGAACCTGAAAAGGGCTTTAGCCTGCAGCAGAAAAACCCAACCACTGCCCAAATGTGCAATGCTGTGGGGGAAGAGGAGGCTGGAGAAGTAAACACCACATCTCTTGCTGCACCAGCTCTCTTTTCTTCTTCCAGGGCTAACACTGGTCAAATCCAGCTTCACAGCAGAGCATGCAAGTGCCTCATGATCCAGAACATACAGGGAAGCCTCTCAATGCACAGGGCTGGTTGTAGAAGGATGGAGAACAGGTGTTTTTCACAATTGCCCAAAGTCATTTGTTAAATGCTTGTTAAAGTTTGGGAAATGACCAGGCCATATCAAATGTTCCTAGACCGAACATTTACTCCCTTGGGTTTTGAAATGGGCTGCTTTCTGTGATGGTGGCAGTGTACTGTACTGCTCTACCGAGGCAAGGTGAGATACCCGATGTAGAGATTAGAGAGGAAGGTCATCATTTTCCTATCCGATGGCTTCTGCTTTTGTTATTTCTTAATTTGTTCACTGCGGCTCATGAGTCATGCTGCTGTCTGTATCCCTTTCCCGGACTTTCAGATTCCTCAAGAGAGACACAGGCTGAATGGATTCGTCAGTCAGTATTCAATATACAGAACTATTTGAAGGTACGCTTATCTTCTTGGCCATCTCATAAGTTGTTGTTTGCCATATGGACCAATCCATGTTCCAATCAGCTGTGGTTGGGAGGCAAAGTTAAATTAATACCATGTCTGACAACATGAGTGCAAATAACTTATTCCAGCACACCTTGGGAAGTGTCTCAGTTGGCCTTGGGTGTATAACAAACCATCCTCTCCTCAGTGAATTTTTTTTTCTTTTTTCTTTTTCTTTTTTTTTTTTTTTTTTGCTTAAAATAACAACTATTTCACTTAGTTCACGATTCTGTGGACATTTCTTCAGATCTGGGCTGGCTTGTTGGTTCCATTCATATGTGTTTGTGGTCAGTTGGAGGGTATGCTGGTTGAATGGATTATCTGACATGGTCTTACCCACACGTGTGGTGATTGGCAGATTGGCAACCGAAGTGATGAATGATTGGCTATTAAGCCTTGGTTTCTTCCACATGGCTTCTTACACTCCAGCAGGCTAGCATTTTTTTTTGCATTCTGTTAGCTGTTGTTTCATTGGCCAAAGCCAGTCACATGGCCAAGATAAGAACCAGAGACTTAAAGATGGAGAATTCTTCCATCCCAGGGTGCAATCTGTCGCGTGCAGAATTGGGCCATGAGCATACAGAATACTCAGAATTTCAGGGACTTCCTTTGGGTTTAGGCGTTTCCATTTTACATTCAGACAATTTTCTCTTCAGTACAGCTGACAATGGCAGGCTGAATCCGATTTTCATTTGTCATTTGAAAGATGATGCAGCAGGCTGAGCACGGTGGCTCATGCCTGTAATCTCAGCACTTTGGGAGGCTGAAGTGGGCAGATCACCCAACGTTAGGAGTTCGAGACCAGCCTCGCCAACATGGAGGAAATCCCGTCTCTACTAAAAACACAAAAATTAGCTGGGCGTGGTGGTGTGTGCCTGTAATCCCAGCTACTGGAGAGGCTGAGGCAGGAGAATCGCTTGAACCCAGGAGGCAGAGGTTGCAATGAGCCAAGATTGTGCCATTGCACTCCAGCCTGGGCGACAAAAGTGAAATTCCATCTCAAAAAAAAGACGATGTAGCAAACATTTTGAGTAGTACATGGAGGAGGTGATTACCAGTCCAGGTATACAGCTGTATCTATGTGATTAGTTGCATAATTTATTGCATTTACTCTTATGAATTTATAAAAATAAATGGAAAACAGAAAGATGAAGGTGTTAACTTTTGGGATAATAAGACCATGTTTCATACACGTAATAAAATCAAGACAAGGAGCGAATTGCTTGTTGTGTATTTGGACTTGCCAAATTAGGGCATTATTTGCCACATTCATGCTGGATCTTACAAAGATTCTTCTAATACAAATGAGACAACAATTTCAGAATACCACCCTAATGAAACCAGTTGAAAATCTTATCAGCCAAGTCTATCAGTGTAATTCTGTTAAATGGTACCATCCCAAAGACCAAGAATATGGATAAGTCATTTTCCCAAGTTGGTCAACTGGAACAGGAAATTAAGCTCTACAAAGATACGCTGACTCCTTTCCACACTCTGGCCTTCAACTCTGGTAGTGAAAATTAAATTAAAAGGACCTCTTTGAAGTGGAACCCATATCCTTGGGAGTTGGCCTCACTCTCCATTATCACTCTCCATTTCCCACTGATCACCATCACCATTTCCCCGTTCATTTTCTGAGGCACTTTGATATGGTCCACCATGATAATGGACCACTCAAATTACGGCAATGGAAGGAGAACTAATAGACCCTGCATTATGCAAACTCCCCAAACAACAATGCAGCCTCCCTTGTCCACCCACAAGACTCCTTGAGAAACCGGAGCTCAAGATAAAAAGCAACATACTTCCTCTTCTGTCAGTTCTGAGAAGCTACCAGGCTCAGTGAGAGGCAAGGACTTTTCATCTTTAGGGTAAGTAGTATCTTCCTATAGAAAATAGGAAATGTTTTACTTGTGATCCTGAATCTAAGAAAAATATTCTCGTTCTGGAAACATTTTCAAGGAGACCTCATTACTTGTCCGGTTACTTTATTTCTTGAGAGCTGCTATGACGGCTTCTATCTCACATTCATTTTTTCCACTTCTGCTTGGGCAAGGAGTGTGTGTGTTGTTATGCGATAGTCTGAAATCTGCTGGGATGCCTTATCACGCACAAAGAAGGGGGCAATGGTGCGTAAAGGGGCTTAAGGTGAACTAAAATGATCAAGATTCGAGAATAATCTAAGATGAACATAGCTTATAACGAACATGTTATAAAAAACAAGGAAAACAAGATCTAAAAAGATGAGCCAGTTTCCTAAGTCTGTAGGATGAATTGGCAGCTTTTTCATACACCTCACACCCATAATAGATACATCAGCACATGTGTTTAAATGCCTGTCTCACAGTCATCGTCATTATCATGGTGGAAGGGTTTTGTGCTTTATTCATGACCAAAGCAGAGAGATTTACAGGTCAACTTTTTCAACCAGCTGGTTATGACCCACTGGAGGAGGCTGGTCGCTTTCAGTGGATGAGTCTTCTTAGGCCGCTACTGCATTCCTGTGGGGACTTCACAGGACACTTGTCAATTCTCGTCACCACTGGGTAAAAGGTCAGTCCTTAGCATGCGCCACCATGGCACCACCTTAGTGGGTAACAACCACCAAGGCACCAAGCAGAAATGAAAACAACTATAATTAGATAATATCAGTCGCTGCAAATAGTGAGTTTCTTTGTGTGTGATCCTTGGCTCAGTTCTCTGTGTCTGCCTCTCTTTCTCTCTGATGTGAAATTCTTTTCTTATAATCGGTGATGGTCAAAAGTCCTCTCCAAATCAGCATCCCTAGAGGCCTTGGCTGTTGTGAAAAATCTTACCCCCTTATTCCTTTCAAAATACTCACTTTAGTTAAACTTGTTTCAAATGAGGCCTTAGCAAAGAAACGCCCTTATCTGGACAGGGGTTCTTTTCATTGAGAATTTTCCAGTTATACTTTAGAGTAGACTTTTTGAAGGATGGAGCAACACGACTCTGAAAAGAAGACAAAGGTTGAAAGAGGAAACGTATCCAGAAAGTAATCAAGTATAACTCCACCAACGGGACACAAGGTTTCCACGACAGAATTTGATTTCAGTGAAGTAGAGATTGCAAGTGATTGGCCTCCTGGTTCTGTATTTAAGGAAAACGTGGGTGTGGGTGTCTCTAGATAGCCTTTGGTGTCCAGTTCCTCACAGTCCTTATTACTTCCCACCAATGGCCTTATGTATTTATGTTGCATGTCTAGATCCTGGGAGACCTTGGAGTTTATGACCTTTGTGAGGTGGTTGCACGTGGGCTTTGGACTCAAGCTGATGTCGTCCAAATCTTAGATTTGTATTTCCTAGCAGCACAATCTTGAGCAAATGATATCATTGTTTGGAAACTCAATTTCCTCATCTGAAGACTGAGGAGACATAAAATTATAAGACCTACATCATGGCTGGGCACGGTGGCTCACACCTGTAATCCCAGCACTTTGGGAGGCCAAGGTGGGTGGATCACCTGAGGTCAGGAGTTCCAGACCAGCCTGGCCAACGTGGTGAAACCCTATCTCTACTAAAAATACAAAAATTAGCCGGGTATGGTGATGCGCACCTGTAGTCCCAGCTACTCGGGAGGCTGAGGCAGGAGAATTGCTTGAACCCAGGAGGCAGAGGTTGTAGTGAGCTGAGATCACACCACTGGGTGACAGAGAGAGACTCCATCTCAAAATAAATAAAATAAAATAAAATAAAATAAAACAAAGATCTACATCATAAGATGGTTGTAGCTTTCAATAAGGGAATATCCATATTAGCCACAAAGTTCGTAAGGCACTTGGCCCATAGTAGAAGTTCCATAAGTGATTTTAGGAGGCAGTAATGGAAGGGATGAGAGAAGCATCTGCAGCAAAATTTGATTTGCAAGCAGGATTCCAATGCATAATGTGCAGCTGGCCTGCTTAGGAATAAGTGGTTCCATGGGATGGGTCTTCTTAGGCCACTACTGTGTTCCTGTGGGGAGTTCACAGGACCCTTGTTAATTCTCATCACCACTGGGTAAAAAGTCAGTCCTCAGCATGCAAAGTTGTGATTACAATTGGGGTCAGGAAAAGGACGTGAGAGATCTCCATGACCTCTGTCATCACCATCATCACCATCAGCATTACTGTCACTTCCACCATCCTTGCCACCATCACCACAGCCATACTGTCCCCCTTCACTATTACCATCACTGCCATCACCACCACTATCATCACCATCACTATCAGCACCATCATCACTATCATCATCATCACCACCATCACCATTACTACCTCCGGCATCACCACCACCACCATTACCATCACCACCATCACTACCACCATCGTCACCACCACCATTACCATCACCACCATCACACCACCATCACTACCACCATCATCACCACCACCACCATTACCATCACCACCATCACTACCACCATCATCACCACCACCATTACCATCACCACCATCACCATTGCCACTATCACCATCACCACTATCACCATTATTACCACCATCACCATTGACACCATCACCACCATCACCATTGACACTATCACCGTCACCACCATCACTGCTATTATCACCATCACCATCACCATTGCCACCATTCCCATCACTACCATCACCATTATTACCACCACCACCATCACCACTGACACCATCACCACCATCACCATGATTACCACTATCACCCTTGCCACCATCACTATCACCACCACCATCACCATCACCACCACTTTTGCCACCACTGCTATCACCATTACTATCACGTCCACCATCATAACCACCATCAGGACCATCACCACCACTGCCACCTTCATCACTACCTCCACCATCATTATGATCTCCACTGCCATCACCACCATTACCATCACGACCACTACTATCACATCCACTACGACCACCACCACCACTACCACCATTGTCATCCTTCCCTCTTTCCTTCACAGGTAGCTTTATTCAGGACGCACCACATGCCGGCAGGTGTGAAGGGTCGTCTCACTGAATCAGCATGAAACTGTAAAATACGTGCTCTTTCTTAGCTACGTTTTGCAGATGAGAGGCTTGGAGGTAAAGTCACAACCTCAGAGCCACTCAACTAGTAGTTGTAGATTTGGGATTCAGACCCAGGTTTGCCTGTGCACCAAATTCTAAAGCCATCTAACTGTGTAGGGCCAGTATGTAACTGTGCGTGAAACATGGAGGGAGAACTGCCACATAAACACACAGGCAGCCCCAACAGATTCCCAACTCAGAGATCAAAGCAGCATGAATATATCAAAGCAGAAGTATCAAAGCAGACCTCTCAAAAACAATTTTAAAAGTCATTTTGTGGCTGGGCACGGTGACTCATGCCTGTAATCTCAACACTTTGGGAGAATGAGGTGGGTGGATCACTTGAAGTCAGGAATTCGAGACTAGCCTGGCCAACATGGTGAAACGTCTCTACTAAAAATACAAAAATTAGCTGGGTGTGGTGGCAGGTGCCTGTAATCCCAGCTGCTTGGGAGGCTGAAGCAGGAGATTCGCTTTAACCTGGGAGGCGGAGGTTGCGGTGAGCCAAGATTACGTCACTGCACTCCAGCCTGGGCGACAGAGTGAGACCCTGTCTCAAAAACAAAAAAAAATAATTTTGTTTCCTCTTTTATTAAAACACTTTATTATATTATTATTTTTATTGCTAAGGCAATGTACATAATTTAGAATTACAGCTGAATAAAGAGAAATTTAAAATCACTCATACTGACATTCTATTAACATTTAAAATTATCTTACATGTGATATTATATACTTTCTTTATAACCTACATTTTGTATTGATACATAATAGTGGTACATATGTGTGAGTTACATATGATATATTTTGATACATGCATACAATGTGTAATGATAAAATCATATAACCTCCTTTTGATCCTAATGCTACATCATAATCACTTTCTATGTGTTTTTTGTTTTTTGTTTTGAGACGAGTCTCGCTCTGTCACCCAGGCTGGAGTGCAGTGGTTTGATCTTAGGTCACTGCAGTCTCCACCTCCTGGTTCAAGTGATTCTCATGTCTCAGCCTCCCAAGTAGCTGGGATTACAGGCACTCGCCACCATGCCCGGATAATTTTGTGTTTTTAGTAGAGACGGGGTGTCACCATGTTGGTCAGGCTGGTCTCAAACTCCTGACCTCAAGTGATCCACCCGCCTCTGCCCTCCAAAGGGCTGGGATTATAGGTGTGACCCACCGCGTCCGGCCCCATGTTGTTCTAATAGCCTCCTACAACATTATTTTTTGCATGTGATATCGGATTGTTTGCGTTGCATATAATTGTTGTTTTCCTTCCTGCTTACATTTCGTGAAACTTTTCTGCAAACTACTTAAAGCATCTTCTCCATCAGTGCCTCCATCATCATTGGCAGCGCCTTTGAAAGGCTTCACAGATCTGCAGAGCACATCGTCTTTGCTAATGTGCACTGGAGGTTTTATCTTAAACCCCAGTTGGCCACCGACATTACCTTAGGAGAGTGCTTTCTGCATTTTAAATTGATATCCGTAGGCAAACACTTACTACAATGCTTCTTAAAGTCTTCTTTGAAAGACTCATTTAGGCCTGGCTTGGTGGCTCACGCCTATAATCCCAGCACTTTGGGAGGCCCAGGCGGGTGGATCACCAGAGGTCGGGAGTTTGAGACCAGCCTGACCAACATGGTGAAACTCTGTCTCTACTTAGAAAATACGAAAATTAGCCGGGCGTAGTGGCGGGAGCCTGTCATCCCAGCTACTAGGGAGGCTGAGACAGGAGAATTGCTTGAGCCCCGGAGGCGGAGGTTACAGTGAGATGAGATCACACCATTGCACTCCAGCCTGGGCGCCACGGCCAGAAAGCCTCATTTATAGTGATGTCTAGTACTTCCACTATTTTCTCTGTTAGAAATGATTTATGTTTTGAATGGGAAAGACCTTCACTTGGCTCAAAATTCAAAAGATAGAAGAGGATAAACTGGCCGGGCGCGGTGGCTCAAGCCTGTAATCCCAGCACTTTGGGAGGCTGAGACGGGCGGATCACGAGGTCAGGAGATCGAGACCCTCCTGGCTAACACGGTGAAACCCCGTCTCTACTAAAAATACAAAAAATTAGCCGGGCGAGGTGGTGGGCGCCTGTGGTCCCAGCCACTCGGGAGGCTGAGGCAGGAGAATGGCGTGAACCCAGGAGGCAGAGGTTGCGGGGAGCTGAGATCCGGCCACTGCACTCTAGCCTGGGCGACAGAGCAAGACTCCGTCTCAAAAAAAAAAAAAAAAA
>NC_045454.1:45740620-45748017 GCF_002776525.5 Piliocolobus tephrosceles
AAAAAAAAAAAAAAAAAAAAAAAAAAAAAAAAAAAAAAGAAGAGGATAAACTGAAAAGTCTCCTTGCCTCGGCTTCCCAGTCACTTGGTTTCTTTCTCTTATTAAAAAATATTTTATTTTATTTTAGGCTGGGTGCAGTGGCTCATGCCTGTAATCCCAGCATTTTGGGAGGCCGAGGAGGGCCAGCCTAGCCAACATGACAAAACCCCGTCTCTACTAAAAATATAAAAAATTAGCCAGTCGTGGTGGCGGGTGCCTGTTATCCCAGCTACTTGGGAGGCTGAGGTAGGAGAATCACTTGAACCTGTGAGGCGGAGGTTGCAGTGAGCCGAGATCAGGCCATTGCACTCCAACCTGGGCAACAGAGTGAGACTCCGTCTCTAAATAAATAAATAAATTTTACTTTATCTTAAGTTCTGGGATATATGTGCAGGACGTGTGAGTTTGTTATGTAGGTAAACATGTGCCATGGTGGTTTGCTGCACCTATCAACCCATCACCTAGGTGTTAAGCCTCGCATACATTTGTTTTCAAATGTAACGGATGCTATGAGTTTCTTAGGTACCTTCCAGGAATATTTTATGCAAATACAAAATTATCATATACATACACATGCATTTGATGCATTTATATGTTTGTACATTTGTATGTATGATTTTGTGTGTACACATATAAACACCCATACACACATACAAATATAGATAATTGTATATAGAATGCTAGCATTTTCCTAAAACAGAGGAGATACTAGCCTTTCATATAAATATATTATAAATATATGTGTACATATTTCTTTCTTTTTTTATTTTTTGAGATGGAGTCTTGCTCTGTCACCTAGGTTAGAGGGCAGTGGCACGGTCTCAGCTCACTGCAACCTCTACCTCCCAGGTTCAAGTGATTCTCCTGCGTCAGCCTCCCCAGTAGCTGAGATTACAGGCACCTGCCACCACACCCGGCTAATTTTTGTATTGTTAGTAGAGACGGGGTTTCACCATGTTGAGCAGGCTGGTCTTGAACTCCTGACCTCAGGTGATCTGCCCATCTCGTTCTCCCAACGTGCTGGGATTAAAGACATGAGCCGCCGTGCCTGGCCTATATTATATATTTCAAAATTGCTAAAAGAATAAATTTTAAAAGTTCTCATACCCAAAAACGATAGGTATGTGAGGTGATGCATATATTAATTGTCTTGATTTAATCATTCCACAGTGTCAGTCGGGCGTGGTGGCTCACGCCTGTAATCGCAGCACTTTGGGAGGCTGAGGCGGGCAGATCACAAGGTCAGGAGATCGAGACCATCCTGGCTAACACGGTGAAACCCTGTCTCTACTAAAAATGCAAAACAAACTAGCCAGGTGTGGTGGCGGGAGCCTGTAGTCCCAGCTACTCCGGAGGCTGAAGCAGGAGAATGGCGTGAATTCGGGAGGCGGAGCTTGCAGTGAGCCGAGATCGCACCACTGCACTCCAGCCTGGGCAACAGAGCGGAAAAAAAAAAAAAAAATTATTCCACAATGTCAACTTAAGTCAAAACATCATATTATAGCCCATAAGCATATGTAATTATTTATGAATTAAAAATTAAAAATAAATCAATGACAGCAATGTAAAAAAAAAAAAAAGAAAGAAAGAAAAAAAAGAAAAAGTGAGTAGTCTGTCTGGTGGAGTTTTCCAGTCTCGATCTTGCTGACTGCCATAGAACAGGATTTTAAATTCCAGCCGGATATTTCATCAGCTGCATCCGTTTTCTAGCATTTGTTGAGTGATAAACTTGTTCCCTATAACCAAATGTGCTATGATCATCCTTGCAGGGCCTTTTCCTTGAGAGAGTTAACCAGAGGCAGAATTATTGGGTCAAATGAGAGGGAGAGATGAAAGGTTTTTTTTTTTTTGGTGGTTGGTTGGTTGGTTGGTTGGTTGGTTTCGAGATGGAGTCTTGCTCTGTTGCCCAGCCTGGAGTGCAGTGGTGCAATCTCGGCTCACTGCTACCTCTGCCTTCTGGTTTCAAGCAATTCTCCTGCCTCGGCCTGACATTTTGATAAGCATTGGCCACGTGGCTTCTGAACTTGGGACCATCAGAAATGGGATTTCATGGGGCGTATTCATTCCAGGCACTCTGACCGCGTCCTGCTTGAGCGAGATTGTTCCCGGCATCTCAGAGCTATGGGGAGCACGTGCCTCCTGGTCCTGCTCTCGGGTAAGTGGAACTAAGAACTCCTTTCCCTTCTCCTCATGCCCCTGGTATCCTCGCTTGATTTGCTCCTTCAAATCTGGCATTTTCTCCAGCATTAACTGTGTGTGCCTGTCCTATTAGAAACTCTCATCTCGAGTCAGGCTGGGCTGCCACAAAGCAGAACTGAAACAAGGACTCGTGTGTGTAAATAGTTTATTTGGGAGGGGATCCCAGGAAAGGAGGGTGTGGGGAGGTCACACAAGGAAGGGGGAAGAGCTGCTGAGGGCGTGTTAGTGAGGGGGTTACCACTGCGGGTGGGTGGGGTGCTGTCCTGCTGGGGACCTCCAAAAGACAGTGTAAGTCCCCACATTTCTGGCCTACTCCCCAGCTGGGTGCAGTAAAATGCACTCTTGCAGAGAGAGACAGAAAGTCATCTGCCGCCGGGCACGGTGGCTCACGCCTGTAATCCTAGCACTTTAGGAGGCCAAGGCAGGTGAATCACTTAAGGTTGGGAGTTTGAAACCAGCCTGGCCAACATGGTGAAACCCCGTCTCTACTAAAAAGACAAAAAAAATAAGCCAGCCATGGTGTCGGATGCCCGTAATCCTAGCTACTCTGGAGGCTGAGGCAGGAGAATCGCTTGAACCCAGAAGGCAGAGGTTGCAGTGAGCCAAGATTCCGCCACTGCACTCCAGCCCTGGGTGACAGAGTGAGACTCTCCATCTCAAAAAATAAAAGAAAGAAAGAAAGAAAAAGAATGTCATCTGCATTCATAGGAACCCCCTCTAGGGTAGGCTAAAGGGTCACTTCAAATATCTGCTATATGGATTGACATCAAGTAGGTCCATGCTTGGAGCATCATAGCTCAGTAAGTTACAACCTAGACCTTCCCACCCTGTCCTCTGGGCTTTAGGATCTTAGAGATGAGAAAAAGAAATCTCCGTAGGAGGCATCAGATACAGTTTAAGGACGGAAGGTTTGTTAGGAGACCTTACAGGTAAGTGATGTTCCATACTGTATGTAAGGGGTGGGCACATTTTTTTCTGTAAAGGGACAGATAATTTGTATTTCAGTTCTGTGGGCCATATGGCCTCTGCCTTAACTACTCAATTCAGCTATTCCAGCCCCAAAGCATCCATAGGCCTTATGGAAATGAATGGATGTGGCTGTGTGTCAATAAAACTTTATTTACAGACATAAGCAGCTAAAATTCATATCGTTTTCATGGCCATTAAGTATTATTCTTCTTTTGATTTGTTTCAACCATTTAAAATGTTTTATGTAAAAAATATAAAAGTCATATCAACTCATAGGTCCAGTTTGCTGACCCCTACCCTATGGGAATCAGTGATATTTCTCTCTGAAAAAAAAAAAAAAAAATGATTCACAGGAAAATTGGTGTTGAGTGTTTAGGCTCAGAAAAAATGGCCCTGTCAGCCAGGCGTGGTGGCTCACGGCTGTAATCCCAGCACTTTGGGAGGCCGAGGTGGGCAGATCACGAGGTCAGGAGTTCAAGACTAGCCTGGCCAACATGGTGAAACCCCATCTCTACTAAAAATGCAAAAATTAGCCAGGCTTGGTGGCACGCGCCTGTAATCCCAGCTACTTGGGAGGCTGAGGCAGGAGAATTGCTTGAACCCGGGAGGCAGAGGTTACAGTGAGCTGAATTCGTGCCACTGCACTCTAGCCTGGGAGACAGAGCAAGACTCCATCTCAAAAAAAAAAAAAAAGAAAGAAAGAAACAAAAACAAAACAAAACAAAATGTCATAAGAAATAACCTAATATTATAAATCTTTAAACATAATGTTTTCATCAGTATGTATGCTATTGAAAATAGCATGCATGATATTTAAAATAGTAAATACAATGGGTGAGACAGGAGCAGGTGACTTTATCTTGCCCGGGTACCTTGCCTTGTTCTTTGATAACTTGAATGGACCATAAACATGACCCAAATCCAATCTCCTAGGTATTATTTGCCATGCTTACACCATCTGGGGGCTGACATTGTTCACAGAAGCAGATGCCTCCGTATTTTAGCAAATGATTCCCGCAGAGCCATCTTGCAACGGAAGGAATAGGAAAAAAATTCCTTCTTCAAGTGCCTGGTCATGCCAAGCGTATTTGCCTTAAGGGAGTGATGTTAGATAATCCAGGAAGAAATAGGTGGAGAAGCTTTCTGCATTTCTGAGTTCATCGCCAGTGTATGTATTTAACTTCAGTCTAAAAACATGGCAGCAGGAAGAGATCATCTTCAAATCATCATTATCCATTCCACATTTTTCAAAATATCTGAACTCCCAGGATTCTCATGCCCCATGAATATTCAAATCTCCTCGTACCTCAGAGGAAACCCTATTTCCTAAGGATTAAACCTACACTGTTGTCAGCCGGACATGGCTACTGAGCACTCAGAATGTGTCTAGTCCAAACGGACATGTGCCGTCTGTACAACATGCATACCAGATTTCAAAGACCTTATAAACACATATAAGTTTAAATAATGGATGAATTGTTTATTGCATATTGATTATGTATTGGAATGGTAGTACAGTTCAACTACATTGAACTAAAAATATTAATAAAATTAATTTCAAGTGTTTCTCTTTGCTTTTTAAAAATGTGGCTAATAGATGGCCAGTTGTGGTGGTTCACACCTATAATCCCAGCACTTTGGGAGGCCAAGGCGTGCAAATCACTTGAGGTCATGAGTTTGAGATGAGCCTGGCCAATATGGTGAAACCCCATCTCTACTAAAAATAGAAAAATTATCCAGGCATGGTGGCAGGTGCTTGTAATCCCAGCTACTTGGGAGGCTGAGGAGGGAGAATTGCTTGAATCCGGGAGGTGGAGGTTGCAGTGAGTCGAGAACATGCCGTTACACTCCAGCCTGGGCAACAGAGCAAAACTCTGTCTCAAAAGACAAAAAAATGTTGCTAATGGAAGATTTAAAAGGACCTATGGGGTTTCCATTTATATTTTTCTTGAACAGTGTGTGGTTTGAGGTCCAGACTGATATTAAAATAAACTGTTGAATATAGAAAGGAGATTGCCAACTTGGTCTTTTGGTGCTAGGACATAGAGAAGAAGCCGAATTCGTTGCTGGGTTTTCTGAAATTGGGAAACACAGCTCCAATCAGATGCACTTCCCACACTTTAGAAGGATATGATGTCCAAATCTGTGGCTCTTGTGTTTATAACCTACCTGGAAGACGCTATGGTGAAGCTTGCACGTGTGACTGGGCAAAGAGTTAGGGTTAGTCGCCGCCCCTAACTCACCCAGCCTTCAGCCAAGCAGAGTCCAGGGGCTCTCCGTCTGAATGATCCCCTCCTCTCTCTGTTCCAGGTCTCACTGTCTTACTGATTCTGCCAGGATCAGAAGCCAAGAATTCTGGAGGTGAGTCTATTCATAGCCAAAGGCCAGAGGAAAGGAAATTGGGATCTGGAAGCTTCCTTCAGAGAAGGGAAGGAGCTTTTTTCAAGA
This sequence comes from Piliocolobus tephrosceles, assembly GCF_002776525.5. Taxonomy (NCBI): domain Eukaryota; kingdom Metazoa; phylum Chordata; class Mammalia; order Primates; family Cercopithecidae; genus Piliocolobus; species Piliocolobus tephrosceles. The sequence goes on from NC_045454.1 coordinate 45,746,276, forward strand.
GACACAGCATGGAGTCTCTGGCACTTCCTTCTGGCTCCTTGGAGATCCCAAGAGCTGTTTTCCCATCTCCATTATCACCATCATCTGCATTTACATAGCAAAGCACATCACATATGCCATCTCAGTTAATCCCCATGACACTCCTACAAGACATTATCCCATTTGATCAAAGGTCCTCCAGAAAAGTGGCTGGCTCAAGGTCACATGGCTAGTGGATGCTAGACTCTCCTCTTTCTTTCCCCAAGCCTGTGTCTTGAGTCATTCCAGGAAATACTTTGCCTTCACCACAAGCCATTGCTTGGGTTCCCCCAGAAGCAGACCCTGAGAGTAACTCGTTGTTCTGGGAGGGAATCCTAGGAGGCACCAGCTGGGGGTGGGCAGTGGCATAGGAAGGGGAGGAGCTCATATAGGATCCTTATCAAGCAAGTTACATGTGGGCAGCTGGAGTTTAATCCCTGGGGGCAGCTGTTGGGTGTGGCATGGAGCAGGCACCTCATATCCCTCAACGGGCAAGGAACCTATTGATTATGACTATGTTCCAAATTGTGGTAAAATGTAGATAATGTAAAATGTAGCTTTATAACCATTGTCAAGGGTACAGGTAAATGTCATTCAACATTTGCACTGCTATGCAACCATCACCACCATCCACCCACAGTGTTCTTTCTAGTTGCAGAACTGAAACTCTGTGTCTATGAAACATGAACTCCCCATTCCTCCTCCCCAAGGCCCTGGCACCCACCATTCTACCTTCTGTCTCTATGAATCCAGCGACTCTGGGCATCTCATAGGAGTGGAATCATACATTATTTGACACTTTGTCCTGGCTTATTTCATGGAGCATAATGTTCCCCAAGGTTCATTTATGGTGTAGCACGTGTCAGAATTCCATTCCTTTTTTTTTTTTTCTTCTTCTTTTTTTGAGACTGAGTTTCGCTCTTGTTGCCCAGGCTGGAGTGCGATGGTACAATCTCGGCTCACTGCAACCTCAGCCTCCTGGGTTCAAGCGATTCTCCTGCCTCAGCCTTCCAAGTAGCTGGGATTATAGGCATTCACCACCATGCTCAGCTAATTTTGTTTGTTTGTTTGTTTGCATTTATTAGAGACGAGGTTTCACCATATTGGTCAGGCTGGTCTCGAACTCCTGACCTCAGGTGATCCACCCACCTCAGCCTCCCAAAGTGCTGGGATTACAGGTGTGTGAGCCACCATGCCTGGCCAGAATTTCCTTATTTCTAAAGGCTGAATAACATACTATTGTGTGGATGGACCACATTTTGTTCATTCATTTATTCATTCATGGACACCTGGATTACATACAACATTTGGCTATTATGAATAATGCTGATATGAACATGAGTGGACAAATATCTCTTCTATACCCTGCTTTTGATTCCTTCGAGTATATTCCCAGAAGTGTGATTGCTGGATGGTATGGTAAGATCATAATGGCGTCATTTTACATATCTACCAGCAGGGCACAAGGGTTCCATTTTCTCTACATTCTCACCAATACTTGCTATTTTCTGTTGTTTTTAAAATAATGATGAAATTGGCTTTTTTTTTTTTTTTTTTAAGATGGAGTCTCGCTCTGTCACCCAGGCTGGAGAGCAGTGGCACCATCTCGGCTCACTGCAAGCGCCACCTCCCAGGTTCACGCCATTCTCCTGCCTCAGCCTCCCGAGTAGCTGGGACTACAGGTGCCCGCCACCATGCCCAGCTTTTTTTTTTTTTTTTTTTTT
>NC_045454.1:45748117-45760868 GCF_002776525.5 Piliocolobus tephrosceles
GTAGAGATGGGGTTTCACCATGTTAGCCAGGATGGTCTCAATCTCCTGACCTCGTGATCCACCTGCCTCAGCCTCCCAAAGTGCTGGGATTACAGGCGTGAACCATCGCACCTGGCCAAAATTGGCGCTTTTTTTCTTTTCTTTTTTTAAATGCACTATCTTCTATCAATCAGTGGTAAAGGGAGCTACTTGTGAGAGGAAAGGCATTGTTAACCTGCCATGTGATGAACAAAGAGAATTCTGGTAGCCAGGGTGAGCCCTCAAGGAAAGAAAAACAGGTGCTGGCATTTGGAGGTTCACCCATCTGGCAAAAGTGGTGTTGGTGGCAGAAGTGGGACATGGTTGGGCACTGTGTGCCCCTGTGTTCAGCAAAGGTCTGGGTGCCAAAAGGATGCCAACAGAACTATTCCCAACATGACATTCTTCTGACTGCAGCATTGATACAGGGTAGATGCATACTGAATATTTCTTAGATGAATGAATGGATTCTGTTTCTCTGCAGCTTTCTGTCCTCCATGCCCTGAATATGCCAAGTGCCACAACAGCACCCACTGCACCTGTGAACATGGCTTTTGGGCCAGGTCTGGCAGGACATACTTTCATGAGTCCTCTGAGAAGTGTGAAGGTAAAAATATTAACGGGGTTTTAATTTAATCTCTCATTAGTGATAACTATTCTGTTCCATGTGTCCTCTGCCCAAAACACATAAACCCATAGCCCAAATAAAACTCGTCTCTCTTCAGCAGACTATTTGATAAAGTACAGCCGTCGGCCAGGTGTGCTTGTCCCTGAGTCCTTCAGATGGAGAGCACAAGTATAAATCTGTGGTCCAGAGCACCTTTTGTCTGTAGGACCTTTGCTTGAGCCTCAGCTCTGGTCCATTCAGCAGAGAAGGCTGATGTGGTTGGGAGCGGCAAGACACGTAAACATTGCATAAGCCAGGAATTTTTTTTCTTCTTCTTTTTTTTTTTTTTTTTTTTGATATGGAGTCTTGCTCTGTCGCCCAGGCTGGAGTGCAGTAGCACAATCTCGGCTCACTGCAAGCTCCGCCTCCCAGGTTCACGCCATTCTCCTGCCTCGGCCTCCCAAGTAGCTGGGACTACAGGTGCCCACCACCATGCCAGGCTAATTTTTTGGGCTTTTAGTAGAGACGGGGTTTCACCGTGTTAGCCAGGATGGTTTCGATTTCCTGACCTTGGGATCTGCCCGTTTCAAGCCTCCCAAAGTGCTAGGATGACAGGTGTGAGCCTGGCCTTTTTTTTTGAGTCAGAGTCTTCTCTGTCACCCAGACTGGAGTGCAATGGCGCGATCTCAATGCACTGCAACTTCCGCCTCCCGGGTTCAAGCGATTCTCCTGCTTCAGCCTCCTGAGTAGCTGGGATTACAGGCACACACCATAACGCCCAGCAATTTTTGTATTTTTAGTAGAGACAGGGTTTCACCATGTTGGCCAGGCTGGTCTTGAACTCCTGACCTCATGTGATCCACCCGCCTCAGCCTCCCGAAGTGCTGGGATTACAGGCATGAGCCACCACGCCCGGCCAAGCCAGAATTTTAGTAGTGTGGTCCTTCCTTATCTCTCTCAAGCTTTTCTAATAGTGTGTTAACTTACCCTACGTTTATTACCCTGCTATGCACTATGTGTGTTAAATTGATTTAGCAAATGGTGTGACTTAAAAACAACATTAAAAACAACATTCCATCATTATTCTAGTGATTTGATATGTCACCTTTACCATGTTCTAAAGCTCCATAGGTACTTGGGTCTATGTCTGGACTTCTAGTCTATTCCATTAGTCTATTTTTATTTATGCATGCATCAGTACCTCTTTGTTTAGTTGCAGCTTTATACTTTGTCTTAATGTCTGGTTCCCACCTTGTAGTTTTTTTCTGGCTGCACCTGCATGATAGCAACATTTTGTCTCTCACCTCATAAAATAGACATGTAGATTTTTAAAAATTGGAATTGCATTGGATTTATAAATTAACTTAGGGAGAACATTGATGGACAATGGTTGGACAATAAAGATTTCATGGGCAAGGGAAATGGTATAATTCTATGACAATGAAAGCAACACTTTCTCTTGATTCACAGATATTAATGAATGTGAGACCGGGCTGGCAAAGTGCAAGTATGAAGCTTATTGTAAAAATAAAATTGGAGGTTACATCTGTAGCTGTTGGATAAAACATCCTATCCTCAACTGGCTGGCTAGTTTTGTAGGTTATAATCATCCAGATTGTTATGGTAAGAACCTCCAAATACTATTTTCACTGAAAAATGATGGGGACTTGGGGGAAACTCTGAGAGATTCTCTAATTTTAGGCCAGGGTAAGAGAGTAAAGCTCCATCCTAACCCTCATCCCCCATTCCTTTGTTGCCTTTGATGATATTTTCCAAGATGGGGTCATCCAAGCCTTGGCATCAATAACCATCTCTATATAGATGCTTCCAAATGTATGTGTCCAATACAGGTCTGTTTCCCGAGCTTCCAAAAGAGCACCTTTAAATTTCTTCTGAATTCCTCTATTTATTCACCTCTTACTCATCTTAAATTCAATGTTTATGTCTATCTACTAAATCTGATGAATTCACACTGATAACTCTGGTTCCAGTTCAACATCAAGGCTTGTTGGAACCTTCCCTCTTTCCTTGTTTGTAACTTCCTTCTCCAACAATGAGAAACTCGTCTCTCACTATCCACAATTTATTTATTTGTTTAATTCCAGCATTATTTCACATTTTGGGTAAGACAGATTGGATTTAAGTGCTAAATCTTCCATTTATCATCTGGCTTTCAGTTAATGACTTAATTTCTATATACCTCATCTTTAAATGCGAGTAGTAATATTAATAGTATCTACTGTGTCAGTTACGTGTTGCTGCATAACAAGTTACCCCCAAATTTAGTGGCCTAAAACAACACATATGTATTGTTTCATAGTTTCTTTGGGTTAGGGAACTAAGCATGGCTTAGCTGGGTCTTTTGCTTCTGGGTCTATCACAGTTGCAACTGAGGTTTTGTCCAGGCTGTGGTTTCATCTGGAGACTCGACTGGGGCAGGTTCTGCTTCCAAGCTACTCACAAGGTTGCTGGGAGAATTTAGTTCCTTCAGAGCTGGTGGACTGAAACCCTCAGTTCATTTCTGGTGCTTGGTGGGAGGCAGCCTTTAGTTTCTAGATATGTGGGTCTCTACAGCTTGCTTTGTTATAGCAAACACATTAGAATAGCCAGAAAGAGAGCATGAATAAGACAGGAGTCATAGTCTTTTATAACCCACTCTCAGAAGTGACATCCTATCACATTTGCTATATTCTGTTCCTTAGAAATGAGTCACTGAGTCCAGTCCACAGTCAAGGGAAGATTACCCAAGGATGTGAATGCCAAGAGGCAGGGATTATTTGCAGCCATTTCTGAATCCTTCTTACTGGACTGAATAGTGTTCTCCCCAAATTGATTCTACCTGGAATCTGTGAATATGATCTTATCTGGAAATAGGGTATCTGTAGATGTAATAAGTCAAGATGCAGTTATACGAGATCAAAGTGGACCCTGAATCCTACATGATTGGCATCCTTATAAGATGAAGAGTATTTGGACACGGAGACACACACAGAAGGAAGATGGCCATGTGAAGACAGAGGTGAAGATTGGAGTTATGCTACTAAAGGGCAAGGAATGTCAGAGACTGATGGCAACCACCAGAGGCTGGAAGAGGCAGGGCAGGGTGTTTCCCTGGAGACTTCAGAGGGAGCATGGTCTTGCTGGCACCTTGATTTGGACTTCTGGCCTCCAGAACTATGAGACAATACATTTCTATTGCTTTAAGCCACCCAATTTGTGTCACTATATTATGGCAACCCCAGGAAATTAATACACTTTACCTATTCATTATTATTATTTTTTAGATGGGGTCTCACTTTGTTACCAGGCTGGAGTGCAGTGGTGTGATCTTGGCTCTACAACCTCTGCCTCCCAGGCTCAAGCAATCCTCCCACCTCAGCCTCCTGAGTAGCTGGGACCACAGGCATATGCCACCACACCTGGCTAATTTTTGCATTTTTTGTAGAGACAGGGTTTCACAATGCTGCCTGCACTGGTCTGGAACTCCTGACCTTAAATGATCCACCCGTCTTGGCCTCCCAAAGTGCTAGGATTACAGGCGTGAGCCACTGCACCCAGCCCCTACTCATTATTAATGTATGTGAAATACTTAACAGTCCTAGGCACCTAGGAAGAGTCAGTTAATACTGGTTATTATGCTGCATGTGCCTTTTCTACAACTTTCTGTGTTCCTTGAAATGAGATAATATATATGAAGGCACTTTATATACTGCGATGTGTAGACAACTGCTTCTATATTAAGTCAATTAACACTGATTTCTTGCATGTCACCCTGATGTGTTGGGATCCTCTGCTATATACTCCCACACCATCGTGTCCTATTTATTATTGATTGATTGATTGATTGATTGATTTTGGGAAGTCCTGTTTTATTTTATTTTAGGTTTGGGTGTGGTATATGTGCAGGTTTGTTGCGTGGGTAAATTGCATGTCTCTGGGGTTTGGTGTATGAATGTTTCCATCACCTCAGTAGTGGGCATAGTACCCAATCAGTAGCTTTTCAGCCCTCGTCAGCCTCCCACCCTCTCCCTCTAGTAGTCCCCAGTGTCTATAGTTCCCATCTTTTTGTCCACATGTCATGTTCTATTTATTAAGCGCATCCCTTGCAATTGCTTAATTATTTATTCATAATAACTTGCTTAATGACTTTCATGCCAAACTTCAGATTCCACAAGGGGACACCTTTGTTTCTTTTCCTAGCCTATATCCATATATTTCAGCATTGTGCTTGGTTTCGAGTAGGTGCTCAATAAACAGGGTTGACTAAAGTAATGGGTTGGTGCAAAAGTAATGGCGGTTTTTGCCATTACTTTTAATAGCAAAGATTGCCATGACTTTTGCACCAACTCAATATGGAACTGGAAGCCCCATTCTAATTCTCTTTTATAATTCTACTGTGCAATACTTTTTAGGCTTCTTAGAGGGGAATTAGGATGGGCTGCGGAAGTATTAGGGAAAGACTCAACTTGAGGGTGATTGGAAGAAGGGATGTAAGCAGGGTGTATTTTCTCCCACATCTCTTTCAATGACATCTTTTCTTTCACAGAGGACAATAGTCAAGGGACACAGACAGAAGTGGATATTTGGGTGAGTGAGGTGAAGCCTGGATTTGGGAAACAGCTGGTATGTATAACTATGTCATTCTCCTACCCAAACATTAACATGTCTTCCTGTGATTTTTAGGGCTGGGTAGTTCTATCCAGGGGTAATTTTGTCCTCCATTCCAAGGTTATCTGTCAATGTCTGGGGACACTTTTGGTTGTCATACCTTACGGGTGATGTGTGTGGCTGGCATCTGGTGGATAGAGACCAGGGATACAGCTCAACATCCTACAGTGCCTGGGACAGCCTCCCACAATTAAGAAGTTCCTGGTGCCACATGTCCATAGAGAAAGAGAAATACAAGGGTAGGGGGAAAGTGCCTCAGCTGTCATTCAAAGACCTACATCAAGCACCTAGATTCTCAATGCCACACGCATCTTGTAGCACCTTAATAAATATTGTTGCCTTCTGGGCTCCCCACTCCAACACTTGTGCATATTCCTTATTTCTTACATTTCAGTGAGAGTCAATCTAATTAGCTTTATATTTTTGAAGGAAAATCTGAAAAGAAATGGAAGCAGAGAGGACATTGCAAGAGCGGCTACTCGACTAATTCAGAGCGTGGAGTTGAAGATCTGGAATGACAGTTTTGCTTCTCCAGGAAAGGGTCGAAGTTCTGACTTAGATGTAGGTAAGAGAGGCTGAGTAGAATCTTTATCACCCTCCATAAAGACCGTTAAGAGGCGCGGTGGCTCAAGCCTGTAATCCCAGCACTTTGGGAGGCCGAGATGGGCGGATCACGAGGTCAGGAGATCGAGACCATCCTGGCTAACACGGTGAAACCCCGTCTCTACTAAAAATACAAAAAACTAGCCGGGCGAGGTGGCGGGCGCCTGTAGTCCCAGCTACACGGGAGGCTGAGGCAGGAGAATGGCGTAAACCCGGGAGTCGGAGCTTGCAGTGAGCTGAGATCCGGCCACTGCACACTCCAGCCTGGGCGACAGAGCAAGACTCCATCTCAGAAAAAAAAAAAAAAAAAAAAAAAGACCGTTAAGAGGTCTGGGTCCTGGCTTTGCCAGGGTTTCTGAATGATGAAATCTGTGGGTTTCCAGGATCATAGACCCTCTACACCAACATTCTACATGAGAAGGACTCTGTTTTCAAAAATGCAAATTCAAGGGACAGGAGAATAAACCAGCTCTCCTTCTTTTCAGCTTCCCTCGGTATGACGGAAAGTATTTAAGAGCATATTCGCCATGCCTCCGTGGCTAGAGGATAGAAAAAACCTCGGTTATTTTCCTACTCTACTCTCACATAGTAACAAGAACACAGAATACTTCATCTCTGGTCACCAAAATACGCGTGGGCTCGTTTTCCACACTGACCGCACAGTTCTCCAGTGGATACCAGCTGGGTGTTCTATAATTCAATTATGACATTATCTGACATTCTCTACCAAAGATAGTGTCAGATCCCATAGGCTGCAGGCTTAATCCCACAAAAGTGTTCTTCACCTCAAATGCCAATCTCAAGTTCTAGGTTGTAACCTGTACGTCCGACTGACAGGCTCTACATTAGAGTCCCATGACCCCTTCCTTGGGTTTGGGTAATTTGCTAGAGTGACTCACTTAACTTAGGAAAGCACTTTACTTACATTTATCCATTTATTAAAAATATATTACAAATGGGTGGGTGTGATGAGTTCTGCCTGTATTCCCAGCACTTTGGGAGGCTGAAGTAAGTGGATCGCCTGAGGTCAGGAGTTCAAGACCAGCCTGGCCAACATGGCAAAACCCCGTCTCTACTAAAAAAAAAAATACAAAAAGTATCTGGGCGTGGTGTTGTGTGCCTGTAATCCCAGCTTCCCAGGGGGCCGAGGCAGGAGAATTGCTTGAACCCAGTAGGTGGAGGTTGCAATGAACTGAGATTGCACCATTGCACTCAAGCCTGGGCAAGAGAGCAAGACTCCATCTCTCTCTATATATATATAAAATAATATTTAAAATATAAATATATATTTATAAGTACTATATATATATGTATGTATTTGTGTGTGTATATATATATATATATATATAAAACAAATGATACAAATGAACAGCCAGATGGAAGAGACGCACAGGGCAAAGCATGGGAGAAGAGGTGTAGAGCTTCTAAGCCCCCTTTAGGGGTGCCACCCCGAGGACCCACACATTTTAAGCTATCTAGAATCTCCTAGACAGCTTAACAAATCTTTTGGATTTGTATGGAGGCTTCATTAGTTAGCCATGATTGGGTACATTATTGGCCATTGATATCAACTCAACATTCAGCCTCCCTCCTCTTCCTGTATCTGGGATGGGGGTGAAACTGAAAGTTCCAACCCTTTAATCTCACCATTGGTTTCCTTGGCAACCACCCCCATCCTGAGGCTTTCCAGGAGCTGGCTAAGAGTCACCACATTAGAATAAAAGATGTTTCTATAACCAAGAAAATACAAAGGATTTGAGTTGAGTCACCTGCTCCTGTCACTCAGGAAATTACAATGGTCTTAGGGGCTATATGTCAGCAACTTGACTCCAAGACCAAATATTAGAACAAGAGATTTTCCTAGTGTTCCTACTGCTCAGGAAATGCTAAGGGTTTTAGGAACTCTATTATCAGGAACTGCGGTTTCTTCCTAACCTCTGTATCTGTTAATCATTTCAAAGAATCAATTTTTGGCTTTGTTGATCATTTATATTATTATTGCATTTCCTTTTTCTTTAATTTTCTGTATTATTTCTTTCCTTTTACTTCCTTTGGGTCGAACTTGCTTTTCATTTTCTAACTTATTGACTTAGTAATTTGATTACTAATTTTAAACCATTCTCCTTTCCCAATATATGCATTTAAAGCTTAAAACTTAGCTATAAATTAGAGCTATATATTTCCCTGTAAGCACACCTTTAACTGCATCCTGCAAGTTTTCATATACTGGGCTTTCATTATCATTTAGATCAAAATATTAAAATATTACCTATGTAATTTATCATTTAACTCATGGTTTATTTAGAAGTGTGTTGCTGAATTACCAAATATTTGTGGCTTTTTAGGGTTTCCTTGTGTTAATGGCCTCATTTAATCTATTGTGGGTTTTAATTAAGAAAGGATGTTGAACTTCATCAAATGCTTTTTCTACCTCAATTGAGATGATCATTTTATCATCAATTGAGATGGTTTTTATCTTTCATTCTGTTAATGTGATAAATCCTATTGATTGATTTACGTATGTTAAACCACACTTGCTTACCAGGAAAAAATAGTTGTGATATATACTCTTTGATGAGTTGTCTGAGCACATACCATGTAGGATTTCAATCCTTTTGAATTCACTGAGACTTGATTGATAGTCTATTTTGGCAAATGTTCCATATGAACTTAGTGTCTGAATTAACATACCAAATCTGGTGGTATAAGCATGGTAAGCAGTGGCTTAACCATTATTTTTAAAATAGTTTTAGCATAAGTGAGTCAGGGCTGATGTAGCAATACCATGGCAGCTCTATGCTCTGCTGCCTTCATCATTCACCTTCACTTTGTGATACAAGAGAGCTGTTCTACTATCACACCCTTTTACCAGCCAGTGAAAAGGGGAAAAAATAAGTTGAAAGGATGTCTGTTTCCCTTAGCACATGCCATTCTGTTCTTTGATCCATTGGCCTGAAAATAGTTGCATGGCTCTGCCTAGCTGCAAGGGAAGCTGGAAAATGGCTTGTCTTCAGCTTAAATTTAGTAGTTCTAGGCCCAAACAAAGAATAAGTAAATGGTGATCACAGGTAATAAGCAGCCTGCCATAGCCCCTAGGACAGCTTTCTCACTTGCTCAGAGACAAACTCTGGTTATACCCCAAAATGTTGAAGTTGATCTCACAAAATGTGTTTATAGGTTTGATGAATAGAGTTTACTCAAGGGATTCTTCCCAAATGCAGAAGTTCTGTTCCTAGTGACTATTTTTTTTCGGAAAACTTTAAAATGCTTAGCTACTCTTGCTTATAAAGATTGCATTCCCCCCTAACCAGGCACTCCAGTGCCATTAAGTGTCATGTGGAAACTGCTTAGCTTGCCTATCAGAGTACCAGTTCTGGGAAGCATGCCCTTCTCCTCTCTTGTCTTGGGTTGTGGCCAGTGTGTTGCTAAGGCCATTTTGGCCACTCCATTTCTACCAGCCAAAGATGGGAAGAAAGTGCCATGTGGTCAACCTTGCACAGGGGAGATGGAATCACCAATAGGCAGTCTTTCAGATCAAGGAGTTCTTTAGCAAATTATTTAGGCATGAGACTTGAGAACAGGACTGACTTTCTTAATGTTTTCAGTTTATGAAACCAAGAGGTGCAATGAAACAAGGGAGAACGCTTTTCTGGAAGCTGGAAATAACACCATGGATATCAACTGTGCTGATGCTTTAAAAAGAACCCCAAGAGGTACTGTGTCTCTGAAGAATTCTCTTGACTCCGAATTCTATGCATCAGTGTTTTATTTCTAGGTGATTAAACCCCAGGGTGGGAATTCACAAAGCTTTTCAGGTAGGGAGATTCTACATGGTGGAATAAAAAGATCTTCCTTGACCACTAACTAGGCATTTTGCAGAGAGAAGTCGGGTTGCCATATGGGGTGTGTACTTTGTGATATACACAAAAGTTTGCACAGGGATTCCTTGAAATGCCTCCTGAAAAGGGACTGGCTGGGCCGGGCACAGTGGCTCATGCCTGTAATCCCAGCACTTTGGGAGTGTGAGGCAGGCGGATCACAAGGTCAGGAGTTTGAGACCAGCCTGGCCAACGTGGAGAAACCCCATCTGTACTAAAAATACAAAAATTAGCCAGGCGTGTTGGTGCGTGCCTGTAATCCCAGCTACTCAGGAGGATAAAGCAGGAGAATTGCTTGAACCCCTAAGGCGGAGGTTGCAATGAGCCGAGATGGCGCCATTGCACTCCAGCTTGGGTGACAGAGTGAGATTCTGCCTCAAAAAAAAAAAAAAAAAGGGGGGGACTGGCTGATGCATGCCGTTGCCATGTGATGGTCTGAAAAGGTAACACTCAATGGTGTCAGATTGCCTTGAACACTTCCTTGAGAAGCGTTTATGAACACCCTTTTTAAGAGAGCCACCCCGTCTCGTTCTTTACCACAGATTGGAAAACGAATGTTCTCTACAAGGTTCAGAGGGTAAATATGTTAGGCTTTCTGTTCCAGATGACCTTTGTCACAACTACCCAACTCTGCTATCAGAGTGTGAAAGCAGCCATTGATGATGTGTCAGTGAAGGAGTGTGGCTGTGTGTCAATAAAACTTTATTTACAAAAGCAGGTGGCAGGCTGGGTTTTACCCTCACAGCATAGTGTTTCACCCCTGCTTTATCTCATCTCCTGAAGTCTGTGTAAAGCTCCTGCACTACGTACTTTTTTCTAATTTATTTATTTGTTGGTGGCCCATCTCTCTCACTAAGACATCAGCTCTCTGATGGCAGGGGTTTTGTCTGTTTTGTTCACTGCTGTATAATAATTCCTAGAATGTCTGGCACACAGAAGAGGATAAAAAAATATTTCCCTGAAAGATAAATGAATGAATGCATATAAACTATTTCAAAGAGAAAAACCTGGTTACCTTAAAAATGAAATATCTGCTGCATTTCCTCCAAAAAATTCCTGGTTACTTGTCAATCTTCACTCCTTACTATAGCTGTAGAGTAGGGGAAGGGAGGAAAGGGATACGTTGATTTTGTTGTTGTTGAGACCGAGTCTCACTCTGTTGCCCAGGCTGGAGTGCAGTGACGTAATCTCGGCTCACTGCAGCCTCTGCCTCCCGAGTTCAAGCAATTCTGCCTCAGCCTCTCAAGTAGCTGGGATTATAGGCACCCGCCACCACGCCCAGCTAATTTTTGTATTTATAGTAGAGACGGGGTTTCACTGTGTTGGCCAAGGTGGTCTCGAACTCCTGACCTCAGGTGATCCACCCACCTTGGCCTCCCAAAGTGCTGGGATTACAGGCGTGAGCCACCATGTATAGCTGAGTTGATTTTTTTAAATGGAGCAAATAGGAATACAGATGATAAGTAGCTTTGGTCAAAAATGGGATGGTAGCACATGGACAACTGCAATTGGGAAACACCCCATCATATGGGCATCCTGTGTGCATTGAACCTCCATGAATTTTTTTTTTTTTTTTTTTTTTGGAGTCAGAGTCTCACTCTGTCACCCAGACTGGAGTGCAGTAGCACCATCTTAGCTCACTGCAACCTCTGCCTCCTGGGTTCCAGCGATTTTCCTGCCTCAGCCTCCCAAGTAACTGGGATTACAGGTGCCCATCACCACACCTGGCTAATGTTTGTATTTTTAGTACAGACGGGATTTTGCCATGTTGGCCACGATGGTCTTGAAATCCTGACCTCAGACGCCCACCTGCCTCAGCCTCCCAAAGTGCTGGGATTATAGGTGTGAGCCACCGTGCCTGAAGCTCTATACATTAAACTGTGGCTTCGTGAAAAGGGGAGGGGGAAAAGGAAGACGGGGAGAGGAAGGGTGATAAGACGAGAGAGAGAGAGAAAAGGAGTGAATTAATTAAATACAGTGGGTCATTCTGCATACCTTTCCACTAAATTAGGTACCCCAGAGTGAGCTTGAGGTGAAGGCTGAGAGAGTGTGATTGTCTTAGACTGCCTGAGTTCCACGTGCCCTTCTGAGGACAAGCATCTTGCCTCACAACTCTGGTTATAATGCTCCAGGGCTCGTATATATTTTTAGGACTCTGATAAGCATATTTTGCACATAAACCGCTTATAATATGTGGGGCATTTTAATACATATTACATAAATAAAAATGCTGCACCCCAAGCGACACACAGTGTATTGAATGGCATTTAAAGGATTTCCAAGAACAGTTTTAGCCATTCCCTGCTTGCTTTATGACCCTCATGTTAGACACTACTGTACTTTCTCTCCAAACTATGGACGGCCGCTAACAGTATTTCTTTTCCATTTTTCTCAGAGAGCACTGCAGTTGCCCTCATCATGTTTCAATCTCTTGGGGATATTCTGAATGCATCCTTTTTTAGTAAAAGAAAAGGGATGCAGGAAGTAAAACTGAACTCTCATGTTGTGAGTGGCACCATCGGTTTGAAGGAAAAAGTTTCCCTGTCTGAACCTGTGTTCCTGACTTTTCACCATAATCAGGTGAGAAACACTCAGGGCTGGGTCTTCACGCAGTACCTTAAAGGGTGAGCAGGTGCGGTCAGCTTCCCAAGTAGGAAACGGAATTCAGAAGTAAGAGAACACACAAGACACGCTGAGGCATCTTCAATGCGATTTCGCCTCACCATGGTGAGGATGGCTATTATCAAAAACTTAAGGCTGGGCGCGGTGGCTCAAGCCTGTAATCCCAGCACTTTGGGAGGCCAAGACGGGCGGATCACGAGGTCAGGAGATCGAGACCATCCTGGCTAACACGGTGAAACCCCGCCTCTACTAAAAAATAAAAATACAAAAACTAGCCGGGCGAGGTGGCGGGCGCCTGCAGTCCCAGCTACTCGGGAGGCTGAGGCAGGAGAATGGCGTAAACCCGGGAGGCGGA
>NC_045454.1:45760968-45786176 GCF_002776525.5 Piliocolobus tephrosceles
GACAGAGCGAGACTCCGCCTCAAAAAAAAAAAAAAAAAAAAAAACTTAACATATCAGTATGTAGCAAAAATAAATAAATAAATAAAGAGGAACCCTTATGGATACGCTATTGAAAATGTAATTTGGTACAGTCATTACGGAAAACAGTTCAGAGGCTTCTCAAAAAGTTATAAACAGAATTATCGTCTGTTCCAGCAATTCCACTTCTGGGTATGTGGCCAAAAGAATTGAAATCAGGATCTCAAAGAGATAACTGCACTCCTATGTTTATTAAAGTATTATTCACACTAGCCGAGATATGGAAACAGCCTATGTATCTGTCAACAGATGAATGAAGTTTTTTTTTTGTTTTTGTTTTTTTTTGTTTTTGAGACAGATTCTCGCTCTGTTGGCCAGGCTGGAGTGCAGTGGTGCCATCTTGGCTCATTGCAACCTCCATCTCCCTGGCTGAAGCGATTCTCCTGCCTCAGCCTCCCGAGTAGCTGGGATCACAGGAGTGTGCCACTATGCCCAGCTAATTTTTATATTTTTAGTAGAGACAGGGTTTCACCATGTTGGCCAAGCTGGTCACGAACTCCTGACCTCAGGTAATCTGTCTGCCTCAGCTTCCCAAAGTGCTGGGATTACAGGTGTGAGACACCGTGCCTGGCCAATAGCCTTTTTTTTTTTTTTTTTTTTTTTAACAGACGGAGTCTCGCTGTCACCCCAGGCTGAAGTGCAATGGCACGATCTCTGCTCACTGCAACCTCCGCCTCCTGAGTTCAAATGATTCTCCTGCCTCAGCCTCCCGAATAGCTGGGATTACAGACACCTGCCATCATGCCTGACTAATTTTTGTATATTTAGTAGAGACGGGGTTTCACCATGTTGGCCAGGCTGCTATCAAAATCCTAACCTCAGGTGATCTGCCTGCCTCAGCCTCCCAAAGTGCTGGGATTACAGGTGTGAGCCACCATGCCCAGCCTAATGTAACACACTCAATGTAACTACACTTAATGATAATAACGTATTGTATACTTGAGATCTGCTGAGAGAGTGCATCACAAATGTATTCATCACACACACAGACACACACACACACAAATATGTGAGGTGTTGGATGTGTTAGCTTCATTGTGGTAATCATTTAAAAATGTATACATCTATCAGAATGTATAAACATAGTTTTTTTTTTGTTGTTGTTGTTGTTTTGTCAATCACACTTCAATAAAGCTTGGGAAGAAATGAAATGTTGGGGCATCCAGAAATTGCCACAGTGAGATGCCATTCTCACATTGAAGCCAAAAGGCAATGGAGGATAAGCTTTATTGAGCTCAGTGGAAGCAGGAGGCAGGAATGAGGGATCGCTCTGCAGAAGATGGAGATGGTTTAAAGTAGAAAGGGCACAGGGAAGAAATACTTTATTCCTCTCTCTCCTGTCACCCAAAGAGTCTCACCAGTGCCTCTCTTTGGTTCTATAAATAGCAAGGAAGCTGGCGAAGCCATTCAGAGGGTCAACCCCAGGGTTCTAAGCTGACCAGAGAAGGGCAGAATAGATGAAGAATAAACCCACCGCAGGCGTGGTGATATGAAACTCTTCCCCTACAAGTGTATTTCCAATCCAGTTTCCAACACTGCATAGTGATTAACCTATAAAGTTGAAATAATAAGCTGGGCACGTTGGCTCACGCCTGTAATCCCAGCACTTTGAGAGGCCGAGGTGGGCGGATTACTTGAGGCTAGGAGTTCAAGACCAGCCTGGCCAACATGGCGAAACCCCATCTCTACTAAAAATATACAAAAATTAGCCGGGCATGGTGGTGTGCACCAGTAGTCCCAGCTACTTGGGAGGCTGAGGCAGGATAATCGCTAGAACTTGGGAGGCGGAGGTTGCAGTGAGCTGAGATCGCACCACTGCACCCCAGCCTAGGCAACAGAGCAAGACTGTCTCAAAATAAAATAAAATAAAAAATAAAACCAAGAAGAGACCCACTTTCATACTCTTCTCTTTCCAGCCTGGTGACGAGAGAACAAAACATATCTGTGTCTACTGGGAGGGATTGGAGGGAGGCAGCTGGTCCACTGAGGGCTGCTCTCGTGTGTGCAGCAACGGTTCTTACACCAAATGCAAGTGCTTCCATCTGTCCAGCTTTGCCGTCCTCATGGCTCTTGCCCCCAAGGTACCAAGGTTAATTCCTGTGAAAATGTGTATGTCTCGAAAGCTGTGAGTCATCCTCTGCATTTCTTGCAAAAAGATTTTAAAGGCCAGGCGCGGTGTCTCACACCTGTAATCTCAGCACTTTGGGAGGCCAAGCCGGGTGGATCATTTGAGGTCAGGAGTTCGAGACCAGCCTGGCCAACATGATGAAAACCCATCTCTACTAAAAATACAAAATTAGCTGGGCATGGTGGTGCACACCTGTAATCCCAGCTACTCAGGAGGCTGAGGGAGAAGAACTGAGTGAATCCAGGAAGTGGTGGTTGCAGTGAGCTGAGATTGTGCCACCATACTCCAGCCTTGGTGACACAGCAAGACTCCATGTTAAAAAAAGAAAGAAAGAAAAAAAAGAGATTCTAAGACAAGGAGTAGCTTACTTGAAAGCGGATTACAGGAAACACTAGTGGGGGATTGAGACAATGAGATGGAAGTAAGACAGATGTCAGTGCAGACAGCATTATCAAGCCAGTTACCACCATAGGTAACTGGACTTTATTCCCTCTGGGGGACTCTGGGAGTCATTCTATCTGAGTCGCAAGGGAGCTGGGGTATTTATACACCAACTCCCATTAGTCGTTTGTTAAGAGCTGTATCCAGCACTGGTCTAGTTGTTTTGGTTTTTAACATTCCTGTGTGATAAGTGTTATTACTGCCCTCATTTTGAAGATGAGAACACTAAGTCTCAGAGAGGTAAAGTCAATTGTTTCAGGGACTGAACTAGGAAGCCCATCTGACACTACCTCAGGAACATAACACCACCACTGGACACTATAATGGATTCCCCCTTTGGTGTTTGGTGTTTTGCAGGAGGACCCTGTGCTGACTGTAATCACCCAGGTGGGGCTGGCCATCTCTCTGCTGTGCCTCTTCCTGGCCATCCTCACCTTCCTCCTGTGCCGGCCCATCCAGAACACCAGCACCTCCCTCCACCTACAGTTCTCCCTCTGCCTCTTCCTGGCCCACCTCCTATTCCTGACGGGCATCAACAGAACTGAGCCTGAGGTAGGTAATTTACCCAAATTACCTCATGGTCATAATGAATCCAGCCATCTTGTCCCACAAGAAGATGGAGAGCAAGGCATTAGTCAGCAGTGATGGTGTAGAGAGGAAAAGTATGAGCTCCATTTCAGTTGTCCCCCTATACAAGGGCCATTTAGCAAAGTGATTGAGTGTCAGGCTGATGGTATTAAATAGGGTAACATTAGTGGTTGTTAGGATCACCTCCAGAATGTCACAGGCTTGCCACAGTGGGAGTTATTTTTTCCTTATGTATCAGTAGAGGGTGAGCAAACAGGTCTGAAGAGTGTCTATCCTGCACCGTCAGGCTGAGGGAAGCTCTCATTTTTCCATACACAGCTCCCAAGGTCATCCTGGTGTTCTTCACATTTCAGCCAACCGGGAGGGGAAAAAGAACATGGCTGAGTCCCAGGTGGGAGGTTAATATGTGCCACACCAGGAAGTGGTGCATATCACTTTGCCTCACACTCTATTGGCTAGGATTCAGTCACATGATAACACGTAACTGCAAGATCAGTTGGGAAAACCTGACTAACATAACCTCCTAACTACCAAATCCAGCAGTCTCTCTACTTGGCATTTCTGGGTTTGTTTGTTTGTTTGTTTGTTTGTTTTTGAGATGGAGTCTTGCTCTGTCGCCCAGGCTAGAGTGTAGTGGCACGATCTAGACAGAAATAGTAGGATGTGTGTATATTACCTGATTGGATTTACTTGCTTCTTTGCATGCCAGCTAATCTTTGTTTGAATGCCATTCTTGGTGAATTTTAAATTATGAGCGCTGTATCTTTTTTAAAAAAATTCTTTAAACATTTTTAGGCTTTTGAGGGGACATAATTAAGTGACTTGAAACAGTTTGATACATTCAAGTCTTGATTCTAAGATTGGATAGCGTGGTCACAGAATTCTCTTTCGTCTAGGGCTCATTTGGCCCCATTCATGATATAATACTCTCCTGATAATTTTACCTGAACTTTTGAGTGTTAAGAGAGTCTACTCTAACATATAGAGAGCCTGTTTACAGAAAATCTGCTCTAACATACAGGGAATCTGTGTATTAAACTTCCCTAACACACAGAACTTCAGGTAAAATTGGGTAATAGTAACAAACCATTTGGATAATAGGAACAAACTATTTCCAGTTCTGTGTGAACTCAGAAGATGTTCTGCCTATTCCTTCTTAGGAGTCTTTTCCTAGTTTTGGTCAGTCTCCTTGCAAGCATTTGCTGATAAGTAACCAAACGCACTGCCGGTCTCTCCCCTTCCCCGCTTCCCATCCCCACTGTCCCTCCCTACCCCGTGGTATTTGGCCTCAAAAATTCTTTTCTTCCTTCCTTCCTTCCTTTCTTCCTTCCTTCCTTCCTTCCTTCCTTCCTTCCTTCCTTCCTTCCTTCCTTCCTTCCTTCCTTCCTTCCTTTCATTCTCTTTCTTTCTTTCTCTCTTTCTTTCTTTCTCTTTCTTTCTTTCCTTCCTTCCTTCCTCCATCCCTCCCTCCTTCCCTCCCTCCCTCCCTCTCTCTCTCTTTCCTTCTCTCTCTCTCTCTCTCTTTCTTTCTTTCTTTTTTTCTGAGATAAAGTTTTGTTCTTGTTGCCCAGGCTGGAGTGCAATGACACAGCCTCTGCTCACTGTAACCTCCACCTCCCGGGTTCAAGTGATTCTCCTGCCTCAGTCTCCCAAGTAGTTGGCATTACACATACCTGCCTCTATGTCCAGCTAATTTTGTGTGTGTGTGTGTGCGTGTGTGTTTTTAGTAGAAACAGGGTTTCACCATGTTGGCCAGGCTGGTCTCGAACTCCTGACCTCAGGTGATCCACCTGCCTTGGCCTCCCAAAGTGCTGGGATTACGGGTGTGAGCCACTGTCCCCCCCCCGCCCGCCGACAGGGAAGGTTTCTACTAAGGACCGGGAGGGAGAATCTATTCCATGCCTCTCCTCTAGATTCTGGTGTTTTTCTGGCAATCTTTGGCATTCTTCAGCTTGTAGAAACATCATCTCCATCTCTGGCTTTGTCTTCATTCGATGTTTTTCTTGTGTATGTGTCTGTGTTTGATTCTCCCTTTTCTAGAAGGATATCAATCATGTTCTCCCATGTCTAGAAGGATATCAATCATATCTGCAAGACCATTTTTCCAAATAAGCTCACATACTGAGATATGGGGGGTTAGGACTTCAATATATGAATTGAATATATTCAATATATGAATTTGAATATATTTGAATATTTGAATATATTCAATATATGAATTTGAGGAGGGAAGACAAAATTCAACACTTAACAGTCCCTTTTTTTGTTTTTGAGACAGAGTCATGGTCTGTCACTCAGGCTGGAGTGCAGTGGCGCAATCTCGACTCACTGCAACCTCTGCCTCCAGGCTTCAAGTGATTCTCCTGCCTCAGTCCCCTGAGCAGCTGGAATTACAGGCACCCGCCACCACATCTGGCTAATTTTTAAAATATTTTTAGTAGAGACGGGGTTTCACCATGAGCAACAAGAGCGAAACTCTTGTTTCACTCGGACCTCATGTGATCCGCCCGACTCGGTCTCCCAAAGTGCTGGGATTACAGGCGTGAGCCACTGCACCCAGCCGTCTCCTCATACTTTGCACTTTATTTCCTCAGTTCAGCAAGACTGCTGCACTTTTGGGGCATTACTTCTCCCTGAAGAATGACCCGTAGACTCTCTTCAGGTAGTGAGTAGACGACCTGAGAACGTTAACTCATTTTTTCCTCCTTTTTTTTTGAGATGGAGTTTCGCTCTTATTGTCCAGGCTGGGGCACAATGGCGCAATCTCGGCTTACTGCAACCTCTGCCTCCTGGGTTCAAGCTATTCGCCTGCCTCAGCCTCCAGAATAGCTGGGATTATAGGCATGAGCCATCACGCCCAACTAATTTTGTATTTTTAGTAGAGATGGGGTTTCTCCATGTTGGTCAGGCTGGTCTCGAACTCCTGGCCTCAGGTGATCTGCCCGTCTGGGCCTCCCAAAGTGCTGGGATTATAAGCATGAGCCGCTGTGCTCGGCCTTTCCCTCCTTTTAGAGATCACGGTAAACATAAGTACTCAATGCCTATTCTCCAATATCTGTAATTCATAATGTCACACATGTCATTTAGCATTTAGTTTTTTAATATGGGAGGGTAAATCCCATCCTCATTATGTTATCACGATTAGAAATGGAAACCTTATTCCACACATGGAATGGAAAATTTTGTGTCTGGAGAATTATGAGAAATCATGAAGCCTGACTTCTATAAAAGTATATTCATTTGCTCTGGCTGCCATAACAAGGTACCACAAACAGGGTGATTTAAACAATGGAAATTAATTTTCTCATAATTCTGGAGGCTCATGGTCTGAGATCAAGATGTCAGCAGGATTGGCTTTTTTTGAGGCCCTTTTCCTTGGCTTGTTGATGGCGGTCTTCTCCCTGTGTTCTCACTTGGTCATCCCTTTGCGTGTGTCTGCATTCTAATCTCCTATTTTTAAATGTTTATTTATTATTATTTTTAAGATGGAGTTTCGATCTTGTTGCCCAGGCTATGGCGCAATCTCATCTCACTGCAATATCCGCCTCCCGGGTTCAAGCGATTCTCCTGCTTCAGCCTCCCTAGTAGCTTGGATTACAGGCATTGCCACCACGCCCAGCTAATTTTTGTATTTTTAGTAGAGAAGGGGTTTCTCCATGTTGGTCAGGCTGGTCTTGAACTCCCAACCTCAAGTGATCCATCCTCCTCTATGTACATCAAAAAATAGGAGATTTTTAGATGTACATAACTCGTATTGGATTAGGGCCCACATATCTGAACTTATTTTAACTTAATGACCTCTTGGAGAGCCCTGTCTCCAAGTACACTCACCTTCTGTGACACTGGGGATTAGAACATCAGCACATGATTTTTTTTTTCTTTTTTTTTAGATGAAATCTCGCTCTTTTTACGCAGGCTGGAGTGCAATGGCGCAATCTCAGCTCACTGCAACCTCCGCCTCCTCCCAGGTTCAAGTGATTGTCCTGCCTCAGCCTCCCGAGTAGCTGGGATTACAGGCATGCACCACCACACCTGGCTAATTTTTGTATTTTTAGTAGAGATGAGGTTTCACCATGTTGGCCAGGCTGGTCTCAAACTCCTGACCTCAGGTGATCCACCCACTTCGGCCTCCCAAAATGCTGGGGATTACAGGCGTGAGCCACCGCACCTAGCCAATAGATGTTTTTTTAAGAGTTTCCACTATGGACATTTGGAGCTCAATTCCACCGAGGAGCCCCAGGGGGCAGTGTAAAGAACATGTCTTAGATATTAGTGGATTCTACCAATTTTTGTTTATTATACATTTGGCGGCTGTTCCCACGACATGTATTCCTTGGGTTTCTACCCTGCTCTATGCATGATGTAAACAGACTTCAGTAACTAGCAGAAGTCCTCAGAAAATGTTTACCCCCCAGGCAAAATGTTATAGGTGCTCAAATAGAAATTCCAGGCAGCATCCAGGAAATGCTACGTGCTGAGCATATAATCAGGTACAGACCACATCTGGTGCACACCCCTGACTCTTCTGTTCCCTTCAGGTGCTGTGCTCCGTCATTGCAGGGCTGCTGCACTTCCTCTACCTGGCTTGCTTCACCTGGATGCTCCTGGAAGGGCTGCACCTCTTCCTTACGGTCAGGAACCTCAGGGTGGCCAACTACACCAGCATGGGCAGATTCAAGAAGAGGTTCATGTACCCTGGAGGCTACGGGATCCCAGCTGTGATTGTTGCTGTGTCTGCAATAGTTGGACCCCAGAATTATGGAACGTTTACTCAGTAAGCATAATGCGTGTCTTCATGATGGTGGTAGCAATGGCCATGGTTCCTGCGTGACTTAAAATCAAAATGTTTTCTTAGTCCATCTTTTCTTTTTTTTGAGATGGAGTTTTGCTCTGGTTGCCCAGGCTGGAGTGCAATGGTGAGGTCTTGGCTCACTGCAACCTCCATTTCCCGGATTCAAGTTATTCTCCTGCCTCAGCTTCCCAAGTAGCTGGGACTGCAGGCGCCTGCCACCATGCCTGGCTTATTTTTGTATTTTTAGTGGAGACAGGGTTTCACCACGTTGGCTAGGCTGGTCTCGAACTCTTGACCTCAGGCGATCCACATGCCTTGGCCTCCCAAGATGCTGGGATTATAGGCATGAACCTTCGCACTCAGCCCTTAGTCCATCTTTTAATTGCCAGTTATACTTCAAACCAGTCCTTCCTTAAGCCTGAATTCTGTTTTCTCTTGAAAATCCCTAGAGCAGTGGTTCTCAGCATCTTTGAGGTTGGATCCTTTTGAGAATTTTGTTGAAAGTCAAAGCCCCTTTCCTCAGACAATGTACATATAAACAAAATTTTGAATACAACTTCAGTTAATTCCGAGACAGGAACAGCAGATTCCGGCCAGGCACAGTGACTCACACCTGTAATCCCAGCACTTTGGGAGGCCGAGGTGGGCGGATCACCTGAGGTCAGGAGTTCAAGACCAGCCTGGCCAACATGGTGAAACCGCGACTCTACTAAAAATACAAAAAATTTGCTGGGCATGGTGGTGGATGCCTGTAATCCCAGCTACTCAGGAGGCTAAGGCAGGAGAATCGCTTGAACCCAGAAGGCGGAGGTTGCAGTGAGCAGAGATTGCACCATGGCACTCCAGCCTGATGCTGCAGCAAAACTTCGTGTCAAAAGGAAAATAAAAGCAAATTCAGAGCCCCACATTAAGCACCCATGAGCTACATGTTCTCCTGGATTCTGAAAGAGTAGGTGGAATGGGCTGAGATGAATCTCCAAGATGTAAAGAATAACACCAATATTAAAAGTATCAAAGCCCTGTGGTGCATCAAAAATGGTGCTTCCTCTATGCAGCAGCTCATGCCATTCTCACCATGACCCTATCACGTCAGCAGTTTATTTTCTTACGCACAGGACACCTGGGCTTGAGTGCATTTCATAACCTTTTCCAAGGTCAGAGCTGCAAGGTGAGTAAGTCAGAATTTTCAAGGCAATACTCTGAATAGCCATGTTTTGTTGCTTCACTAAAGAAGCTTGCAAAACTCAACACACAACGCTTAGTTGAAGTAGTTAATATTTTGTTAATGGTGCTTAGGTTAGGAAGTAGGTTGTGTATACACTGAAACATCATGTATGTTGTTTTATCATGTATATTGTCCTTCTTTTTTTTTTTTTTTTTTTTTTTGCAATGGAGTCTTGCTCACCTGCCCAGGCTGGAGTGCAGTGGCGTAATCTCAGCTCACTGAAACCACCATCTCCTGGGTTCAAACAATTCTCCCGTCTCAGCCTCCTGAGTAGCTGGGATTACAGGCACCTGCTATCATGCCCGGCTAATTTTCATATTTTTTAGTGGAGACGGGGTTTCACCATGTTGGCCAGGCTGGTCTTGAACTCCAGACCTCAGGTGATCTGCCTGCCTCAGCCTCCCAATGTTGTCCCTCTTAAAGTCAAAGAGATGCTTTGTTTCCAGCTTGAACTCTGTATCCTGCCAGAATGGTGGAGATAGAATGGTAGAGGAGTTGATCAACATTTTCTTTTTTTTTTTTTTTTTTACAATTTTAGGTACTCCCTTCTGATTTTTTTCTATTATGGGAGATGGAAATTTGGTGTGTGTGTTTTTTTAAAATTATACTTTAAGTTCTAGGGTTACATGTGCATAATGTGCCGGTTTGTTACATATGTATACATGTGCCATGTTGGTATGCTGCACCCATTAACTCGCTAATTACATTAGGTATATCTCCTAATGCTATCCCTCCCCCCTCCCCCCTCCCCACAATAGGCCCCGGTGTGTGATGTTCCCCACCCTATGTCCAAGTGTTCTCATTGTTCAATTCCCACCTATGAGTGAGAACATGCGGTGTTTGGTTTTCTGTCCTTGCAATAGTTTGCTCAGAATGATGGTTTGCATCTTCATCCATGTCCTTACAAAGGACATTAACTCATTCTTTTTTATGGCTGCATAGTATTCCATGGTGTATATGTGCCACATTTCCTTAATCCAGTCTATCACCGATGGACATTTGGGTTGCCATTGTGGAAGACAGTGTGGCGATTCCTCAAGGATCTAGAACTAGAAATACCATTTGACCCAGCCATCCCATTACTGGTTATACACCCAAAGGATTATAAATCATGCTGCTGTAGAAACACATGCACACATATGTTTATTGCGGCACTATTCACTATAGCAAAAGACTTGGAACCAACATTTTCAATAAAAGGCCAGATAGTAAATATGTTTGGCTTTGCTGGCCACAGGGTCTCTGAGGTGACTACTCAATGTTGCCCATGTAGTGTGAAAGCAGCATTGACAATATATAGCTGAATGAGTATGATTGTCTTTCATTAAAACTTATGAAAGCAAGTAGTGGGCTGGATCCGACCCATGGGCCATAGTTGGCAACCCTTCGGATAGAACTTAAGTTTGGAATCTTGTCTGCCTACTAAATGTTGGAGATTCAGGCTCTCAGCTTCCCTTTAAAAATAAGGTATGCTACCTTTGCCATCATAAGCCAAGAAATAATACACATTATTTGGACAACAGAGTACCTGATGCATGGAATATGCTTAATTAGAGTTAGTTTTTATAGCTGTAGTTAAGTTATTGTTTTTACTCTCTCATTATAGCAATCATTATCAAGTTGCTAACTACATTTATTACCATTAACTCATTGCTAGGAACTGTAGTCAAAAACTTTAAGCACATTATCTTCTTTAATCTTTCCTACAAGTTCTATATGAAGGCAGTGACAAAATTCTGATGAAAAAAAATCAAAGGATATCCAAATAGAGAGATATTCTATGTTCATGGATAAGAAGACTCAACATTGTCAAGATGGCAGTTCTTCCCAACTTGATCTATACATCCAACACATTCCAAATCAGAATCCCAGAAAATTATTTTGTGGATATTGACAAATTGATTCTGAAGTTTAGATAAAGGAGGCAAAAAACCTAGAATGGCCAACACTGTTTAGAAGGAGAACAACGAAGACAGAGAACTGACATTCCCTGACTTCAAGCCTCAGTAGAGAGCTACAGTCATCATTTAATCTTTTCAGTACTTTAATCAGCTCTATTATACACTTGAAAAAACTCAGCCTCAGAGCATGCATCTGCGTCAAATGAGAACTCACATCTGACTCCATCTAAAATTCAGGATTCTGAGCGAAGCAACTCCTGGCCCTGTTCAGATCTTTCACCAGGAGCCTGCATTCAAGGTCTCTGCCTTCTCCCAGGGAAGAGGCAGCTAATGCTTCTCTCTCTTTCTCAACAGCTGTTGGCTCAAGCCTGATAAAGGATTCATCTGGAGCTTCACGGGGCCAGTGGCAGTCATTATCTTGGTAGGTGATAATTATTTATGGGTGTGCCCGCCTTGGGTTGACCAGGCATATAAAATGTTTTTCTTATCTAAGGGGAAATGAGATGAAGATAAGAAATACAGCCTAATGTGATCAATCCCTCTTCCCGCAAGTACTGTCTTCACTTTTCTTTCCTTGGATTCCCCCGGCTCACTTGTTGCTTTGATGTAATAATATCACCTCTCCTGGGACTTCTTTTTCAAAATGCTGTTATTCATTCATTCAACAAATATTTAATGGTTGGCCTCTCTACACAGCGCGACATGGTTTCCTGTTTGCCAGGAACTTTCTGATGACGCCTGTTCCCTGGTAGAGACGTTAATAGCACCCTTCCACTTTCAAAGTGTCCTGGTTTGAATGATAAATTGTATCATCACCGAATCAAGCACCAAATGCTACAGGGTATATGCTGTGTATTGCACGTAATAGACCAGAACATATGTGTGTACCATCTTTATAAAACCTGTGTCTTTTGGGAAAAGATTCTTAGGTCCTCCTGAAATTAGACTGTATAAAATGGCTCCAAAAGAAAATTCCAAGTCACTTTTTTCATGCGGTTCCCACAGATAAACCTGGTGTTCTATTTCCAAATTCTGTGGATTTTGAGAAGCAAACTTTCCTCCCTCAATAAAGAAGTTTCCACCATTCAGGACACCAGGTAAGAGGGCCTCAGCATCGGTGGTACCCACACGTTATTCCTACATGATCACTCTTTTGGGAAAAAAAGAACCCACGCAGAAATATGATATAAATTACCCTGGTATACGATAAAGGGTATGTGAAGGACAATTTATAGAAGAAATAGAAACTCTGATTTTCAAGTAACTTAATTTCCTTATTCAATAAATATTCATGCTGGGTGCGGTGACTCACACTTGTAATCCCAGCACTTAGGGAGGCTGAGGTGACAGGATTGTTTGCGTCTAGCTGCTCAGGGCCAGCCTGGCAATATATTGAGACCCCTGTCTCTACAACAAATTTACAAAATTGGCTGTGCATAGTGGCGTGTGTCTGCAGTCCCAGCTATTTGGGACTTTCTTTCCCTTTCTTTCTCTCTCTTTCCTTCTTTCTTTCTTTCTTTCTTTCTTTCTTTCTTTCTTTCTTTCTTTCTTTCTTTCTTTCTTTCTTTCTTTCTTTCTTTCTTTCCTTCCTTCCTTCCTTCCTTCCTTCGTTCTTCTTTCTTTTCTTTTTTTTGAGACTGAGTGTCACTCCGTCACCTAGGCTGGAGTCCAGTGGCATGATCTCAGCTCACTGCAACCTCCATCTCCCGGGTTCAAGCAGTTCCCCTGGGTTCAAGCAATTCTCCTGTCTCAGCCTCCTGAATAGCTGGGACTACAGGTGCACACCACCACGCCCGGCTAATTTTTGTATTTTTAGTAGAGACGGGGGTGTCACCATGTTGGTCAGGCTGGTCTCGAACTCCTAACCTCGGACGATTCACCCGCCTCAGCCTCCCAAAGTGCTGAGATTACAGGCGTAAGCCACCACACCTGACCTGGACTCCATTTTCTTTGGTTGTAGAAGCTCAATTCTCATGGGTACCAATCTATGCTATTAAAAATAATGATGACAAAAACTAATGTTCAATAGAATCCTGATAGATGCTGGACATTTATCAATATTATTTCATGGCATGCTAATACTTTCAACCCATGGGGTGAATGCTACTAATACCCTCATTGATAATATGAGCCCACAGCTCACCTTACCCAAGGGTGGGTAAGGATCTTGCCTTGGTGAGTCATGTGTATGAAAATTAAAAGGACTATCTGTCTAACTTCAAGCCCTGTCTCTAGTCTCCTCTACTTACCAAACCAGTCTGACATTTCTTAGCCTTGGTTTCCTCAATTATTGAGGGTCAAAGTGCCACCCTTCTTGGTGGTTCCCCATCCCCCTATTTCTCAATTCCTTACCCTCTAAGGGCTCACTTCTTCCTTAGAACTGCAAGCAGCAAGCTCCATGTCTGACCTCATCCCCAGCAGCCATGCCCTGTTGCCAACCTCTTCCTCTTGCTGGTGAATAGACAGTTATCCTGTTGTGCTACACTAGGTTAATGTCATACTTTGGGGTAGAGATTAACTATCTCATCTATTTCCTAAGTAATAAATCCGAGGTTAACACTGACATGGTGGAAACATCGTGCTCTTTCAATAGGAAGGACTTGGATTCTAGAAATTTCAGACATCATGGCAGGAAGGGGAGGCTGGATAAGAGGAGTTGAGAGAATTGTTCCAGATCTGTTAGAAGCCCCCATCCACTTGAGTCCCTTTGCCTCCTAAGCTCCAGAATTAACCATAGCGCCATCGAATCCCATAACTGGCCAGGCACAGTGGTTCACGCCTGTAATCCCAGCACTTTGGGAAGCTGAGGCGGGTGGACCATAAGGTCAAGAGATCGAGACCATCGTGGCCAACATGGCAAAACCCCGTCTTTACTAAAAATACAAAAATTAGCTGGGCGTGGTGGCGGGCACCTGTAGTTCCAGCTACTCGGGAGGCTGAGGCAGGAGAATCGCTTGAACCTGGGAGGCAGAGGTTGCAGTGAGCCGAGATTGCACCACTGCTCTCCAGCTTGGACAACAGAGCAAGACTCCATCTCAAAAAGAAACAAAAATCGCATATTTATGACTCCCTTTGCCTGCACCTTGGCTCTGTCCTCTTCTCCCTACAGACTGACTTCCCACAGCTGATGAACAGGGCAGAGCCACCCCAAAGGGGTCTCACAGATTCATTCTCCAAGCCTCTTACTTCAAATGCTTAAGACAGAAAATCTGGTTGACTGGGGGGGAAAATGGATTGATTGACTCCTTATAGGTCAGGTGTCTACTCTGGGGCAACTGGCTATGGTTAGTGGGGATGAAGCCATATGGCACCCTTTAGGTCAAAGAGAAAGTTGTCATGGGAGAATCCTGCTATACCAGTGATTATGCTGTCTCCTAAATGTAGACATAGGTAGATTTTCTGTCATTTCTATAAGTATATCTCTTTCTGTAAGCGTAAATGGAAGGAGGACTGGATATAAGAAAAATCACCAAGCTAGATTGCAGTTGTGGAAAACCTAGGAAGCAAATCAGGAGCAGGAAGGACTGATTAGCAAGTTTATCACAAACCACAATATGTATTGAGTATTTACTTTGTGCTAGGCATTGTTCTAAGGACTGGAGATAAAGCAGTGAGTAAAACAGACCAAAATCCCTGCCCTCATAGAGTTTATATTCCCAGGGGGTAACGCAAAAAGTAAAAAGTGAAGTCTCATACACACACACACACACACACACACACACACACACTCACACACACACTCATTAGCTCTCCCAGCCAGCTGCCATCAACAATCCCACTCCATTATATGAAACACAATATTTTTTGTGTGAAGAAACCCAACATTATGTTATGTTCTAAAGTCAGGAATTCACCATTATTCAAATTTTTTAATACAGATTTCTAGAAGGCATTTTTCCATAAATCTTCCAAAAAGTCTAGGCAGAAGACATGCAGATAAATCAAATTATTTTCAACGGTGGGGAAAAAGCACTATTCTCAGTGATTTGCTATGACTGAAACCATGGGTTCCACTTCATCCTCAAGCTGTGTGACCTTGTTGTATATGTCACTTAACTGCATGAAGCTGTTGTGAGGTTTAAATAAGGGAAAGCATTTAGTTAGCACTAATGTTAACTACACTTGTGGTGAATACCTGGTAAACCATAGTTATTATTACTTTTATTCCCTGCAGAGGCATGACATTTAAAGCCATTGCTCAGCTATTTATCCTGGGCTGTTCTTGGGGCCTTGGTCTTTTTATGGTTGAAGAAGTAGGGAAGACGATTGGATCAATCTTTGCATACTCATTCACCATCATCAACACTCTTCAGGGAGCATTGCTGTTTGTGGTACACTGTCTCCTTAATCGCCAGGTAAGGCTACTTATTTTGTCTGTCATCAGCCTAGTCCCAAAGTCTAATTGAATGGTTGTTCACATTCTCACTCTTCTCTGACCTTTTATAATTGTATTTTGGGGTCGTCTTGATTTGAGGATGAGGGTTTAGGTGTTGCTGGGGTATGCTGTATCCTGTGGGTTTCATCTGTTTAGCATCATATCTCTGAAGAGCATGGATCAGTCAGGATAAGATGGATTATGCTGCAATAACAAATAGCCCCTTGCTTCCCACACTCAGTCTTAGCAACTTACAATAAATGTTTATTTCTTGCTTGTGCTACGTAAGTACATCGTCTTTCCTCTGGGGTGCAGGCTGAAGGTGTGACCTCTTTAGAACATTGATGGTTTCATGGCACAGGAAAAGGAGATTGTGGGAAAGTACAGCTTAGCTCTCTTAAAGCTTCTACCTAGTAGTGATGCACCTCTGTTCTGCTCTCATTTAATTGGTCAAAGCAAGTCACATGGCCGTACCTTAGTTCACCAAGAAGAGGATGAATAATCCTCCTGTAGTGAGGGGCACTACAGGAAGTGATGCTGAAATATGTGGTACAATCTACCACAAACTCAAAGAGACTTCAAGTCTAATCCCAGTTCCTCCACTGAGTAGGTGGCTGTGTGACTCTGGGTAAACTTCCTATCCTTTCTGAGCATCACCTGGAGTTTTCTCATCTGCAAATGTGATGCCTTCATTACAGGGTTGAATATTTAAATGAATCAGTGCAATCTCCTAGCATAGTCCTTAGTACACATTAGGATCTCAGTGAGTGTTGCTATTTCAATTTTACTCTCCATAGAAAATTAGGACCAGTTCTCCTGGCATTTTCCCTTTGCTGTTGAATAAAACTACAAGCGGTTAAGACGCTAGTGGCAAAATGCTATCTTAACACGTCATTAATTTCTCTTCAATCTTTTAGTACCTTAATGCTTGATACTTCTCACTCACAGAAGAAGTAAAATCAGTTTTAGCATGTTAAGGAGGTTAGAGGAAGGCAATTCTTGGAATCATGGAGGATGGGTGAGTGTAATGGCTAGCGTCAGGGCTCTGAATAAAGATGACAAGGTTTTGAGTCCTGGCTGTGTGACCTTGGGCATGTCAATTTACCTGCAAGAGTCTCAACTTCTTCATCTTTAAGTGTGGGTAGGAGAAATGTCTTTCTCACTCCATTTATGTAAGAATTAAATGATGTATTGCATATACAGTGTATTGAATATAGCTAGTGTTCAACAAATGGTGACCTTCACCCCATGATATAATCACCAACACTACCACCATTATCATCTAACCATCATCACAATAGTCACTTTTATCATTACCACCATTATCATCTTTATCATAATCACCTTCACCATCACCACCTTCATTACCTTTATCACACCTTCATCATCTTTACTATTATCACCATCACCATCATCACCATTACCATAACCTTCAATATCACCCTTATCATCATCACTAGCATCACCACCACCTTTATCATCACTTTCACCATCATCACCTTCATCACGATCATCACCATTACCATCACCTTCATCATCACCTTCACATTACTTTCATCAACATCACTATCACCACCGTCACCATGACCTTCATCATCACCTTCACTACCATCACCTTCATCATCACCATCATCACCTTCATCATGATCATTTTCATCATCATCACCATCATCACCGTTACTTTTACCATCGTCCGTTCCATTATCATCAACTTCATCATCATCACCTGCACCATCATCATCACTATCACCTTCATTATCATCATCTTCATTATCACCCTCACCATCATCCCCATTACCATCACCTTCACTATCACCAGTTTCATTACCTTTATCACCTTCATCATCATCACCTTCATCATCACCATCATCACCATTACCATCACCTTCATCACCATCATCATCTTAATTACCTTCATTACCACCACCACCATCAGCAATCACCTTCATCACCATCATCATCATCTATTGAGTCCTATAGTGTCTGATATTTAATACACACCTTTTTTACAACTGAGAAGTTTGAGTTTAAATAAAATGAATCAACATAAGCATGGCCAAGATTATATGGAAAACTAGAAAGAGAGTAGGGCTTTGTGTCTTTACCTTTAACCTCGCATTTTAGGATCCTTTCTCCTAAACTGAGTCCTGGATGTAACATGGACCTCTCTACTCAAATTTCCAGGTGCGAATGGAATACAAAAAATGGTTTAGAGGGATGCGGAAAGGAGTAGAAACTGAAAGCACTGAGATGTCTCGCTCTACTACCCAAACCAAAACGGTAAGATCAGCTCTTTCTGAGTTGCTTATTGGAACCCAACATCTCATGCCTCTGGAAACTTCCTGGTTCTTTGATCTGAAAGAAAAGAGAAATTGCATTAGGTTCCTGTATTGTGCAGCTGAAGTTTCTGGGTATTGAGACCAAAACCAGAACTAACCCTTCCTTCTTTCCTTCCTTCCTTCCTTCCTTCCTTCCTTCCTTCCTTCCTTCCTCCCTCCCTCCCTCCCTCCCTCCCTTCCTTCATTCCTTCCTTCCTTCTGTTTCTCTCTTTTTTTCTTGCTCTCTCTCAGTCTCTTTCTCTCCCTCACTCCTGGTTTCCCTTTCCTTCCTTACATTTTATTTCTTTCTCACTCTCTTTTTCACTATCTCTCTTTATCACTCCCTTCCTCCTTCTCTCTCTTTTCTGACTCTCTGATCCATTCTTTCTATCCCTCCCTCCTTCTCTTCCTCTCTGTTTTCATTTCTTCCTTCAACAAATATCCAAAGGATATTTAACATTTTTAAAAATTTATTAACTACACTCATTTAACAAATATTTATTGTCCGCTATGTGCCAGGCACTGTTCAGGTGCCGGAGAACCATCAGTGGACACATTGACATTAGTCCTTGACCTCACAGAGCTAACATTCTAGTTGGGTGAGGGGACTGACAACAGACATCAAAAAGTGAATTTTATGGTATGTTACAAAGTGATAAATGCTTCAGAAAAAAATAGAGCAATGGAGAACAGCCAGGAATGACAGGGTGGGAGGATTCCAGTTTTACATAAGGTGACTACAAGAAGTTGGCACTTGACCAAAAATTTGAAGGCTGTGTATGATAAAAAACGACCTCTGGTTTGTGAAATTATCTAGATTTGGAGGACTAGGAAGAGACTTTTGGTCAGAAACCACAGATTCCTGAGTGCTGTGACTCATGAAACTGGGTTTGTCCCTAGAGGGCAGCCTAAATGCTAAGACCATGGAGCTGTTGCAAAGATACGAGCTTTATTTGGGACAGAGAGCTTCTTAGCTAGGGTAGCACCTCTCATCGTGAGGATTAAATGATGTCAAATAAGCACGTAGAAGGCTGCCTGGCACCACAGGAAGCCCCTGAAAATGTTTGTGAAAAGATAAAATAAAATAACCATTATTAGATGGTGGAGCTTTTTTGGAGGAGGGTGGGAAGTTGTAATGTCAGATATTGAGCTTTGGACCTTACAGAAATCCTAGCTTGTCATCTCTGGGCAGGTTAGAAGTTTTAGTTAATTTCTGAGGTATTACATTCTCTTTCACCTTTTCTCCTTACTGTCTTTCCCCCAAATAGGAAGAAGTGGGGAAGTCCTCAGAATTCATTCATAAAGGAGACACTCCATCATCATCTGCAGTTTCAAGCAAGCAACGGCAGCCACAGGTTCATCTCGTCTCTGTTGATTGGCTAAAGATGAACTGACCTGGCAAATGCCATGGCAATGACCCGGAAGTTACTACTCCTTTCCGTTTGTCTATGGCACCCCTGTGGTCACACACAGATTGGACAAATGCTACTATTTCTAGCTTTCCTGTGAAAAGTCCAGGCTCATTCACCTCTTTTGGCTTTTTATCTTCATAGAAAGAACAAGCCATTTGGGAGAATTCTTAGATCTAGAGTCCAGTAGTGTGGCACATACAATGAAGTGTCTGAAGGATGCATTTTAAAGATGGCGGGCGGGAGATGTGGATTTTCTTCTTGCAGCTACAGCCACCTTGCCAGAAAATCACTAACTGGAATCTGGATTCAGCTCATAGTTCCCTTTCTGGCCTCTCTGCTGTATTTTATGCTCACAAAGATCTTACATCATCACTCCACATTCACATAATTCAGCATTTCCATGTGGTTCAATATTAGAGAGGGTGTTGCATTTCGCAATACAAAAAGATATCATCATTTCAGCTTAGGGCTGCATTGTCATTGGCCAGGCTCTTTTGTCCAAGACACTGACATTTTCCCCATTTTCTTTACCTGAGACTTTTTTTGTTTGTTTTGTTTTGTTTTGTTTTGTTTTGACAGAGTTTTGCACTTGTTGCCCAGGCTGGAATGCAGTGGTGACATCTCGGTTCACGGCAACCTCTGCTTCGTGGGTTCAAGAGATTCTCCTGCCTCAGCCTCCCGAGTAGCTGGAATTACAGGCGGCCGCCACAACGCCTAGCTCATTTTTTGTATTTTTAGTAGAGACAGGGTTTCACCATTGTTGGCCAGGCTGGTCTTGAACTCCTGACCTCAGGTGATCCACCCACCTTGGCCTCCCAAAGTGCTGGGATTACAGGCGTGAGCCACTGAGCCCGGCCTGCCTGAGACTTCTCAAACCTGCATATACACATGGATTAAAGATCATTTTGTTTTCTTAGTGTCTTCTTGAACATGTCCCAGTACAAATGTCCAGAAACAAAAACCATGGGGCATTCAGACTCATTTTTTCATTTTACCATTTCTAATTACTTTTGCAAAGTTACTGGGTTTTAGGTATGGTTTTCAGCGCATTAATAAATGTGTGGATGATTGTTATGACAGAATAGCTCCAAAAAGATTTTAAATGCTAATGACAATGTTAAAATAGGCAAGAATCATCATCATTTATTTGAGGAAATTTCAAACCAGGTGCGGTGGCTTATGCCTGTAATCTCAGCACTTTGGGACGCTGAGGTAGGAGGATTGCTTGAGGCCAGGAGTTTGAGATGCCCTGGAAAACACAGTGAGACCCCATATCTACAAACAATTTATGAAATTAGCTAAGCATAGTGGTGCATTCCTGTAATCCCCGCTACACAGGAGGCCGAGGCAGTAGGATTGCTTGAGCCCCAGGAATTCGAGGCTGCAGTGAGCTATGACTGTACCACTGCACTCCAGCCTGGGAGGCCATGATACTCTGTCTTAAAAAAAAAAAAAAAGAAAAGAAAAGAAAAAAAAAGAAAAT
Organism: Piliocolobus tephrosceles; assembly: GCF_002776525.5. Lineage (NCBI taxonomy): Eukaryota > Metazoa > Chordata > Mammalia > Primates > Cercopithecidae > Piliocolobus > Piliocolobus tephrosceles. Next base: position 45,781,710 of record NC_045454.1, read on the forward strand.
CATGTGAGGTCTTCTTTTGGGGTTGCAGACAAACGGTTGAGGACTTTTCTGCTTAATTAACGCAAATGTCTCCTCCATAGATGTAAACAGCGTAGTGTACATCCACTCCACCTGCTGGCTTTGAAGTCATGTAATTCCTTTGGAAAAGAAAAAATGTAAGGATATTCACACGGTTGCAAAATGTGTGCATGCTGCGCAACTTTTTGTTTTGCATAATTTCAAATTTACATGAATAAAGGCTGCATAAAATGCAATCTTCCTGGGCAGCTGACAAACCCTTGTGCCGAATTCCTACTCATGTTGCTATTGCTCTCTGGTCCTTGGCGGTTGAAGAAAGACAGAATAAATAAGCCATGTATTGTAGGTGCTGCAGGTTTGAATTCAGACTCCCCTATTGGCCATTTTCCCTCCCTTCCAACTTGAAGGCTTCCTTCCTCCTTCTTTCCTTCCTTCCTTCCTTCCTTCCTTCCTTCCTTCCTTCCTTCCTTCCTTCCTTCCTTCCTTCCCTCCCTCCCTCCCTCCCTCCCTCCTTCCTTCTCTCTCTCTCTCTCTTTCTTTCTTTCTTTCTTTCTTTCTTGTTTTTTTTGTTTTGTTTTTGTGGAGTTTCGCTCTTGTTGCCCAGGCTGGAGTGCAATGGCGCAATCTCGGCTCACCGCAAGTTATGCCGCCCAGGTTCAAGCGATTCTCCTGCCTCAGCCTCCCGAGTACCTTGGATTGCAGGCATACACCACCATGCCCGCCCAGTTAATTTTGTATTTTTAGTAGAGATGGAGTTTCTCCATGTTGGCCAGGCTGCTCACGAAATCCTGACCTAAGGTGATCCACCTGCCTCAGCCTCTCAAAGTGCTGAGATTACAGGTGTGAGCCACTGTGCCCATAGGCTCCTTTCTTTCTTTTCTGCCTCTCCCACTCTTTTCCACTCTTTTTGAGAGCCAGTCTGGCTTCTGCTTCCTTCAAAATCAATTTCTTATTCAGGCTTTCAAATAAATCCATCTTTTTTTCTTTTTTCTTTTTTTTTTTTTTTGAGATGGAGTCTTGCTGTGTGGCTAGGCTGGAGTGCAATGACACCATCTCGGCTCGCTACAACGTATGCCTTCTGGGTTCAAGCAATTCTCCTGCCTCAGCCTCCAGAGTATCTGGGACTACAGGCGTGTGCCAGCATGCCCAGCTAATTTTTCTAATTTTAGTAGAGACAGAGTTTCACCATGTTGGCCAGATTGGTCTTGAACTCCTGACCTCGTGATCCACCCACATCAGCCTCCTAAAGTGCAGTGCTGGGATTACAGGCGTGAGCCACTGCGCCTGGCCAAATAAATCCATCTTTTAAACTCAATTTATTCAGGCCTGTACAACATGACTTACCCCTCCACGTGGTGTGCTGTTTCACAAATGATGTTGTGTGTGTTTGTAAATCATGCCTCCCTGAATTATAAAATTCGTGAAGGCAAGAATGGCAGAGATGATACATTAAATATTCTTGGCCTCCACCTAATCATTATATCTCAAACTGCACTATTGATATTTTGGGCTGAATAATTTATTTATGTATTTATTTATTTGAGATGGAGTCTTGCTCTGTCGCCCAGGCTGGAGTACAGTGGCATAATCTTGGCTCGCTGCAACCTCCACCTCCTGAGGTCAAGCGATTCTCCTGCCTCAGCCTCCGAATAGCTGGGACTACAGGCGCATGCCACCATGCCTGTCTAATTTTTGTACTTTTAGTAGGGACAGGGTTTTACCATGTTGGCCAGGATGGTCTCAATCTCTTGACCTTGTGATCTGCCTGCCTCAGCCTCCCAAAGTGCTGGGATTACAGGTGTGAGCCATCATGCCGGCTGATAATTTCTTATTTGTAAGGGGTCATTCTTTGCATTGTAGGGTGTTTAGAAGCAGCTTGGCCTGTATTCAGTAGGTGCCAGTGACACTTCCCCACCAGTCATGACAATCAAAAATGCCTCCAGAGGGGGGTGCGGTGCCTCACACCTGTAATCCTGGCACTTTGGGAGACTGAGGTGGGCGGATCACTTGAGACCAGGAGTTCAAGGCCAGCCTGACCAACATGATGAAACCCTGTCTGTACTAAAAATACAAAAAAAATTAGCTGGGTGTCATGACTCACGTCTGTAATCCCAGCTATTCAGGAGGCTGAGGTGGGAAGATTGCTTGAACCCAGGAGACAGAGGCTGCAGTGAGCCGAGATTGTGCCAATGCACTCCAGCCTGGGCTACAGAGTGAGACCCTGTCTCAAAAAAAAAAAAAAAAAATATATATATATATATATATATATGTGTGTGTGTGTGTGTGTGTGTGTGATTCCAGACATTGCCACCTGGGAACAAAAATGCTCCCAGTTGAAAACCACTGGTCTTGGGATTCGTTTATAGGTAAGTACAAAGTTGCAGTAATAAATACAGATATCTGAGGTGATTTCGAGTCAGAAAAATGAGAAAAACAATAGCACTGAAACACGCTATTGTGAATAGCACAAAATGTGAAATTTTTCAGTTACTGAGTCAGACCCAGTTCCAATATCCAGGGATTAAAATTGTATAATATTAACATAACTTGGTAAAATGTTTCTATTCAATTACAAGGAACTAGGGGAATAACTGAATTCTACCTTATGTTAGCTTTGAACTTCTCTGGGATCGGGTATCCTGCTGAGACAGGAGAATTGTTTGAACCCGGGAGGTGGAGGTTGTGGTGAGCCAAGATCACGCCACTGCACTCCAGCCTGGGCAACAGAGCAAGACTCCATCTCAAAAACAAACAAACAAACAAACAAAAACAAAAAAGGAACAAACAACAGACACCAGGTCCTTCTAGAGGGTGGAAGGTGGGAGGAGGGAGAGGATCGAAAAACTGCCTATCAGGTAGTATCCTTATTACCTGGATGATTTTAAAAAGTCTGTACATGAAATCCCCATGACATGCAACTTACCTGTATAACTAACCTGCACATGTAACCCTGAATCTAAAATAAACATTGAAAAAAGAAAACAAAGTGAATGGCAAAAAAAATAAAAAGAAAAAGAAAAAAAAAAAAAAAAAAAAAAAAAAAATTTAGTAAGTGAAATGTTTACTGGAATGTCCAAGAAATTTGCAATATCATTAGAAACAATAATTTTTTTTTTTTTTTTTTTTTTTTTTTTTGAGACGGAGTCTTGCTCTGTCGCCCAGGCTGGAGTGCAGTGGCTGGATCTCAGCTCACTGCAAGCTCCGCCTCCCGGGTTCACACCATTCTCCTGCCTCAGCCTCCTGAGTATCTGGGACTACAGGCGCCCACCACCACGCCCGGCTAGTTTTTTGTATTTTTTAGTAGAGACGGGGTTTCACTGTGTTAGCCAGGATGGTCTCGATCTCCTGACCTCATGATCCGCCCGTCTCGGCCTCCCAAAGTGCTGGGATTACAGGCTTGAGCCACCGCGCCCGGCCAGAAACAATAATTTTTTAATGCAGTTCAAAATCTCATGACAATGAACTTCAATCAAGTATCTAAGATTCATAATATAGCTTTCTTTTTCATATGTGATGGGTGATGGTCGTGAGCAGAGTAGCTGGTACTGTTGGTGCCCCTTCCTAATTTCCTTTTCAGCCCCCATCCCCTTCTCCAGGAAATTGGCTCCAGCTGAACAGGAAGTGCTCCGTCTGGGAGATTACACACTGCCCTACCATTGTCCGGGCAACGTAGCCAATAATTGACTGACACAGGCATAAACAAGGCTGGGGTCCTTGACTCAAAGTGAGACCAACTCTGAGGTATAACTCATGCTCCAGCACTCCCCAGAGATCAGACTGCAATCACTTCCAGCTGAGACCATAGCCTTACCCTGCAACTTCCCAACTCCATCCTGACTCCCTCACTTTTCTCCTTCAAGCACTCCCTCGATAAATCATGGGCACCACGGTCCCGGTCTCAGGCTCTGCTTTTACCTGACCTCAATCACTTATTGTCATTTTGTAAATAGTAATATTAGTAATAGAATGAGCACAGAGTCATTATTACTGGAAACTTAAGGAAAAGAGATCTGTTTTGAAGATTCTGAAAATTAGAATCCATTATTTATAAAAGCTATTAATGATAAAACCAAGAGTGATCACTTCGGGAGACAGAATATCAGAATAGTGTTCTGTTGCTGGGCGGTAGACAGACACACTCTCTTTCCTGGATATATTCATGTAACAAATATTGTTAACCCAATCATTGACCCCAATCTTCTGCTGGATAGGAAACTTACAGAGATCAATGAGACAAGGAACTCATCTGATATTGATCCAACATTCCAAGTATTACAAATAAAAAGTCAATAACTTTAGGCAAAATGGAGCAGAAAAGTCACGTCAGGAGGCAACCAGATGGCTTAGAACTTATGATGGAAAGATTTTTTGGGAGCAAAAATTAAGTGAACTTCAAATTACTATAGATAGATAGATAGATAGATAGATAGATAGATAGATAGATAGATA
>NC_045454.1:45786186-45803441 GCF_002776525.5 Piliocolobus tephrosceles
ATAGATAGATAGATAGATAGATAGATAGATAGATAGATAGATAGATAGATAGATTAGATAGATATAGATATAGATATAGATATAGATATAGATATAGTTTTTTTTTTTTTGAGATGGAGTCTTGCTCTGTCCCCCAGGCTGGAATGCAGTGGCGTGATCTCCGCTCACTGCAAGCTCCACCTCCTGGGTTCATGCCATTCTCCTGTATCAGCCTCACAAGTAGCTGGGACTACAGGCGCCCGCCACCACGCCCGGCTAATTTTTTGGATTTTTAGTAGAGACGGGGTTTCACCGTGTTAGGCAAGATGGTCTCGATCTCCTGACCTCGTGATCTGCCCACCTTGGCCTCCCAAAGCGCTGGAATTACAGGCGTGAGCCACCGCACCTATCCAAATTACTGTATTTCTAATGGCTATTTTTTAAATTATTTTATTTTAAATTTTTATCTATTTATTTTTTAGAGACCAGTTATGAGACTGGCTAATGTTTGTATTTTTGGTAGAGATGGGGTTTTGCCATGTTGCCCAGGCTGATCTTGAACTCCTGGGCTCAAGTCATTTGCCCACCTCAGCCTCCCAAGTGCTAGGATTACAGGCATGAACCACCATGCCCGGCCTGTAATGGTTTATTTTTTACAGTTTGGGAAAGTTTTGGCAGCCTTTGTACAGTGAAAAATGTTTGTCTTTAATCAAACACTAAGGGGAACATATAAATTTCTTCCCACTTATAACCTACGGCTAATTTTAAAGGCACTTACATAGTAGAGTGTTAAAATTTTAGCTCAAAGATATTAATTACAGTGTTGTTTATGGTGCTGAAAATTTAGAAGTGATACAAACTGGGATTAAATACTTTATGACACATGAACACCCCAGATTACCATGAAGACCTTCAAAAAAAGAAAAAAAAGTTTTAAAATATTTGGGGCTAGGTGCAGTGGCTCATGCCTGTAATCCCAGCACTTTGAGATGCTGAAGCAGGAGGACTGCTTGAGCTCAGGAGTTCGAGGTCAGCCTGGGTAACATAGTGAGACCACCCCTCGATCCCATTTCTATAAAAATTTTTTTTTTTTTTTTTTTTTTTTTTTTTTTTCTTGAGGCAGAGTCTCACTCTGTCGACCGGGATGGAGTACTGTGGCCGGATCTCAGCTCACTGCAAGCTCCGCCTCCCGGGTTCACGCCATTCTCCTGCCTCAGCCTCCCGAGTAGCTGGGACTACAGGCGCCCGCCACCTCGCCCGGCTAGTTTTTGTATTTTTTAGTAGAGACGGGGTTTCACCGTGTTAGCCAGGATGGTCTCGATCTCCTGACCTCGTGATCCGCCCGTCTCGGCCTCCCAAAGTGCTGGGATTACAGGCTTGAGCCACCGCGCCCGGCCTAAAAATTTTTTAAAAAATTAGCCAGGCATAGTAGTGGGCACCTGTAGATCCAGCTACTTGGGAGGCTGAGGTGGGAGGATCACTTGAGAGCAGGAGTTTGACAAGTAGTGAGCTATGACTGTGCCGACTGCACTGCAGCCTGGGTGAAAGAGTGAGATCTGTCACTAAATAATAATAATTGGCTGGGCGCAGTGGCTCATGCCTGTAATCCCAGCACTTTGGGAGGCCAAGGTGGGCAGATCACCTGAGGTCAGGAGTTCAAGACCAGCCTGGTCAACATGATGAAACCCCGTCTCTACTAAAAATACAAAAATTAGCCAAGTGTGGTGATGGCTGCCTGTGATCCCAGATGCTCGGGGGGCTGAGGCAGGAGAATCGCTTGCACCCGGGAGACAGAGGTTGCAGTGAGCCGAGATCATGTCACTGCACTCTGGCCTGGGCAACAGAGTGAGACTCTTGTCAAAAAAAAAAAAAAAAAAAAATTAAGGATGGGTAGAGATAACTGTGACAGAGCAAATCCTAAATTCTAGCCAAGTCATTAGAAAGTTTCTAGAAAAAAGGGAGGTCTTGGTTACCTGTAGGACCCCAGAAAACCAAAGCACTTTCCAAAGGGTGTTGTCATCAAGTGCTTCAACCCTCCAGGAAGCGTTAGAGTTCTGCTACATCAAACGTCCCCCTACTTACCAACATAATTCTTTTTAAATGTTTGTGCCAAAGTAGCTTATCTGTCTATGCACCATCTTGGTTCCCTGGGACTCTCATTACAGTTTTACTGACCGTTTCTTTAAAATCACGAAGAGTGTGTCCTAGGGTAAATCAGTCAGACAGGCAACAAATCATTTATTTTTTATTTTTATTTTTTTGAGATGGAGTCTCACTCTGTCCCCCAGGCTGGAGTACAGTGGTGCGATCTTGGCTCACTGCAAGCTCTGCCTCCTGAGTTCACGCCATTCTCCTGCTTCAGCTTCCTGAGTAGCTGGGACTGCAGGTGCCTGCCACCACGCCCGGCTAATTTTTCTATTTTTTAGTAGAAACGGGGTTTCACCGTGTTAGCCAGGATGGTCTCGATCTTCTGACCTTGTGATCCACCTGCCTTGGCCTCCCAAAGCGCTAGGATTACAGGCCTGAGCCACCGCGCCCGGCCGACGAATCATTTATTGAGAGGTCCTCTGCGTCAGGCATGTGATAGGCGCTAGCGGGGCACGCTTAGAACCATGCACCAACAAGGGCGGGAGAAAACAAAACGGTAGCCAGATGTTCTTGGTCATGCCATTGAATTGGGGTCTGTTCTCAAAAACTCTGGAACTCAAGGAGTTGCAGAGCACAGAAGATAAAATGATCATTTGGAGCAGAAACCCCTGATTCTCATCAGGGCACACAACCCTGGGAAGATGGCCCCAAACATTCTTCCCCAGAGAGTTCTGGGGCTGGTGGGATCCTCATTTCCATGTCAAGCTGCCAAGAGAAGATTTCAGGGTAGGCTCCTGCAGGAAACTACTGTCCTCAACTGTTGCTCCACAGCATATTTGAAAGCAAGAAAGGGCTTTAACCCTGTGAGAGAGAAAAGAATTTCTTCAGAGTCTGCAGCGGGATTAATGCAAACGTGATTCCAAGGCTCATGTCTACAGGGGCAGGAGTATTAAAAATACAGTAACAAAGACTAGAAGGATACACATTAAAATGATAAATGCGATTGTCCCTAGTGTGACAGGCATGGTTGGAAAACCCAAAAGCCATTCTCAACCTCCTCAGCATTGAGAGCGCCCACATTGGACTTCAGAAAGTCAAACAGCTGTTGGTTTGGATTTTTTTGCCCATATGAGTGGTCACGTGATACACTTCTGACCAGGGGAAATCTACTGAGAGTTTTCTGGGCTTTTCTTTACTGTTAAAGACAGAGACATGAAAGAAGGGCTTTCTGGTCCTGCCCATCCCTCTTCTTCTTGACTTGAACATAGTCATGATGCCTGTAGCTGTGGCAACCGTATTGCAACCATGAAAATACAATAAAATGTCAACATGCTGATGGTGGAATGGAAAACAGAAAAACCTAGATTCTTAGTTTAGAGCCTTTACAACACCACTAAGCATAGTACCAGCAACACCAGCAATATTGCCAACACTTAACTCTGGACTTCTCTTCTTGCAAGAAAAATAATTCCCTATTTAATTAAGCCACTGGATCTAAGGTGCTTGCATCCAAAAATATGACTCACTGGGATCTTTATGTGCTGGGATAATGGGACATTTTAATTTTATTTGTTTTCAATGCTTAACAACCGTTTTCTAAAATGTTCTATACCTACACTGTCTTTTTCATTAAAACTCTAGTAAACCATATTATGTTTAAAAACTTATTGCCAAGAGAATATGTCATCCGTAATTTGGACAGTTTTTCCAGTGGGTGATTCCTGTGGCTCATTCTGAAATCACCAAACTTAATCTCGATGACATTCAGTTTCCTCATAATGAAAACAGACCAATGATACCTACCTCACTGGATTTTGCAAGGCTTAACACTGAGATCCTGCTACGTCCTGGGCACTCTTCCAACCCCGTTGCATACCAGTGCATCTAATATTTAGTATAACCTTCCAAGGTAAGGATTACCGTTATCCCCATTTTATCAGTGAGAAAACTAAGCTGTTGAATTATTATTTACTCAGGAAATATTCACCAAGAACTTACTGTGTGCTAGACAGCATTTTAAGGGCATGGAAAACATTGTTGAAAAAAAAAAAGACATTCTAGTGGGAAAATCAGCTTTGCCTCCATTTGCATATTCATTCTAATATTTCGATACTCCTGAAAATCTGCATATATAAATATGCTATCCATAATACATAAAAATTTCTCTATATAAATATGTATGTGAAGATATCTATATTTATTTAATTAATTTCTTTGAGATGGAGTTTCACTCTTTTTGTCCTGGCTGGAGTGCAATGGTGCAATCTCTGCTCCCTGCAACCTCCGCCTCCCGGGTTCAAGCCATTCTCCTGCCTCAGCCTCACAAGCAGCTGGGATTACAGGTGCCTGCCACCACGCCTGGCTAATTTTGTATTTTTAGTAGAGATGGGGGTTTCACTATGTTGGCCAGGCTGGTCTCGAACTCCTGACCTCAGGTAATCTGCCCACCTCGGCCTCCCAAAGTGCTGGGATGACAGGAGTGAGCCACCATGCCCAGCCGATATCTATATTTAAACTTACATCTTACATTTATATGTATATAATATTATACATTATATGTACATAATAAATGTATATAAATTTACTTTATAAACATAATATATAAAATATATATTATGTTTAATATATGTTACATAATTCATATACAAATGTATCTATGTAAATCTTCTCTTATAGATTATATATGTCTTATTTATTCTTGAAATTTTGTTTAAATAGATGATAGAGGGATGATAGATAGATAGACAGATAATAGACAGATGATAGAGGGATGATAGATAGATAGGTAGATGATAGAGGGATGATAGACAGATGATAGAGGGATGATAGATAGATGATAGATAGATAGATGATAGATGGATGATAGAGGGATGATGGATGATAGATAGATGATAGATAGAGGGATGATTAGATAGATAGATAGATAATAGATAGAGGGATGGTAGATAGATGATAGATAGAGGGATGATAACTAGATGATAGATAGATAGATAGATGATAGAGGGATGATAGATAGATAGATGATAGATAGATGACAGATAGATGATAAATAGAGGGATGATAGATAGATAGATGATAGATGGATAGATGATAGCGAGATGATAGATAGATAGACGATAGATAGAAGAATGATAGATAGATAGATGATAGATAGAGGGATGATAGATAGATAGATAGATGATAGATAGATAATGTGTGTGTGTCTGCTGATATATACATATAAATCCCCAGTCTTCAACTCCACACTTCATCCATGAGCTAACTAAGGTGAGCACTCTCAGCTCCCATTGAGTACCCAACACGTGGCAGAGCTGTCACCAAGTGGCTGGCACCTCCCTTGACCAGCACCCGCAGGGAGCATGCAGTCTCTCACCGTCTTGGAAGCGGATGGCATGGAGGACAGCAAGATGTTTGAAGTCTGGGACTGGGAGCTGGGCTTCATCTTCCCGGTGATCCACCTCTTGTATTCTTCTCGTACCTGGAGAAGGAGGCACATCCAGATGCAGGAAAATGGTCCAGGGACAGGGATGTTGGGTGGAGGGATGCTGGGGGTGGGGTGGGGAGAGGGGATGGGGAGGGCAGCAGCTACACACCTGGCGGTTAAGCAGACAGTGGATGAGGAAGATGAAGGCCCCCTGCAGGCTGTTGATGATGGTGAATAGGTAGGCCATGACACCTGCCACAGGTCCAATCTGAAAAATGCCCAGCACCCAGGAGCAGCCCAGGATGAAGAGCTGGGCAAAGGCCTTGAAGGTCAGTAACCTGGGAAGGAGATGTACAGCGTGTAAGGCTCTGGGAGGTGGCTATTGTCCTTGTAGGCAATATAAATAAAAAGCATTAATTTGTGATAAAAATAGCATAATATAAATATACATTATAGTATGTGGCATAATATATAATAGATTATAAGCATAAATACACAATGTAAAGAGTATTAATTATAAATCATATGTAATTGCGTATAATATCTAACATCATGTAAATGTTAATATGTAATATAAATGTAAATATGAATAGAAATAGAAATGCCAGTCATATTACAAGGTTAATTTTATGTTGTATGAATTACACCTCATTTTTTAAAATTTAATTTATTTTATTTCATTTTTGAGACAGAGTCTCACTCTGTCACCCAGGTTGGAGTGCCATGGCGCAATCTCGGCTCACTGCAAGCTCCACCTCCCAGGTTCAAGCGATTTGAAATCTGGTTTGAACCAGATTTGCATTCATTTTTTAAAATTGAGGTGAAATTCGGCTGGACGTGGTGGCTCATGCCTGTAATCCCAGCCCTTTCGGAGGCCGAGGCAGGCGATTCCCCTACATTTGTCCGCATCCAGGTGGCAAATTGCACAGTGGCCGCCTCGGATCATTCCTGGTTTCACCATGTTGCCCAGGCTGGTCTTGAACTCCTGATCTCAAGTGATTCCCCTGCCTCAGCCTCCTGAGTAGCTGGGACTACAGGCGTGCGTCACCATGCCCAAATGTAGGGTGGGGTCTCCAAGCTTAGGTGTGGGAAAATCAAATCCTATAGACATTTAAAACGCAATCAGGCTGGGTGCAGTCGCTCAAGCCTGTAATCCCAGCACTTTGGGAGGTCGAGGTGGGCGGGTCACCTGAGGACAGAAATTTGAGACCAGCCTGGCCAACATGGTGAAACCCATCTCTACTAAAAATACAAAAGTTAGCTGGGTGTGGTGGTGGGTGCCTATAATCCCAGCACTTTGGGAGGCCGAGGCTGGTGGATCACCTGAGGACAGGAGTTCGAGACCACCCTGGCTCACATGGTGAAAACCCATCTCTACTAAAAATAGGTGTTGGAGAGGATGTGGAGAAATAGGAACACTTTTACACTGTTGGTGGGATTGTAAACTAGTTCAACCATTATGGAAAACAGTATGGCGATTCCTCAAGGATCTAGAACTAGATGTACCATATGACCCAGCCATCCCACTACTGGGTATATACCCAAAGGATTATAAATTATGCTACTACAAAGACACATGCACACGTATGTTTATTGCGGCACTATTCACAATAGCAAAGACTTGGAATCAACCCAAATGTCCATCAGTGACAGACTGGATTAAGAAAATGTGGCACATATACACCATGGAATACTATGCAGCCATAAAAAAGGATGAGTTTGCGTCCTTTGTAGAGACATGGATGCAGCTGGAAACCATCATTCTTAGCAAATTATCACAAGAAGAGAAAACCAAACACCGCATGTTCTCACTCATAGGTGGGAACTGAACAATGAGCTCACTTGGACTCGGGAAGGGGAACATCACACACTGGGGCCTATCATGGGGAGGGGGGAGGGGGGAGGGATTGCATTGGGGAGTTATACCTGATATAAATGATGAATTGATGGGTGCTGACGAGTTGATGGGTGCAGCACACCAACATGGCACATGTATACATATGTAACCTGCACGTTATGCACATGTACCCTAGAACTTAAAGTATAATAAAAAAAAAAAAAGAAAAAAAAAATACAAAAATTAGGTGGGCATGGTGGCGGATGCCTGTAGTCCCAACTACTTGGGAGGCTGAGGCAGGAGAATCACTTGAACCCAGGAGGTGGAAGTTGCAGGGAGCTGAGATCATGCCATTGTACTCCAGCCTGGCTGACAAGAGTGAAACTCTGTTTCAAAAAAAAAAAAAAAAAAAATGCAATCAGCCTTCAATATACATGGACACTGTGCACATGTGGATTTGGTGAATTTTTGTTTGTAGTAACAAAAGGGTAGAAAAACCCATGGGTCCAAAAAAATTGGGAGATGTTAAATGAGTGATGAAATCATAGTATGAAATACTGTGATGCCTTTCTTTTTATTTAGGTCAAATTCACCTAACATAAAATTCACCATTTTATCCCAGTGCTGTGCAACCATCACCACTATATAGCAATATAGCACCAAGGCTTTTTTTTTTTTTTTTAAAGATAGAATCTCCCTCTGTTGCCCAGGCTGCAGTGCAGTGGTGTGATCTTGGCTCACTGCAACCTCCGTCTCCTGGGTTCAAGCAATTCTCCTGCCTCAGCCTCCCAAATAGCTGAGATTACAGGCACCCACCACCACACCTGGCTAATTTTTGTACTTTTAGTAGAAATGGAGTTTCACCATCTTGGCCAGGCTGGTCTCAAACTCCTGACCTCGTGATCCACCCACCTTGGCCTCTCAGATTGCTGGGATTACAGGCGTGAGCCACTGCGCCCGACCATAACAAGGCATTTTTATCAGCTCCTAAAGAAACCCCATACTGATTGTTTCCCAGTCTCCTCTCCCTCTAGCAGAAGCAATGCAAGTATCCAACAGTGAATACACAAAATATGGTATATTTATTTAATGGAATCTTATTCAGCCATGAAATGGAATGACGTATTGGAATATGACAGAACATGGATGAATCTTGCAAGTTAAAAAAAAAAGAAAAAAGAAAAAAAGTCCAGGCGCAGTGGTTCATGCCTGTAATCCCAGCACTTTGGGAGACCGAGGTGGGCAGATCACTTGAGGTCAGGAGTTTGAGACCAGCCTGGGTAACATGGTGAAATCCTGTCTCTACTGAAAATACAAAAATTAGCCAGACATGGTGGCACATTCCTGTAATCCCAGCTACTTAGGAGGCTAAGCCAGGAGAATCGCTTGAACCCGGGAGGCAGAGCTTGCAGTGAGCCTAGATTGTGCAACAGACCAAGACTCTGTCTCAGAAATAAAAAATAAAAAAAAAGAAAAGAAAAGAAAACAAGTGCCTGACACAAAATAAGAATTTGTGTTAGTTGTTATTAGCCTCAAGTATTGCTATGAAATAATCTATATGTCATTTTGAAACAGTGAAGTGCAGAACAATACATACAGTATCCTATCATTTATGTAAAGGTATGCAGATGTACAGGCACAGAATATACTAAAAGGAAGCACATTTTGTATAATAATGATTGCTTCAGGTGGGGCAGAACTGGAGACCTGGCAGCGTTAAAGGAAAGACAATATTCATAGGCACCTGGCTTCTTTTGGGGATGATGAAATGTTCTGCCGAAAGGCCGGGCTCAGTGGCTCACACCTGTAATCCCAGCACTGTGGGAGGCCGAGGCAGGTGGATTATTTGAGGTCAGGAGTTCAAGACCAACCTGGCCAACTTGGTGAAATCCCATCTCTACTGAAAATGCAAAAAATTAACTGGATGTGGTGGCAGATGCCTGTAATCCCAGCTACTTAGGAGGCTGAGGCAGGAGAATCGCTTGAACCCGGGAGTTGGAGGTTGCAATGAGCCAGGACCATGCCACTGCCCTCTAGCCTGGGTAAGAGTGAGATTTTTTCTAAAAAAAAAAAAAAAAAAAAAAAAAAAAAAAAAAAAAAAGATCTGCCACTGGATAGTGGTGGTCAGGGCACAACACCGTGAATGTACTAAAAGCAACCGAATTACATGCTTTACAATGGTTAAAATGGTGAATTTCATCTGATGTGAAATTTATTGCTTAAATTTTCTGCCATGTGTATGTATCAACTTTGTTTTACCTTTTTGCCTTTTTTTTTTTTTTTTTTTTTTAAGACAGATTCTCGCTCTATCGCCCAGGCTGGACTGCAGTGGCGTGATCTCTGCTCACTGCAGTCTCCGCCTCCTGGGTTCATGCCATTCTCCTGCCTCAGCCTCCAGAGTAGCTGGGACTACAAGTGCCCGCCACTGCACCTGTCTGATTTTTTTGTATTTTTAGTAGAGACGGGGTTTCACCATGTTAGCCAGGGTGGTCTTGATCTCCTGACCTCATGATCCGCCTACCTCAGCTTCCCAAAGTGCTGGGATTAGAGGCGTGAGCCACCATGCCCAGCCTCCTTTTTGACTTTCGTACTAACTATTCAAACATATTTAAAATGGATAAGGGATTGCATACTGAAGAAAAAAGAAGCAAAGAATATTATTAGGTTACTGACAATAAAACCTAGACGATGGTTGTTGAAGTTTCTTGAAATGAACAGTAGTTGAGTGAGGAAGTTAGGAAACACAGTTGATCTATAAAAATATTTAAGAAGTCCCAAATCCCTAATATAAAATATGTGTAACAAAAATAATGAGATAGAATATTTCACACATTAAATCAGCAAAAAATGCATCAAAAACAATAAACTCCAGTGTTGACAATGTTGCAAGTAAATAGGTATATTCTCATCACTGGAAACAAATTTTCTGAAAATCAATTTATGACGCACATACTAGAAGCATTACAATCCAACCTACCCTTTAGGCAGTTGGATTTAGGTAGTTTCATGTTTTGTGTTGTAATTAAATAACCATAGTGTGGAAGGATTTACCTACAAGGGTGCTCAAAGCAGTATTGTTTATACGGAGAACAAAACAAAACCAATAACACACAGAAGCAAATTAAGTGTCCATGAATACGGTATGACTTCAATACAATGTGCTACAAATTTACACCAAAATGCTGTGCAAGAAAATCATATTGTAGAATAATATCTAAGTCAGAAATCGTCAGGACATTCTTGAGAGAAAAAAAAAAAAACATAAAAAACCAAATACTATGATTCAGTTTCTTGTAAATATGCACATATAAGAATGCACAGGGAAAAATGAGAAAGTTTATTAGTAGTTGTAATATATGAAACACTTGCTGTTTCTAGTAACTGTGCTAAACGCTTTGTAAGGCACCTAAAATAAGCAATATTAGTATCCCCATTCTGTAGGTGAAGCAAATGGGCTTCTGAGAGGTTATATAACTTGCCTAAGGTCACACAGCTCGTAAATAGTTGAGCTGGAATTTTTTTTTTTTTTCTTCTGAGACAGAGTCTTGCTCAGTTGCCCAGGCTGGAGTGCAGTGGTGTGATCTCCGCTCACTGCAAGCTCTGCCTCCCGGGTTCACACCATTCTCCTGCCTTGGCCTCCCGAGTAGCTGGGACTACAGGTGCCCACCACCACGCCCAGCTAATTTTTTTTTGTATTTTTAGTAGAGATGGGGGAGCTGGACTTTAAGTCCCCAGATCTAGGTAGTGTGATATGCTAAACAGACCTCATCACCTCTGTCTCGGGCATAGGACCCGGCACACAAAAAGTGCTTAAAGAACTTTTCTGGGAAGAAGGAAGAGGAAATTAAAAGAGGGGGAGAGATGAAAGAGGGCTGTACCTGGTGTCTTTTAGCGTTGAGACTTCGGCATTGACACTGGAAAGCCTCTGCCTCAGGATCCACAAGGTCCAGGTCAGGAGGATGGAGTTGATCTGCAAAGTCAAGCAGAAGGATGAAGAGGCTGGATATACAAACGGACAAGGGCCAGAACACCTATAAAAGGAGAACTTTGGGCTGGGCGTGGTGGCTCATATAGGTAATCCCAGCACTTTGGGAGGCCGAGGCGGGCGGATCACAATGTCGGGAGATCAAGACCGTCCTGGCGAACACAGTGAAACCCCATCTCCACTAAAAATACAAAAAGTTAGCCAGGCATGGTGGCACGTGCCTGTAGTCCCAGCTACTCAGGAGGCTGAGGCAGGAGAATGGTGTGAATCCGGGTGGCAGAGCTTGCAGTGAGCCGAGACTGTGCCAGCCTGGGTGACACAGTGAGACTCCATTTCAAAAAAAAAAAAAGAAAAAGAAAAGAAAAGAAAATTCTGGCCAACAGAGGAAACAAGGTAACTGTTCTGTCTAGGCTTTGGATCTTAGTGAAGAACAAAGAGAAAAGAAAAGAGAGGAGAGAGACAGAGTGGGGGAAGCAGGAGAAGAGAGGGGTAAGGAAGAGGATGAGAGCCGGCTGCCAAAGCTCACACCTGTAATCCCAGCACTTTGGGAGGCTGAGGTGGGAGGATGGCTTGAGCCCAGGAGTTCAAGAGCAGCCTGGGCCACACAGTGGCACGCACCTGTAGTTCCAGTTACTTGGGAGGCTGAGGCAAGAGGATCGATTGAGCCCAAAAGTTGAGGCTGCAGTGAACCATGATTGCACCACTGCACTCCAGCCTGGGCAACAGAGTAAGACCCTGTCTCAAAAAAAAAAAAAAAAAGAAAGAAAAAGAAAAAGAAAAGGATGAGGACAAGGAGGAGGAGGAGGAAGATGAGGAAGAGGAGGACAAAGAGGAGGAGAAGGAGGAGGGGAGAGAAAAGAACTCCAGCTCTGGCCTTCCACGGATTGGGAGTCCAATTTTATACTACCTTTATAGTCTAGGAAGCTGTTAGATGAGGCATTTATTTAAAATTGTTTCAGGTTGGTCGTACCCAGTTTTAGTTGAATTGTGTCTCCAGAAAAAGCTGTGTTGAACCCCTAAGTCCCAAGATCTCAGAATATGCCCTTATTTGGACATAGAATCTTTACAGAAATAATCAAGTTAAGATGAACTCATTGGGGCAGACCCTAATCTAATATGACTGAAATATGACTGGTGTTCTTTTTTTTTTTTTTTTTTTTTGAGACAGTCTCACTCTGTCACCCAGGCTGCAGCGCAGTGGTGTTATCTCGGCTCACTGCAACCTCCCCCTCCCGGGTTCAAACGATTCTCCTGCCTCAGCCTTCTGAGTAGCTGGGACCATCAATGCCTGCCACCATGCCCAGCTAATTTTTTTGTATCTTTTAGTAGAGACAGGCTTTCGCCATGTTGGCCAGGCTGGTCTCGAACTCCTGACCTCAGGTGATTCGCCCACCTCAGCCTCCCAAAGTGCTGGGATTACAGGTGTGAGCCACTGTGTCTGGCTGGTGTTCTTATCAAATGGGAAAATTTGTTGGAGGGGGACTGGAACAGACCCACCCTCATGCTGTCGTGGGCAGTGTGGCCGTGCCAACACCTTGGTTTCAGGCTGCAAGCCTCCAGAGCTGTGAAATAACAAATTTCTGTTGTTCTAAGCCACCCAGCATGTAGTAGCTTATTACAGTGACCCCTGAAAATTAATACATGCCCCCCATTAAAAAAAATCTGCTAGACATCAGCACAAAACCTCTGTAGAGGAATTTAATTTCAAGCATCCCCAAGATTTAGATCAGTCAATTAAAAATCACAAATTAAGCCAGGCACAGAAAGACAAATTTCACATGTTCTCACTTCTTTGTGGGAGCTAAACATTAAAACAAGTGAACTCATGGAGCTAGAGAGTAGAATGGCAGTTACCGGAGGCTGAGAAGGATAGCGGAGGGGTGGGTGGGGAATGGGGAAGAGGGGATGGTTAATGGGTACAAAAAAATAGAAAGAAGGAATAAGATCTAGTATTTGTTAGCAAAACAGGGTGACTATAGTCAATAATAATTGAATTGTAGATTTAAAAATAACTATAAGAGGCTAGACACAGTGGCTCATGCCTGTAATCCCAGCGCTTTGGGAGGCCGAGGAAGGTGGATCACCTGAGGTCAGGAGTTCGAGACCAGCTTGGCCAACATGGTGAAATGCTGTCTCTACTAAAAATACAAAAACTTAACTAGGTGTGGTGGCGTACACCTGTAATCCCAGCTATTTGGGAGGCTGAGGCAGGAGAATCGCTTGAACCCGGGAGGCAGAGACTGCAGTGAGCTGAGATCCTGCCGTTGCACTGCAACCTGGGTGACAGACAAGCCTCTGTCTCAAAATAAAAATAAAAATAAACCAAACAAGAAAACAAAACAAAAACCAGAAGAACATAATTGGATTCTGTGTAACACAAAGGACAAACGCTTGAGGGGACAGATACCTCGTTGACTCTGATGTGATTATTATGCATTCTGTGCCTGTATAAAAATATTTCATATACCCCATGAATAATACACTTACTTTGTGCCCACAAAAATTAAAAATAAAAAAATTTTAATCCTCAAAAAATATGACAAAAGACATAAGGGAATGAGCCACCATGAGTGAGAGTCAGAAGAATCATCCTCTGCCAGGGCTGTCAAATCCGATGGAGGTTGGGAGGCAAGGAGATAGGTGTTTAACATCCCCCAGCCTCCCTTTGCCTTGATCCACCATTTCCCTCTGTCATCTCACTCCTTTCCCCACAATTTATCCTAATTTCTTTTTACTTTTTCTTTCATTCAACATCTGTGCCCAGGAGATGACATAGGAGTTAAAAAAGAATTATTTAGGCAGATAGTGAGGGTAAGGAAGTCCTCGGTAAGGTTTTCCTTTTAATGAAAAGCAGCTCCCAAATCATTTTCTTTTCTAACAGAGAGCAGCTGGTAGAATCGAGCTATAGACATAGAAAGGCAAGCTAGAAGCTTTCATGGGTGAATGCTGGCAGTTGTGCCAATAGGAAAGGGGCTACCTGGGAACTAGGCACGTTCAAAATGGCGGCTCTGGCTGGGCACAGAGGCTCACGCTTGTAATCCTAGCACTTTGGGAGGCTGAGGCAGGTGGATTAACTGAGGTCAGGAGTTCGAGACTATCCTGGTCAATGTGGTGAAACCCCATCACTACTAAAAATACAAAAATTAACTGGTCATAGTGGCACGTGCCTGTAATCCCAGCACTTGGGGAGGCCGAGGCAGGCAAAGTACCTGAAGTCAGGAGTTCGAAACCAACTTGGCCAACATGGTGAAAACCCATCTCTATTAAAAATATAAAATTAGCCAGGTGTGGTGGTGCACACCTGTAATCCCAGCTACCCAGGAGGCTGAGGCAGGAGAGGAGAATTGCTTGAACCAGCGGGGTGGAGGTTTTGGTGAGCTGAGATCACGCCATTGCACTCCAGCCTAGGCAACAAGAGCAAAACTCAGTCTCAAAAAAAAAAAAAAAAAAAAAGAGTTCTTTTCAATATTTCATTCTTGAGGTTTTTAAGTCCGAGAGTAATTTCTTTGATTCGTGAATTTTGTTTTTCCTTCTGAAAGGTAAATGCCCCTGGGATTGTATCCATCTTGTGTATGGGTCCATGAGTCTCTCTGAGGTGGAGTTGTCTGGGGTTACTAATACCGGAGGTTCATTGCCTCATGCTAAGGAAATCAAGGCACTGACACCCATGAGGAGTGAGTTTAAGAGCAGAAGTTTAACAGGCAAAAGAAAGAGAAAGGAGACTAGATCTCTGTGTCTTGCAAGAGAGAGGGCCTCCTGAGTGGGACTTCTGGCCCACAGCAAAGTGCACCGGATTTTATAGACTGGCTTGAGGGGGCAGTGTCTGATTTACATAGGGCCCAAAGATTGGTTGGACCCAGTGTGACATTTACATAGAGCACAAGGATGCTGGCCACCCACCTTCCCACCTTGATCTTTTATTATGCAAATGGAGTCTTTACTTGGGT
This sequence comes from Piliocolobus tephrosceles, assembly GCF_002776525.5. Classification (NCBI taxonomy): domain Eukaryota; kingdom Metazoa; phylum Chordata; class Mammalia; order Primates; family Cercopithecidae; genus Piliocolobus; species Piliocolobus tephrosceles. Next base: position 45,801,447 of record NC_045454.1, read on the forward strand.
GGCAACATGTTGTCTTCCCCTTACTGTCCACATGGTTTACAAAGAAAAGGGAAGAAGGAGCTGCCATTTTCTTTTCTTTTTTTTTAGATGGAGTCTCGCTCTGTCACCCAGGCTGGAGTGCAGTGGCACAATCTCAGCTCACTGCAACCTCTGTGTCTCCTGGATTCAAGCAATTCTCCTGCCTCAGCCTCCTGAGTAGCTGGGATTACAGGTGCTCGCCACCACACCCAGCTAATTTTTTGTTTTTTGTTTTTTGTTTTTGTTTTTTTTTTGAGACGGAGTCTCGCTCTGTCGCCCAGGCTGGAGTGCAGTGGCGCCATCTTGGCTCATTGCAAGCTCTGCCTCCCGGGTTCACACCATTCTCCTGCCTCAGCCTCCTGAGTAGCTGGGACTACAGGCGTCCGCCACCACACCCGGCTAATTTTTTGTATTTTTAGTAGAGACGGGGTTTCACTGTGTTAGCCAGGATGGTCTCGATCTCCTGACCCCATGATCTGCCTGCCTCGGCCTCCCAAAGTGCTGGGATTACAGGCATGAGCCACTGTGCCTGGCCAATTTTTTGTGTTTTTAGTAGAGACGGGGTTTCGCCACGTTGGTCAGACTGGTCTGGAACTCCTGACCTCAGGTGATCCATCCGCCTCAGTCTCCCAAAGTGCTGGGATTACAGGCTTGAGCCACTGCGCCTGGCCTGGAAAAGAGAACTCCTGACGGGAATAAGTGACTCTCTCAGCTGCACACGTCCCTGGAAATTCCAGATCTCGCAGGTCTCCTTGCTCCTCCTCCAGAACACACTTCGCCAGGCTGCTGTAGTATTTGCTTACCGCTATGACTGTGCAAACTGGCCCCAAGAAACTCCAGATGAACCCTGTCTCTGTATTCAGCCAGCAGCTATGGAGAGAAATAGGAGGAGTCAGTGCTCATCTCAGAGTCGGGACCTTGCAGTTAACCCTGCCCCAACAAATGCCCTAGTGGAGGAGAACACTGGGAGGTGAGACTCAGATGACACTCAGACGGTCCCGGTTGCAGTTCAGTTTCCTTTAGACCACCGTGCTTCCTCTTTTAGACCTTCTTCCTGGGCAAATGTACCTGAAATGTTTACCTGGTGCCTGAGGTGGGGCTCATTTCCCAGTTCACAACTTTGTAATCCCGTCTCCCTCTATGTAGAACTCTCCACTGGTACACCTTGTCATTGAAATCTCGGCTCAGGCTGGGCGCAGTGGCTCACGCCTGTAATCCCAGCACTTTGGGAGGCCGAGGGAGGTGAATCACCTGAGGTCAGGAGTTTCAGACCAGCCTGGCCAACATGGTGAAACCCCATCTCTACTAAAAATACAACAATTAGCTGGGCGTGGTGGCGGGTGCCTGTAATCCCAGCTACTTGGGAGGCTGAGAGAGGAGAATCGCTTGAATCCAGGAGGTGGAGGTTGCAGTGAGCCAAGATCACACCACTGCACTCCAGCCTGGGCGACAAGAGCAAAATTCTGTCTCAAAATAAATAAATAACAAATAAATAAATAAATAAATAAATAAATCTCAGCTCAAATGTCACCTCCTCTGAGAAGCCACTCCTGACTATCCTTAGATAGGGCATCCTGTCTCTACTCCTGGTATCCATCTAGCAGAGCTCACTACATTTTTAAAATAGCAGCTATCACTATCATAAGTTACCTTGTTTAATTGCTTGTGTAATTGCAAATTGTCTTCCACTACTAGACGATGAGTTTCATGAGAATTTGGGCCTTGGGTGTTTGTTCATCTCTGAATACTCAGCACTCAGAGCAAAGTCTAGCATAGACAAGATATTTCATAATTGTTTATTTAAAGGAAGGAAGGAAGGAAGGAAGGAAGGAAGGAAAGAAGGGAGGGAGGGAATGATAAGAAGGAAGGGAAGGAGGGAGGGAGGGAAGGGAAGGAAGGGAGGGAAGGAAGGAGAGAGGACGGAAGGGAGGGAAGGGAAGAAGGGAGGGAAGGGAAGAAGGGAGGAAGGGAAGGAAG
>NC_045454.1:45803451-45810350 GCF_002776525.5 Piliocolobus tephrosceles
AAGAAGGGAGGAAGGAGGGAGTGAGGGAGGGTTGGAGGGAAGAAGAAAGGATTGCCTCTTTTTATTATGTCTCTAGTGTACATTAGCTGCTTTTACTACACAACAGCTATTCCGTCATGTTCAATAACAGCACCCCAATATTCCCCCCACTTTTTTTTTTTTTTTTTTTTTTGATAAAGTCTCACTCTTTTTCCCCCGGCTGGGGTGCAATGGTGCGATCTCAGTTCATTGCAACCTCCGCCTCCCAGGTTCAGCAATTCTCCTGCCTCAGCCTCCCGTGTAGCTGGAATTACAGACACACGCCACCATGCAGAAGTATTCCTCTCTCGCTTTCACCCCCACCTTCCACGTCATACACACAAGAAAAGGAAAATAGTCAAGTTAGGTAAACTAGGTATTCTCCTCCTGGAACATAAATCTCAAATAGTAGTGACCCTGGATTTGTGCAGTGCACAACCTGTGCTCCTGTACATGGTGGTCCTGAAACCAATAGCACATAATGTAAGAGCTCGACAAATGGTAGCCACAACTACTGCTACTGTTGTTACTCTCCTTGTTGCTCATGTCATTATCACTATGATCCTTGGCAGCACGGTCTTCAGGAAGAGAGAGGATGTCACTCACCGATTATGCATTCCATAGCCCTGTGGCTGCACACTGGCAGAGATCACCACCACCAGCACTGGCAGCCCATAACCAAAGGCACAGATGTGCAGCATCTTGATGTTGCGAGAGCTGAAGTAATTCACCACCTTCAGGTTTCTGACCATCAAGAAGAGCATCACAGCCTCCACCAGCATCCAGAAGAAGCAGGCAAGGAAAAGGTAGTGCAGAAAGCCCGCGATGATGGCACAGCCCATCTGGAGGGGAGAAGCATGCACGTCAGGATCCTCCACCCCAGAGAGAAATCGAGAGGAAGAAAGGAAGAGAGAGACTCCTCGGCTGGAAATTCCCCAAACCTAGCTCACTCATTCATCTCACAAACACTTATAGAGATGGGCAGTGGTTCTTGACCACAGGCAGCACCACTTCCTGGTAAGGTGACCCATGGTCCTGGTTTATCTGGAACTGAGATTTCCCAAGACGCATGACTTTCAGTTCTAAAACAGGAAGAGTTTTAGGAAAACTGACTGTTGATCACCCTACTTTAGGGAATGGTTGAAAATAGGCAAGTTCAGCAAACTAGACCTCATAGGCTGACTGCCTGCCTTGTAAATAAAGTTTTATTGGCTGGGTGTGGTGGCTCATGCTTGTAATCCCAGCACTTTGGAAGGCTGAGGCAGGCAGGTCATTTGAGCCCAGGAGTTTGAGACCAGCCTGGGCAACATGACAAAATCCCAGTCTCTATACAAAAAAAATACAAAAATTAGCCAGACGTGGTGGCACAGGCCTGTGGCCCCAGGTACTTGGGAGGCAGGGGTGGGAGGATCGCTTGAGCCCGGGAGGCTGTAATGAGCTGATTCAGCCACTGCACTCTAGCCTGGGTGATATAGCAAGACCCTGTCTCAAAAAAAAAAAAAGAAAGAAAGCAAAGCGAAGCAAGAAAGAGAGAGAGAGAGAGAGAGAGAGAGAGAAAGAAAGAAAGAAAGAAAGAAAGAAAGAAAGAAAGAAAGAAAGAAAGAAAGAAAGAAAGAGGGAGGGAGGGAGGGAGGGAGGGAGGGAGGGAGGAAGGAAGGAAGGAAGGAAGGAAGGAAGGGAGGGAGGAAGGGAGGAAGGAAGGAAGAAAATAAAAAGAAAGAGAAGTCGAGATTCCAAGCTGTGGCATTATGGACATTTGTAACATTATTGCAGGATCGTCCTCCGTCATGGAGGGCTGTCTTGTGCACCACAAGATCCTTAGCAGCATCCCTAACCTCTACCCTCTAGATCCCAGTAGCACGCTCCTCCAGGTTGTGCCAAGTCTCCCCTTGGGGGGAAAAAGCACCCAGGAAGAGAACCTCTGGTTTAGAAAGTAATAGGAGGGGCTGTGTGTTGTGGCTCAAGCCTGTAATCCCAGCACTTTTTGGGAGGCCAAGGCAGGTGGATCACCTGAGGTCAGGAGTTCAGGACTAGCCTGGCCAAAATGGTGAAACCCCGTCTCTACTAAAAGTACCAAAAAATTAGCAGGGCATAGTGGCTCATGCCTGTATTCCCAGCTACTCAGGAGGCTGAGGCAGGAGAATTGCTTGAATCCAAGAGGAGGGGGTTGCAGTGAGCCAAGATCATGCCATTGCACTCCAGCCTGGGCAACAAGGGCGAAACTCAGTATCAAAAACAAACAAACAAACAAACAAACAAACAAAAACAAGTAATAGGAGGAACCGCTAGAATTCATAACATGATCAGGGATGTAATTTTGAACTGAGAGCTATCACAAGGAGTCAAGCAGGTGAGAAGCTGGGAAGTGAGTGTTACAGGCAGAGGGCACAGCCTATGCAAAGGCCCTGAGGTAGGAACGGGGTAGAGGGGATTGGGTAGGAATGAGCTGAGGCAGGTGGGGAGAAGATGGGGTTTGGTAGGGACACAGCCCCAGCGATGTAGACCTGATTGTCAGTCTTGTCTATACCGGCGAGGAAGAGGATCTTGGCCAAGAGGAGGCACACGCAGAGGTGCAGGTGGAGGTAGGTGATGTGATTTCGGATGGAGCGACACAGCAAAAAGGTGGCGATGGCCAAGACGAGGCACACCAAGGAGATGATCATGCCCACGTGGCTAATGACGTACAAGGAGAAGTCCATCTGTCAGGAAGGAATTCCATAGTTGGCCTAAGAATGGGATCAAAATCCCCCCCAGGTGGGAAGACCAGTTATCTAACACCCTGGCTCGGGCAAAATTAGCTTGGGGGCCTTTTCTCCCTCTAACGCTCAGTGAACTAGATATTGTCCTTCATTATCCTTTGCAATCAACTGGCATCCACCAGCACCTGTTCCCAGCCCTGTCCTATGCGCTACTCCAGGTATTACTGGGACTGGATGTCCACAAACTACATCTCCCAGAATCCTTGGGAACTAAGGTCCTGGAAGTAATTTAGGTTCTCCAGTGAGATACATCTGTGAATGTCTTGGAATGCAGAAGGGAGGCAAATATCAGCTTTTGGCAGACAGGAGTGAGCTTAATTCCACATTTCAACTGTCCAGTCCCCAGTTTCACGGTGGAGTGGGGTGGCAAAACGACAGCAGCAATTTCTGACCTCTGAGTTATAGCTGCATTGGGGGATGATCTTGAAGCCAACATTGAAGTGACAGCCCCCTGACTTCAACTCCTCCATCCCGTCCCAGAGATTTTTGTGAGCACCCACTTCCCTGTGTTAAATCCCTTTCTGTTTGAAATACCTGGGGTGTATTTTCCTTCCTGTACTGCATCCCAGCTGATAATGCAGACATTTAGGAATGCTCCAACTTCAGGAGTGGAACATGACAAGTTAAGTTCTTCTTCTATGCCATTTATTCATAATTAACTTTAAAATTGATTTTAAATGTATCCGAGTGCTTTCTGTGGGTTAAAGATATGCCAGGCACCATCTTATGAGCACCTCTCTACGATATCGTCACAAGGTGGTTAGGAAAACTGACCATTGACTGGACGCAGTAATCCCAGCAATTTGGGAGGCTGAGGTGGGTGGATCACCTGAGGTCAGGGGTTCAAGACTAGCCTGGCCAACATGGCAAAACTCTGTCTCTACCAAATAAAAAAAAACTGGGCATGGTGGTGGGCACCTGTAATCCCAGCTACTTGGGAGGCTGAGTCAGGAGAACCACTTGAACCTGGGAGATGGAGGTTGCAGTGAGCCGAGATTGCACCACTGCACTCTAGCCTGGGTGACAAGAGCGAAATTCAGTCTCAAAAAAGAAAAAAAGAAAAAAGAAAAGAAAACTGACCAATTTCTAGTTGTATGAGTTTGGACAAGACATTTAACTGCTCTTTGCCCTCAGTTTCCTCATCTGTTAAAAAGAGAATATTATTGGTAACCACCTTACAGAGTTGTTGTAGGAGGATTAAAAGAAAACATTTAAAGTACAACTGTGCCAGAAACATACTATATAAATGCTAGTGATCATCAGCATTTTGTGTTGTTGTTCTCATTTTTGAGATGAGAGCTGGGCTCAGTGCAGAGAAGTTAAGTGGCTTTTCCAAGAAAACACAGCTAGAAAGTGGTAGAGACGGGACTTGAAACTAAGTCAGTTTTGCTCTGGATCCAGTTCTCTTAAATCCTAAGCCGCATGGTCCTTAAAACCACACGGACTTATGGCCTCCCTGGGAGGGAATTAAACGTTGGGTCTACCATAATAGGAAAGGATACTTTTTTTTTTTTTTTTGAAACAGAGTCTCACTCTGTCACTCAAGCTGGAGTGCAGTGATGTGATCTCGGCTCACTGCAAGCTCTGCCTCCCGGGTTTACGCCATTCTCCTGCCTCAGCCTCCCGAGTAGCTGGGACTACAGGCACCCGCCACCACGCCCGACTAATTTTTTGTATTTTTAATAGAGAACGGGGTTTCACCGTGTTAGGCAGGATGGTCTCGATCGCCCGACCTCCTGATCCACCCGCCTCGGCCTCCCAAAGTGCTGGGATTACAGGCGTGAGCCACCGCGCCCGGCAAAAGGATGCTTTCTACAACACTAATGAGGATGTCCTTCCTCTCTGCCGAATCTACTTATTCACCAAGGCTTATTTCATATTCTGTTTCCTCTCGATCTATCATCAGCTCCCTTGGAAACACTTCAGAATTCTTGTGTGTGTGTGTGTGTGTGTGTGTGTGTGTGACGGAGTCTCGCTCTGTTGCCAGGCTGGATTGCGGGGGTGCCATCTCGGCTCACTGCAACCTCTGCCTCCCAGGTTCAAGCGATTCAAGCGATTCTCCTGCCTCCACCTCTGGAGTAGCTGGGACAACAGGCATGCATCATCACGCCCTGCTGATTTTTGTATTCTTAGTAGAGATGGGGTTTCACCATGTTGACCAGGATGGTCTCAATCTCTTGACCTCATGATGCACCCGCCTTGGCCTTCCAAAGTGCTGGGATGACAGGCATGAGCCACCGCGCCCGGCCAACACCTCTGAATTCTTACAGCATTCCTTCTTGACCCATTTGCATGTTTTAGTCGAAAGAGATTTCCCCAGATTTGAATTCCACCTGCCCCAATTTCTAGCTTCAGGCCTAGATGGGCCACTTTGCCCATTCTGTGAAATGCGTCTAAAACCACTTAACTTAAAGAGCCCAGCATGCTGTAGGTGCTCATTAAGTAAGATCTGTGATTGCTCCTGTGCCTGGCCCTATTTAGGGTCATTATTTCTCATTGTATATTTGAGTTTCATGGCCTTCCAACCAGACTGTAAGTTCTGCAGGGGCAAAGGCATATCACCTACCCCTTCTGTCCCCATGACTCCGTCCCACAACACCCAACCCCCTGGGAGACACACAGCAGATGTTTCATCAATATTTTCCCATTGGATTTGGAGGCAGATACTCTGCCTCAGGGAACAAATCATCATTACTAACCGTGAGCTCCCCAGAAGCCATGATAACAGCAAGATTTGCCATCTGATTACAGCTGCAGACGGTATGTATCTCAGAAGCTTCCAGGATCACACAGCCAGAGGATGTCCATCCTCCACCCTTCACATCAGTGCTCCAGGAAACACAGATGGGCCTCTCAAGCTTCTGCTTTGGCTAAAAAAACCCAGAAAAACAAACAAACAAACAAAAACCAAAACAAAGGCCCTGGTCACCTGAGAATCCCCATCAAATGGATTCAATGTGACCATCCTCAAGAGTCACTGGGAACAAGAATACACAGGGTATGTTCTGAGGGAATGGGGGAAAATGCTGATATTTCATTATGCAGGGAGGGCCAATCTGATGGGGCAGCTTACATTCCTGTTGCTAGAAGAAAACTCCTCCTTTCATCAAATCCATAATAAGGCCTTCTGCATAGTCACTCCTTATTCACTTATTCATTCAATGTGTGGTTTTTTTGTGTGTCTGTGTGTGACTGAGTCTCACTCTGTCGCCCAGGCTGGAGTGCAGTGGTGCAGTCTCAGCTCACTACAACCTCCGCCTCAGGGTTCAAGTGATTCTTCTGCTTCAGCCTCCCAAGTAGCTGGGATTACAGGTGCCCACCACTATGCTCAGCTAATTTTGGTATTTTTAGTAGAGACGGGGTTTTACTATGTTGGCCAGACCAGTATTGAACTCCTGATGTCAAGTGATTCACCTGCCTCGGGCCTCCCAAAGTTCTGGGATTACAGGCGTGTGTCACCATATCCAGCTAATTTTTGTATTTTTAGTAAAGATGGAGTTTCTCCATATTGGCCAGGCTGGTCTCGAACTCCTGACCTCAAGTAATCTGCCTGCATAGGCCTCCCAAACTGTTGGGATTACGGGCATGAGCCACCACACCCAGCCTCGTTCAACTTGTTTTTATTGAATACCTATTACATGCCTTGATCTGTGCTGTTTATGGGAGACATTAGTAAATAAAATAGACACAGTTCTTCCCCCAAGGAGATCATAGTGCAGTGGGAGGAAAAACATATAAAAGCCAAGTAAGCAGAGAAATATTTTTAGTAACAGTTTAAGAACAACATCCTTTAAGAATGTATACTAGAAGGGTGGGCATGGTGGCTTATGCCTGTAATCCCAGCACTTTAAGAGGCTGAGGTGGGTGGATCACCTGAGGTCAGGTGTTCAAGACCAGCCTGACAAACACGGTGAAACCCTGTCTCCACCAAATACAAAAAAGTTAGCTGGGCGTGGTGGTGGGCACCTGTAATCCCAGTTACTCTGGAGAATGGCTTGAACCGAGGAGGCAGGGGTTGCAGTGAGCCGAGGTTGCACCATTGCACTCCAGCCTGGGCAACAAGAGTGAAACTACATCTCAAAAAAAAAAAAAAAAAAAAAAAAAAAAAAAAAAAAAAAAAAA
>NC_045454.1:45810450-45815842 GCF_002776525.5 Piliocolobus tephrosceles
AAAAAAAAAAAAAAAAAAAAAAAAAAAAAAAAAAAAAAAAAAAAAACGCTGGCGCGGTGGCTCACGCCTGTAATCCCAGCACTTTGGGAGGCCGAAGCAGGCAGATCACGAGGTCAGGAGATCAAGAGCATCCTGGCTAACATGGTGAAACCCCGTCTCCACTAAAAATACAAAAAATTAACTGGGCGCGGTGGCAGATGCCTGTAGTCCCAGCTACTTGGGAGGCTGAGGCAGGAGAATGATGTGAACCTGGGCAGTGGAGCTTGCAGTGAGTTGAGATTGCGCCACTGCACTCCAGCCTGGGCGACAGAGTGAGCCTGATCAATTCAACAAGAAGAGCTAACTACCCTAAATATATATGCACCCAATATAGGAGTGCCTAGATTCATAAAGCAAGTCCTTAGAGACTTACAAAGAGAATTAGACTTCCATACAATAATAATGGGAGACTTTAACACCCCACTGTCAACAGATCAACAAGACAGAAAGTTAACAAGGATATCCAGGAATTGAACTCAACTCTGCACCAAGCAGACCTAATAGACATCTACAGAACTCTCCACCCCAAATCAACAGAATATACATTCTTCTCAGCACCACATCGCACTTATTCCAAAATTGACCACATAGTTGAAAGTAAAACCCTCCTCAGCAAATGTAAAAGAACAGAAATTATAACAAACTGTCTCTCAGACCACAGTGCAATCAAACTAGAACTCAGGATTAAGAAACTCTCTCAAAACCGCTCAACTACATGGAAACTGAACAACCTGCTCCTGAATGACTACTGGGTACATAACAAAATGAAGGAAGAAATAAAGATGTTCTTTGAAACCAATGAGAACAAAGACACAACATACCAGAATCTCTGGGACACATTTAAAGCAGTGTGTAGAGGGAAATTTATAGCACTAAATGCCCACAAGAGAAAGCAGGAAAGATCTAAAATTGACACCCTAACATCACAATTAAAAGAACTAGAGAAGCAAGAGCAAACACATTCAAAAGCTAGCAGAAGGCAAGAAATAACTAAGATCAGAACAGAACTGAAGGAGATAGAGACACAAAAAACCCTTCAAAAAATCAATGAATCCAGGAGCTGGTTTTTTTTAAAAGATCAACAAAATTGATAGACTGCTAGCAAGACTAATAAAGAAGAAAAGAGAGAAGAATCAAATAGATGCAATAGAAAATTATAAAGGGGATATCACCACCGACCCCACAGAAATACAAACTACCATCAGAGAATACTATAAACACTTCTATGCAAATAAACTAGAAAACCTAGAAGAAATGGATAAATTCCTGGACACATACACTCACCCAAGACTAAACCAGGAAGAAGTTGAATCCCTGAATAGACCAGTAACAGGCTCTGAAACTGAGGTAATAATTAGTAGCCTACCAACCAAGTCCAGGACCAGACAGATTCACAGCCGAATTCTACCAAGGTACAAGGAGGAGCTGGTACCATTCCTTCTGAAATTATTCCAATCAATAGAAAAAGAGGAAATCCTCCCTAACTCATTTTATGAGGCCAACATCATCCTGATACCAAATCCTGGCAGAGACATGACAAAAAAAGAGAATTTTAGACCAATATCCCTGATGAACATTGATGCAAAAATCCTCAATAAAATACTGGCAAACCAAATCCAGCAGCACATCAAAAATCTTATCCACCATGATCAAGTGGGCTTCATCCCTGGGATGCAAGGCTGGTTCAACATATGCAAATCAATGAACATAATCCAGCATATAAACAGAACCAAAGACAAAAACCACATGATTATCTCAATAGATGCAGAAAAGGCCTTTGACAAAATTCAACAGCCCTTCATGCTAAAAACTCTCAATAAATTCAGTATTGATGGAACATATCTCAAAATAATAAGAGCTATTTACGACAAACCCACAACCAATATCATACTGAATGGGCAAAAACTGGAAGCATTCCCCTTGTAAACTGGCACAAGACAGGGATGCGATGCCCTCCCTCACCACTCCTATTCAACATAGTGTTGAAAGTTCTGACCAGGGCAATCAGGCAAGAGAAAGAAATAAAGGTATTCAATTAGCAAAAGAGGTAGTCAAATTGCCCCTGTTTGCAGATGATATGATTGTATATTTAGAAAACACCATCATCTTAGCCCAAAATCGCCTTAAGCTGATAAGCAACTTCAGCAAAGTCTCAGGATACAAAATCAATGTGCAAAAGTCACTAGCATTCTTATACATCAATAACAGACAAACAGAGAGCCAAATCATGAGTGAACTCCCATTCACAATTGCTTCAAAGAGAATAAAATACCTAGGAATCCAACTTACAAGGGATGTGAAGGACCTCTTCAAGGAGAACTACAAACCACTGCTCAATGAAATAAAAGAGGACACAAGCAAATGGAAGAATATTCCATGCTCATGGATAGAAAGAATCAATATTGTGAAAATGGCCATACTGCCCAAGGTAATTTATAGATTCAATGCCATCCCCATTAAGCTACCAAAGACTTTCTTCATAGAATTGGAAAAAAACTACTTTAAAGTTCATATGGAACCAAAAAAGAGCCCACATTGCCAAGATAGTCCTAAGCCAAAAGAACAAAGCTGGAGGCGTCATGCTACCTGACTTCAAACTATACTACAAGGCTACGGTAACCAAAACAGCATGGTACTGGTACCAAAACAGATATAGACCAATGGAACAGAACAGAGCCCTCAGAAATAATACCACACATCTACAACCATCTGATCTTTGACAAACCTGACAAAAACAAGAAAGGGGGAAAGGATTACCAATTTAATAAATGGTGCTGGGAAAACTTGCTAGCCATAAGTAGAAAGCTGAAACTGGATCCCTTCCTTACACCTTATACAAAAATTAATTCAAGATAGATTAGAGACTTAAATGTTAGACCTAAAACCATAAAAACCCTGAAGAAAACCTAGGCAATACCATTCAGGACATAGGCATGGGCAAGGACTTCATGTCTAAAACACCAAAAGCAATGGCAACAAAAGCCAAAACTGACAAATGGGATCTAATTAAACTAAAGAGCTTCTGCACAGCAAAAGAAACTACCATAAGAGTGAACAGGCAACCTACAGAACGTGAGAAAATTTTTTCAATCTACTCATCTGACAAAGGGCTAATATCCAGAACCTACAAAGAACTCAAACAAATTTACAAGAAAAAAACAACTCCATAAAAAAGTGGGCAAAGGATATGAACAGACACTTCTCAAAAGAAGACATTTATGCAGCCAACAGATATATGAAAAAATGCTCATCATCACTCACCATCAGAGAAATGCAAATCAAAACCACAATGAGATACCATCTCATACCAGTTAGAATGGCGATCATTAAAAAGTCAGGAAACAACAGGTGCTGGAGAGGATGTGGAGAAATAGGAACACTTCTACACTGTTGGTGGGACTGTAAACTAGTTCAACCATTGTGGAAGACAATATGGTGATTCCTCAAGGATCTAGAACTAGAAATACCATTTGACCCAGTTATCCCATTACTGGGTATATACCCAAAGGATTACAAATCATGCTGCTATAAAGACACATCCACACATATGTTTATTGCAGCACTATTCACAATAACAAAGACTTGGAACCAACCCAAATGTCCATCGATGACAGACTGGATTAAGAAAATGTGACACATATACACCATGGAATACTATGCAGCCATAAAAACGGATGAGATCATGTCCTTTGTAGGGACATGGATGCAGCTGGAAATCATCATTCTCAGCAAACTATCTCAAGGACAGAAAACCAAATATCGCATGTTCTCACTCATAGGTGGGAACTGAACAATGAGAACATTTGGACACAGGAAGGGGAACATCACACACTGGGTCCTGTTGTGGGGTGGGGGGAGGGGGATGGATAGCATTAGGAGATATACCTAATGTAAATGATGAGTTAATGGGTGCAGTACACCAACATGGCACATGTATACATATGTAACAAACCTGCACGTTGTGCACATGTACCCTATAACTTAAAATATAATAATAATAATAATAATAATAATAGAAGCAACAACCACATAGCAGGATCCAGGATCCAATCAGATCAAACCCTGGCATCACCCCATGGCAGGATCCAATCAGATCACGCCTTCCTGCATCACTTCATTGTAAGATGCAATCAGAATGCAGCTCATTACCCACTGACTATAAAACCTGCCCCAGCCCCGCAGCTTGGGGAGACAGATTTGAGCCAGACTCCTGTGTCCTTCCTCGGCAGTCTTGCAATAAACTTCTCTCTCTACAAAAACCCCGTGCTTCAGTGTTTGGCTTTCTGTTGCACATGGGCAAATGGACCTAGCTCTGTTTGGTAACAGTGGGAGACCTCATTCCTATAGCGGTGGCTTCTGTTAATTGACTTGAATTGCTAGAAATTGTGGAAGCTTACCGACCTCAATAGCTTCCCATCAAAAAGGAGAGTTAAGGAAATCGGGAGATGAGGAGTTCCCAACAGGTAGACAGGAATCTCAGTAGCGACCTCTTCACAAACCTGAATGTTCTCCAGAGTGTAGATGACTGGATCTGAGAAGCCATCTTTCTTCTCCCCAGTCATGATGCCCCCAACGACTCGAGAATTCATCTTCAGCTTGATCTTGGAGATGGTCAGGGGAGCCTGGTGGTCTTGGAAGAAGCGTTCATTTAAAACAGACTCCATGCCCACAAAGGAGACAAAAGCCACACCAGTGGTCCCTGCAGGTTTCCCCAAAGGAAAAAAAGAGAGAATCGTTTGCTCAATAGTTATTATAGAAGATCGAACACACACACACACACACACACACACACAAACATATACACACACACGAGAGAGAGAGAGAGAGACAGAGAGAGAGAGAGAGAGAAATGCACCTCATTGTGCTGCTCCGAGATTGAAATAACCAGCGGACTTCCAGAACCATTAAAAAATAAACCTCCGGCCAGGCATGGTGGCTCACACCTGTAATCCCAGCACTTTGGGAGGCCGAGGCGGGTGGATCACAAGGTCAGGAGATCCAGACCATCCTGGCCAACATAGTGAAACTCCGTCTCTACTAAAATACAAAAAATTAGCCCGGTGTAGTGATGCACACCTGTAACTCCAGCTACTTGGGAGGCTGAGGCAGGGGAATCACTTGAACCTGGGAGGCGGAGATTGCAGTGAGCCAAGATCGCACCACTGCACTCCAGCCTGGTGACAGAGCAAGACTCTGTCTCAAAACAAAACAAAACAAAAACTTCCACAGCTGGGCAGAGTGGCTCACACCTGTAATCCCAGCACTTTGGTAGACCAAGGCAAGTGGATCACTTGAGGTCAGGAGTTCAAGACCAGCCTGGCCAACATGGTGAAACCCCGTCTCTACTAAAAAT
>NC_045454.1:45815942-45826610 GCF_002776525.5 Piliocolobus tephrosceles
AAAAAAAAAAAAAAAAAAAAAAAAAAAAAAAAAAAAAAAAAAAACTAGCTGAACATGGTGGCAGGTGCCTGCAGTCCCAGCTACTCAGGAGGCTGAGGCACGAGAATCGCTTGAATCCAGGAGGCAGAGGTTGCAATGAGCCAAGACCATGCCATTGCACTCTAGCCTGGGCAACAGAGCAAGACTCCATCTCAAAAAAAAAGGAAAAGAAAATGAAGAAGGAGGAGGAGGAAGAGGAGGAAGAAGAAGAAGAAGAAGAAGAAGAAGAAGAAGAAGAAGAAGAAGAAGAAGAAGAAGAAGAAGAAGAAGAAGAAGAAGAAGAAGAAGAAGAAGAAGAAGAAGAAGAAGAAGGAGTAGTGAGGAAGTGCTCAATTTATGACATCTGGGGGGCCATCCAAGGGGTCCCTCCATTAGCTTGGTAGTGGCAGATGAAGCCTGGGGGATGGTACTGTCTGGTTCGGACAGAAAGCTGTGGGTGGCAAGCCACCCAGGTGCCGAGGCAAGAGCTGGAGGGCACGAGCTGTTCCAGTATAATAAAATATGTAAAATAAGAATAGTCATACTAGATATAGATCATAGATATGATTATGTATGAATATCATTAATCATTAGTTTGTAACAATGACTCTTTACTCCAATATTATAATAATCCTCGCTCTACAATTGTAACTTAGGAAAAACCAAGCCATACAGAGATAGGGGCTGAGGGGACATAGTGAGAAGTGACCAGAAGACTGGAGTGTGAGCCTTCTGTTATGCCGGGGCAGGGCCACCAGGGGGCGCTTAGGTCTAGCGGTAACGCCAGCATCTGGAAAGATGCCCGTTGCCAAGTGGACCGTGGTCTAGCGGTAGTGTCAGTGTCAAGGAAAAACACCTGCTACTTAGCAGACCGGGAAGACAGGGAAAGGGAGTCTCCTTTTCCCGGAGGAGTTTAGAGAAGGCTCTACTCCTCCACCTCTTGTGGAGGGCCTGACTGATGTTATCTGGAGGCCTAACCATCTCCCTGTGATGCTGTGCTTCAGTGGTCACGCTCCTAGTCCACCTTCATGTTCCATGCTGTACACCTGGCTCTGCCTTCTAGATAACAGTAGCAAATTAGTGAAAGTACTAAAAGTCTCTGATATCCAGAAATAATGGTGTAAGCCGTCTCTCTCTCCCTCCTGTCTCTCTCTCTGCCTCGGCTGCCAGGCAGGGAAGGGCCCCCCGTCCAGTGGACATGTGACCCACGTGACCTTACCTATCATTGGAGATGGCTCACACTGCTTACCCTGCCCCTTTGTCTTGTATCCAATAAATATCAGCGCAGCCTGGCATTCGGGGCCACTACCGGTCTCCACGTCTTGGTGGTAGTGGTCCCCCAGGCCCAGCTGTCTTTTCTTTTATCTCTTTGTCTTGCGTCTTTATTCCTGCAATCTCTTGTCTCCGCACACGGGGAGAAAAACCCACCGACCCTGTGGGGCTGGACCCTACAGGAAGCGGCATAGGACCTATCTCTGTCTCTCTCTTTCCACCTCGGCCTCCCAAGGTGTTGGGATTACAGGTGTGAGCCACCATGCCCAGTGACCTTCAGTTCTTTTCCCTCTCTCCCCCACGTTCCTGGTGCTCCAGCCCACTCTACTATTAGTTCCATGACCATACCAAGCTTTTTTTCAACACAGAGCCATAGCTTGTACTTCCTGTAACACACTCTCTCCTACTTTCTCTACCTATTCCTCAGGACTCCGCTTAAATATCTCTTCCATTTTGCACACTAAAGTATTAATCACAGTGTTAATCATAGGCATAGATCAGATCAGGGGCTGGAAAACTGTGGCCTATGGGCCAATCTGGCTGTCACCTACTTTTTTAAATAAAGTTTTATTGAAACATGCCCAGGCTCAGCCGGGCGCGGTGGCTCAAGCCTGTAATCCCAGCACTTTGGGAGGCCGAGACGGGCGGATCACGAGGTCAGGAGATCAAGACCATCCTGGCTAACCCGGTGAAACCCCGTCTCTACTAAAAAAAGTACAAAAAACTAGCCGGGCGAGGTGGCGGGCGCCTGTAGTCCCAGCTACTCGGGAGGCTGATGCAGGAGAATGGCGTAAACCCGGGAGGCGGAGCTTGCAGTGAGCTGAGATCTGGCCACTGCACTCCAGGCTGGGTGACAGAGCGAGACTCTGCCTCAGAAAAAAAAAAAAAAAAAAAAAAAGAAACATGCCCAGGCACATTCATATATTGTCTATGAATGCTTTTGAACTATAATGGTAGTTAAGTCGTTGTGATAGAGGCTGTATTAATTGCAATGCTTAAAATAGTTACTAACGAGCCCTCTACAGAAAAGGTTTGCCATCCCTGACACAGATCAGCAGTGTCTAACAGAAATATAGTATGAACCACATATGTAATTTTAAATTTTCTAGTACACATTTTTTTAAAGTAAAAAAATATAAAATTAATTTTAATAATATATTAACTCAGTATAAGCCAAATATTATCATTTCAACATATAAATGTGATATTTTAAAATTTAAAAATATATTTTAAATATTGCATATTTAAAATTTTTAAATATTACATATTTTTAAAATTTAAATATTTTAAAAATTTAAATATTTTTTATTTTTACGTTATTTTAAATACAAAAAAATGACTAGTGAGATGTTTTAATCCTTCTTTTTGGGCACCAAGCCTTTGAAATGCAGTGTTTATTTTAGGTTTACAGTAGTTCTCAACCTGGCTTAATCAAATTTCAACTGCTCAACAGCTGAATGTGACCAGTTCATAACATATAGGCCAGTGAAGGTCTCAATACTCCAGTATTACAAGGTCATTG
Source organism: Piliocolobus tephrosceles (assembly GCF_002776525.5). Classification (NCBI taxonomy): domain Eukaryota; kingdom Metazoa; phylum Chordata; class Mammalia; order Primates; family Cercopithecidae; genus Piliocolobus; species Piliocolobus tephrosceles. Next base: position 45,818,755 of record NC_045454.1, read on the forward strand.
AATGTTTGACTTCCCTAGCAGATAGAAAACTCTCCGAGGGCATAGGCCATTTCTGCCCTCATTGGTTCTCAACCATCTGGCACTGGTCTTGGCACCTTGAAAGGGAATCAATAAATGCTTATGAATGGAATACACCATCACCTGCATTCTCAGGAGAGCAACTGTACCTGTGGATTCAGATTCCTCAATTGTGGAGCACCTCATCTTCATCTTATCCCCCTTGGCTGCCAAGTGCAAGTTCACATTCTCTTCACTGCATTCTTTGTTGATAACTTTGCTCTCAATATCTAAAAAGAGAAAGGGAGAGTTCCTATGAGGTGGCCCAGAAAGTCGGTCATGAATTTGGTTTCTGTCCAAAAAAACGTACACATCCATCGTGGCGAGCGAGAAAAAGAATAGAAAGTTCGATTCACCATAGGAAAGATCTTGAGTCCCATGATGAATGATAGGGGGACCATAGCACCAAACAAATGAGTAGCCCAACTGGAGCCTTAGAAGCAAGCTCTTATATCCTCGGAGGTGCATCAGGGAAAGATGGGGTCAAAGTCAACAGTGATGGAAGGCAACAGTCATGATCCTCTCTCTACTCTAAGTTTTGTTTTTGTTTTTGTTTTTGTTGTTGTTGTTGTTGTTTTTTTGAGACAGAGTCTCGCTCTGTTGCCCGGGCTGGAGTGCAGTGGTGCCATCTTGTCTCACTGCAAGCTCCGCCTCCCGGGTTCACACCATTCTCCTGCCTCAGCCTCCCAAGTAGCTGGGATTACAGATGCCCTCCATCACGCCCAGCTAATTTTTTGTAGTTTTAGTACAGACGGGGTTTCACCATGTTAGCCAGGATGGTCTCGATCTCCTGACCTTGTAACACGCCCGCCTCGGCCTCCCAAAGTGCTGGGATTACAGGCGTGAGCCACTGCCCCCGGCCTCGTATGTTTTCTAAAACCAAAATAAATAGTAAGGGATTGGGGCAAGCCTAGCATGGTACACAAGAGATCAGGTTCTGCAGTCAGATGGTGGTAACTGGGAGGTCCAGCTCTGCGGAGCACTAGCTGCCTACATTTGAGCATTGACTTAACGTCTCTATGCCTCCTGTTTCTCATCTGTATCATGGCAACACATTGCAGGACCTAACCGACTGGCCCTTCCTGAAAATAAACTAGATAATGGAACCAGAAGAATCTTTGTAAAATATAAGCCAGATAATACCATACCTGTTTCCAAATTTTCCAATGTCTTTTCATCTCACTTCAAATAAAATCTTGGCTGGGTACGGTGGTTCAGGCCTGTAATCCTAGTACTTTGGCAGGCCAAGCAGGAGGATCGCTTGAGCTCAGGAGTTCAAGACCAGCATGGGCAACATAGCAAGACCTCATTTCTACCAAAAATTTTAAAAACTAGACAAGCATGGTGGTGCACACCTATAGTTCCCAGCTACTCAGGAGGCTGAGGCAGGAGGATCGTGAAACTGTAGTGAGCTATGATCGCACCACTGCACTCCAGCCTGGGTGACAGAGTGGGACCCTGTCTCAAAAAAAAAAAAAGAAAAATAAAAACCTCAAGTCCCTACATTTATCTACATTTCCATCTCCCTTCCTTTCTCCTACTGCTATCACCATCTTCAATGCCACTTCAGCCACACTGGGCACCTCATTGTTCCTTGAATTCTCCAGGTATTCCTGCACTTGCTCTTTCTCCAGATATTTATATGACTTTCTTCCCTGGCATCCCTGCCCTAGTGAGACTTACCCTGATCTCACTATATAAAGTAGCAACTCTCTCTCTAATCCCAACCCTCTCTAACCTCCCTAGCCTGTTGTATTTTTTCTCAGTAGCACTACCTCTATTTGGTATACCAGATGTCTGTTTGTTTATTGTCTGACTCAACTCACTAAAATATAAGATTCATGAGGCTAATTTTGTTCACTACTGGTTGGAGTCCACCAAATACTTTATTTCCACCTCTTGGCCTTCTGGGCATCCATTAGGTTGGAACTTCCTAGGTTTATGTGAATGATACTGGAACTACTACCAGGAGTAGGGTGCTAACGTAAAAGATCTACAGCACCCACTATTCCCAAGTAGTCACCTATCAAGTATGTATGAGTCAGGAAAGGATCAGTCTTGCAGCAGTAACAAACAACCCTAAGTCTTAGTGGATTAAAAAATAACAAGTATTTATATCTCATTAATGCTTTGTAGCTATTGTAAATTGACTTGAGGCCATGTTCTATATTATCTTTATTCTGACACCCAGGCAGATGGAGCAGCTGTGACCTGAAGCACTGCTAATCATATGGGCAGAGGGAAAGAAAGTTCTGGAAAGTCTCATACTGGCAACTACTCTATTCTCCAATTTATTGGCCTGAACTAGTCCCCAAATCCCACCTAACCACACAGTAGCCAGGAAGTACAATTCTACGTGGGCCCAGCAGGGCAAAAAGGAAGTACTTGAGCACAGCCTATGGCTGTCATACCTTAGCCCAGCACATAGCAGCTAACCAGCAAGTATTTGTAGAATAAATTAATGATACGGTCTTAGCATAGTGCCTGGCCTTTGCCAAGTGCTCAGTGAATGGAAAATGTTGTCAATATGATTAGACTTACTTTGCTGTGAATTCAAGGTATTTAAACAGTTGGAGAAAGAACGGGTGGGAAACCCAGGGAAAATCCCATTGCCAAAGTCAACTCTCAAAATCATTACCTAGATGTAACCTTGCCACGAAGGGTATCTCCTACCTACGTAATCCGTCCGAACAGTCTGAGTGACATTTGCCGAGGGTTTCAAAAAAGCTGCCAGTGTCATGCTTTCCACACTCTCCAGGAAGACTGTGGCCAGGGAGGACGTCTCTTCCTTGGTGAATTTGGTCCACGTGGATATTTGTTTAAGCACAGGGACAAATCTCTCCGTTGTATTCTGCAAGGAAAGACGTGTTTGTTCATTCTCTCTCTCATTAATGAAATAACAGCTGTCCTTTTTCTCACTAATGTGGCACATATACACCATGGAATACTATGCAGCCATAAAAAAGGATGAGTTCGTGTCCTTTGTAGGGATATGGATGCAGCTGGAAACCATCATTCTCAGCAAACTATTGCAAGAACAAAAAACCAAATACCACATGTTCTCACTCATATAGGTGGGAATTGAACAATGAGAACACTTGGACACAGGGTAGGGAACATCACACACCGGATCCTGTTGTGGAGAGGGGGGAGGGGGGAGGGATAGCATTAGGAGATATACCTAATGTAAATGATGAGTTAATGGGTGCAGCACACCAACATGGCACATGTAGACATATGTAACAAACCTGCACGTTGTGCAGATGTACCCTAGAACCTAAAGTATAGTAAAAAAATAACAATAGGCCGGGCGCGGTGGCTCAAGCCTGTAATCCCAGCACTTTGGGAGGCCGAGACGGGCGGATCACGAGGTCAGGAGGTCGAGACCATCCTGGCTAACACGGTGAAACCCCGTCTCTACTAAAAATACAAAAACTAGCTGGGCGAGGTGGCGGGCGCCTGTAGTCTCAGCTACTCGGGAGGCTGAGGCAGGAGAATGGCGTAAACCCGGGAGGCGGAGCTTGCAGTGAGCTGAGATCCGGCCACTGCACTCCAGTCCGGGCGACAGAGCAAGACTCCGCCTCAAAAAAAAAAAAAAAAAAAAAAAAATAACAATAATAATTCAGAAAAAGAAAAGGAATAGGCTGGGAGTCAATCCAAAGGAGAATTAAAAGGGGCATCCACTCGGGCTCCTTTTTCTGATTCAAGAAGCCCCATTAGAAATACAAACTGAGGCCGGGCGGGGTGGCTCACGCCTGTTATCCCAGCACTTTGGGAGGACGAGACGGGCGGATCACGAGGTCAGGAGATCGAGACTATCCTGGTTAACACAGTGAAACCCCGTCTCTACTAAAATTACAAAACAATTAGCCAGGCATGGTGGCGGGGACCTGTAGTCCCAGCTACTTGGGAGGCTGAGGCAGAAGAATGGCATGAAACCGGGAGGCAGAGCTTGCAGTGAGCAGAGATCATGCCATTGCACTCCAGCCTGGGTGCCACAGCGAGACTCCGTCTCAAAAAAAAAAAAAAAAAAAGAAAGAAATACAAATTGAGGCCGAGTGCAGTGGCTCACACCTGTAAGCCCAGCACTTTAGGAGGCTGAGGTGGGTGGATCATGAGGTCAGCAGTTCGAGACCAGCCTGGTAAACACAGTGAAACCCTGTCTCTACTAAAAATACAAAAAAAAAAATTTAGCCGGGTGTGGTGGCACATGCCTGTAATCCCAGCTACTCGGGAGGCTGAGGCAGGAGAATAGCTTGAACCCAGGAGGCAGAGGTTGCAGTGAGCTGAGGTCGCACCACTACACTCCAGCCTGGGCGACAGTGCGAGAGGCCATCTCAAAAAAGAAAAAGAGAAATACAAATTCAAGTGCAGGAATTCAAGACCAGCCTGAACGACATAACAAGACCCCATCTCTACAAACAAATTAAAAATGAGCAGGCACGGTGGTGCATGACTCTAGTCCTAGCAACTCAGGAGGCTGAAGTGGGAGGATCTCTTGAGCTCTGGAGTTCAAGGCTGCAGTGAGCTGTGATCACTCCACTGCACTCCAGCGTGGGTGACAGAGTGAGATCTTGTCAAAAGCAAGCAAACAAGCAAGATAAATTGATATAACCTTTATGCAATGTACTAAGTCTGTGCCTATAACTATGTAAATTGCATATACCCTTTGACTCAGCAATTCCCCTTCCAGGAATTAATCTTTCCAGAAATACTTAAAAGTTATGCAAGGATCTTGTCCAGTGGTGTTCATTTCGGGATAGTTTGTGGAAAGCCTCAATGCCCTACAGATTGGGTCAATAAATGAAAATGAAATCAAATAATGAGATAGCCATATAGCTGTTAAAATGAATATTGCAGTACACCTACAGGCTACAACAAGCAAAAAGGTCCCTGAGCCATTGTTAACTAAAGCAAATTACAGAGTATCATGTATATGGTATCGCATTTGGTTTAGAAACAATTGGTTTAATTTTAAATTATATATTATGGTATTTATGTTCTGGCATATAGAAATAAAAATAGCACATACTTTTTATGAGCCAGGTATTGCTCTAAATGTCTTTTATACGTTAACTTGTTTAATTTGTAGAAGATATCTAGGAAGTAGAGACTATTTAGGATTATTTTGATGTTTGAAAGGAGAAACAAGGACTCGTATCTAGCAGGTGGAAGAACCACGATTTGAACCTTGACAGTGTGGCAGCAGAGGCTGAATCATTAATCACTGTCCTAAACCTCTTAAATAAGTGTTCAATAAAATGACTCCAATGTGTGTGTGTGTGTGTGCGCTTATGTATGTGAGTGTGTGTATATGTATGTGTTGGGCTGTGTACATGTGTGTGCATGTGTGTGTATCTCTGTGTATGTCTATGTATGCCTATCTGTGTATGTGTGTTTGTGTATATGTATGTATATGTGTGTGTATGTATGTGTGTTCGTGAATGTGTGTACATTTGTATATGCCTGTATGTATATATGTGTGTATGTGTGTGAGGAATGTGTATATGTGTGTGTATGTATGTGTATGTGTGTATCTGCGTGTAGATGTCTGTGTATGTCTGTATATGTGTATGGGTATATGCATATATGTGTGTATACCTGTGCGTATGTGTGTAAATGTGTGTGGGGTGTGTGTGTAAGTGTGTGTGTGCATGTGTGTATGTATGTGTTATATGTATGTGCATATGCATATGTGTGTATGTGTGTACTTATGTGTGTGCATGTGTGTGCATGTGGGGGAGATGTATATGTGTGTATATGTGTATGTGTGTATTTGTGTGTATGTATCCAGTGTACATGTATGTGTATATTTATGTGTGTGTGCATGTGTGTATATGTGTGTGTTTATTTGTATGTGTATGTATGTATATGTGTGTATTTGTGTACATGCTCACAAGTAAAAAGGGGAAGATACTTTTCTATCTCTTAACACCAGATATGTCTGAGGAAGAGGATTAAGGTAAGAAAAACAATAACAACAATAGTAATAGTAATATTCATGTGATTACCTTTATTATTGATTATCATCAATAAATGGATTATCACATGTAACTCTGACCCAAGCAAAAAAAAACCAAAACACTAAAAGGAATTCAGAACCTAATAAATGCAGGAAAATGTATTAAATGAATTAAATCCAGTCGGATGGTAGAGGAAATTAAACTGAAATTTGAGCAGCAACACAAATTTCTATCTATCCAAATTAGACGATAAAAGGCAAAAAAGGATTTCAATAAACCCGGGGTAAGCAGGACATTTGAGAGATATGTGTCCGAGAGAAACAGGATGCCCTGAGGTCTGTATTCCCCGAAAGGTATGGGTGTGGGATTCCCCTCCCCATTGACACAGCAGAAATATCTCAACTAACATCATCTCCAGAAAACATATTACTCAATTCTACAGCTGACGAAATCTCTTCAAACCCTGCCCGTCTGATTTGTCAAGTCTATTCTTTCTAGCTAGGAAAGTTACGTTACATCCTCAGGAAAGTTAGAAAATTTTAGGCCAACTAAAACTCCTTAGTAGGATTTGTGTTAAATTTAGAAGTTTTTGACATCTTTAGCATAATCTGAAAACATCTGCTATTTAAATAGTTGGGGCTGGGTGTGGTGGCTCATGCCTGTAATCCCAGCACTTTGCGAGGCTGAGGTGGGTGGATCGCCTGAGGTCAGGAGTTCGAGACCAGCCTGGCCAACATGGCGAAATCCCTTCTTTACTAAAAATACAAAGTATTAGCCGGGTGTGGTGGTGGGTGCCTGTAGGCTGAGCTACTTGGGAGGCTGAGGCAGAAGAATGGCGTGAATCCAGGGGGCGGAGCTTGCAGTGAGCCGAGATGGCACCACTGCACTCCAGCCTGATTAACAGAGCGAAATTCTTTCCCCCCTCAAAAAAAAAGAGTTGCAACAGTTTGACACATTAGAGAAGCTAACCAATTAATGACATGATTTTTATTGCAAAAAGCAATTACACTTGTTATTTTAATATGAACAATTTAAGATAACATGGCTGTCTATAAACCATATTTAATGTCTAAAAGAATCTGAATTACTACATTTACAGATTCGATCAATTGGATTTATGAGTCGCTGAGGACCCAGGCGACTTTGCCTGTTAGATTTCTAAATCCTCTTCACTAGGTACTTGAAATTTGCGTGGAGTGGGGAGGGGAGATTTGGAATATTTATAAACATAGTATAAAACATTTGAGGAAATTAAACTGTTTGTAAATAGGGTTAACCATTTATCAAAATTTAATCTGAAAACCCTAGGAATGAATGTATACTTTATGAATAAATGTATTTATTTAAAATTAACAAAATTACAAGTAAAAAGTTATTATTATTTTCATACAGAAATAACCAGATTTATAAAGAAAATGACAGTGTCAATGAGTTCAAATTAAAGCTTGAGAAAAACTAGGTTTTGGCCAGACGTGGTGGCTCACACCTGTAATCCTAGCATTTTGGGAGGCTGAGGTGGGTGGATCACCTGGGGTCGGGAGTTTGAGACCAACCTGACCAACATGGAGAAACCCCCTCTCTACTAAAAATAGAAAATTAGCTGGATGTGGTGGTGCATGCCTATAATCCCAGCTACCTGGGAGGCTGAGGCAGGAGAATCACTTGAACCTGGGAGGTGGAGGTTGTGGTGAGCCGAGATTGCACCATTGCACTCCAGCCTGGGCAACAAGAGTGAAACTCCATGAAAGAAGAAAGAAAGAAAAGAAAGAAAGAAAGAAAGAAAGAAAGAAAGAAAGGAAGAAAGGAAGAAAGGAAGAAAGGAAGAAAGGAAGAAAG
>NC_045454.1:45826620-45831020 GCF_002776525.5 Piliocolobus tephrosceles
AGGAAGAAAGGAAGAAAGGAAGAAAGGAAGAAAGGAAGAAAGGAAGACTTAATATCAACAACTGTAATAACCTAACAACTCCTAGGTATTTATGCTGGAGAAATTAAAATTTATGCTCATATACACACACACACACACAAACTATATATGGATGTTTGTTTAGAGCAGCTCTATTGATAATCTCTAAAATACTGGAAAGAACCCAAATGTCTTTCAAAGATGAACAGATAAACTAAATGATGACATATTGATAAAATGGAATATTACTCGGTAATGAAAAAGGAATGAAGCACTGATCCATGCTACAACGTGGATGAACCTCGAGGACATCACGCTCAGTGAGAGGAATCAGACACAAAAGGACAAATCCTGTGTGATCTCACTCCTAGGAGGTTTCTAGAGTCACCAGAATCACAGAGATAGAAAGTAGGATGGTGGGTGCCAGGGGCTGGGGATTGGGATGTGAAGTGAGTGTTTCAGGGGGACAGAGTGGGATATTTTGGGGTTTTTTTTGTTTTTGTTGTTTTTGTTTTGTTTTGTTTTGTTTTGTTTTGAGATGAAGTCTCACTCTGTTGCCCAGGCTGGAGTGCAGTGACTCTATCTCAGCTCACTGCAACCTCCACCTCCTGGGTTCAAGTGATTCCCCTGCCTCAGCTTCCTGAGTAGCTGGGACAACAGGCACGTGCCACCATGCCTAGATAAGTTTTTGTATTTTAGTAGAGATGGTGTTTCACCATGTTGGCCAGGATGGTCTCAATCTCCTGACCTCTTCCTGACCTCATGATCTGCCTGCCTCGGCCTCCCAAAGTGCTAGGATTACAGGCTGAGCCACCACGCCCTGCCGGGGACAGCGTTTTTTGGAAAAGATGAGAAAGTTCTCGAGATGGATAGTGGTGATGGTTATACAGCAATGAGAATGTGCTGAATCTCATTCACAGTAAAGAGGAAGGAAAAGAAAAGAGGAAGAAAGAGGAGGAGGAGGAAATGGCACTGTTTATACACACACTATCCAGGCATCTCAAATGCATTATGCTGCGTCAAAGAAGCCAGTCTCAGAAGACCACATATTATGTGGTTTCATTTATTTAACAATCTTTAAAAGACAAAACTCCAGTGACAGAGACTAGATCAGGGATTTGTAGAGGTTAGTGGTGGAGGGAGTATCTGACTATAAAGGAGAAGCCCAAGGGAATGTTTAGAGATAATTAAACTGTTCTGCATCTTAATTATAGTGGTAGTTTCACAAATCTATTCAGGTGAGAAAACTCATCGAACTATACAAGTAAAAAGGTAATTTTACTATATGCTAATTTTTCAACTCTTACAGCTATAAAAAATCAAATATTAATTCACAATCCATTAATTATAAAGAGATCTTTCTTTCCTTTATTTATTTATTTTTTTTGACGGAGTCTGACTCTGTTGCCCAGGCTGGAGTGCAGTGGTGCTATCAGGGCTCGCCACAACCTCCGCCTCCCGGGTTCAAGCGATTCTCCTGCTTCAGCCTCCTGAGTAGCTGGTACTATGGGCACCCGCCACCATGCCTGGCTAATTTTTGTATTTGTAGTAAAGACAGGGTTTTGTCATGTTGGCTAGGCTGGTCTCGAACTCCTGACCTCAAGTGATTCACATGCCTCAACCTCCCAAAGTGCTGGGATTACGGGTGTGAGCCACCACGCCCGACCATAAAGACACCTGTCTGCACCCAAAGTGTGCCCAGGGTGTTTGAAACTCAAAACACAATTTAAAAGACCCAATCGTTACCTTCAGAGAAACTACAGTCGTTTTATTTTCACACACATTGTCCAGCACACTGAAGATGTTATTTATTTGTGCACAAAAGGAGACCTGTGACCCAGAAAAAAAAAAAAAAAAAAAAAAACAGAGCATTTACGAGCATGAATTGATTATTCCCCCAAGCAAGTAATCTATAAATTAGCCCATAAAGCCCATCATATGAGGTAGCCCTGAATTCCTGAGTCTGTAGAATTCTCAGGGAAATAAAAACTCATTGTTTGATCAGAATTAGAATTGTATCACCTTTTCCTTCCATGAATAAAAAAAGCAAACATAAACAAATAGCAAAACTACTTAGTGATATTAAAAGGAGAGGAAATGTATGAACTAACAGTGGTCCATATGGAATATTATTCAGCCATAAAAAGGAATAGAGTTCTCTGATATGTACTACAGCATGAATAAACCTTGAAAATATCATGCTAAGTGAAAGAAGCCAGACACAAAGGAGAAAATATCGCATGATTCCATTTCTATAAAATGTCAAGAATAGACAAATCCACAGAGACAGAAAGCTGATTAGTGTTTGCCATGGGCTAGTGGGAGGGGAAAATGGGGAGTGACTGCTTAATGATAAAAATATTCCAGAACTTGGCTGAGCATGGTGGCTCACACCTGTAATCCCAGCACTTTGGGAGGCTGAGGTGGGCAGATCATCTGAGGTCAGGAGTTTGAGACCAGCCCTGGCCAACATGGCGAAACCTCATCTCTACTAAAAACACAAAAATTAGCCAGGCATGGTGGTGGGTGCCTGTAGTCCCAACTATTCAGAAGGCTGAGGCAGGAAGAATTATTTGAACCCAGGAGGTGGAGGTTGCAGTGAGCCAAGATCACCCCACTGCACTCCAGCCTGGGCAACAGAGCAAGACTCCATCTCAAAAAAAAAAAAAAAATTCTAGAACTAGATTGAGGTGATGATTGCATAACATTGTGAATGGTCTAAGTGCCACTGAATTGCACACTTCAAAATAGTTAAAGTGGTGAATTTTATGTTATGTGTACCTCACCACAATTTAAAAAGAAAAACAGTGGTCCAAAGCTAATTTACAAGCTCATATTTAGAATAGTGACATTAATGTCTAAAGAGGCCATGGAGTCTTTACTCATTGCAATGACTTCATTAGACAATCAGGACGTCCAAATTCCTTTTGGTCTGGCTGGCTGTGTAACACCCCCACACCAACATCCCTCAGTTGCAGCATCAACACCTTCACCGACAGGAAGACTCCAATATATTCTCCTATTCTTTTATTAAGAGAATCCTCAAGTTTTCAATAGGCAAATATCCTCTCTTAGCAGCTTCCCTTGCAGCTAGATGTGACCACGTGACTAATTTCTACCCAATCAGGTGCAAGCAGAAGTGGTGCTGGGTCATACACTTAAAGAGAAGGATCGTGCTTTTCACTTCCTCTTCTTCCCTTCCCACAAGCTATAATGCAGATGTGAGGGCAGGAGCTGGAGCAGCCATCTTGGACCACAAAGTGAGAGGCTTGTGTTGATGCTGGCAGAGCATAATGGAGCCATTGTACGAACTCTGCACAGCTTACACTCAGCTGGTTACAGAGGAGAAAAATAAACTGCTGTCTGGTTTTGGCCACTATTACTTTTGCCTTTGTTAGAACTGCAAAAACAACATTCTACCTGAATGACTTCTAAGAAAACCTCAGAAACTAGGAACCTTAAGAAATACTTGCATTTTCAGGTTTCACTGTGGTTCTCTCTTGGCATTGCTGGACCTGCTCATTATCGGGTATCACATCTTCCTTACATTTGAAGGGAACCCCTAGGAAGAAAACAACAGCAACCAAAAAAATTTCAACCTCAGCAAAATATGATGAAAATTCACATCTGATTTCATGTCCTCCCCTCCCTGGCTTAAAATCCATCTAGTACCCTAATACACAAGGGGGAAAATGAACAAACCACAGCTACACACTACAACATGAAGGATGTGTTTAGTACAACACACAATTTTCTACTTTGCTCTATTTCACTCAATATCATGCTTCTTAGAGGCAATCATGCATATGACTATGGATGTATGTTTTTTATATGTGTGACTTCTCACTCCATATTATGTTCCTGCACAACTTGTACTCTAAGAAGCATAATGAGTGAAACAGAGCAAATTAGAGAAGTCATACATATAAAAGACATACATCTATAGTCATATGTAGTATGATATCATTTTTACAAAGCTCCAAAACAAGCAATACTAGGCAGATATTGTTTAGGGGTACGTACCAGGGGAAAATATTTTTTTAAGTAGGGAAATAATAAACACAAAATTCCAAGTGGTTTTCTGAGGAGGATACAAGGAGATAGTGGAGAAGAAACGTATAGGAGAACCAGTGGCATTGATGATATTATCTTTATTATATTGGGAAATACATCAGCTATATTCATTTGCTTGTTATACTTCATTGCCTCCAATAAGGTACACATATTTTTAATGTGATAAATAATCCATAATTTAACAGTTTTAAACCTTTCATGGTTCCCCATTATTCTCTTTTTTTCTTTTTTTTTTTTTTTGAGACGGAGTCTCGCTCTGTTGCCCAGGCTGGAGTGCAGTGGCCAGATCTCAGCTCACTGCAAGGTCC
>NC_045454.1:45831030-45861952 GCF_002776525.5 Piliocolobus tephrosceles
GCCCAGGCTGGAGTGCAGTGGCCAGATCTCAGCTCACTGCAAGGTCCACCTCCCAGGTTCACGCCATTCTCCTGCCTCAGCCTCCCGAGTAGCTGGGACTACAGGCGCCCGCCACCTCGCCCGGCTAGTTTTTTGTATTTTTTAGTAGAGACGGGGTTTCACCGTAGTAGCCAGGATGGTCTCGATCTCCTGACTTCGTGATCCGCCTGTCTCGGCCTCCCAAAGTGCTGGGATTACAGGCTTGAGCCACCGCGCCCGGCCTTCCCCGTTATTCTTGAGGGGGAAAAGGACTCTGAAATTCTTTTTTAAAAGAAAGGGTTGGCAGGACACGGTGGCTCACACCTGTAATCCCAGCACTTTGAGAGGCCGAGGTGGGCAGATCACGAGGTCAGGAGTTCAAGAACAGCTTGGCCAACATGGTGAAACCCTGTCTGTACTAAAAATACAAAAATTAGCTGGGTGTGGTGGGGGCACCTGTAATCCTAGCTACTCGGCAGGCCGAGGCAGAAGAATCATTTGAACCCGGAGATGGAGGTTGCAGTGAGCTGAGATAGCGCCACTGCACTCCAGCCTGGGTGACAGAGGGAGACTCCGTCAAAAAAAAAAAAAAAAAAAAAAAGACAGGGTCTTACTCTGTCACCGAGGCTTGAGTGCTGTGGCATGAGCATAGCTCACTGCAGCCTCGATCTCCTAGGCTCAAGTGATATTCCCACCTCAGTCTCCTGAGTAACTAGGACTACAAGCCCATGTTACTATATCTGGCTAATTTTTTATCATTATTTTTTGTAGAGGCAGAGTCTTGCAATGTTACCCAGGCTGGTCTTGAATTCCTGGCCTCGAGTGATCCTCTCACCTTGGCCTCCCAAAGTGCTGTTTATAGGCATGTCACTGCATCCAGCCCTTTCAAAATTCTTCACAAGCCACCAAGACCCTGCAGAATCTGACCTCTGTCCACTTCATCAGATATGTCTAATGCCACTTCCCCTTGTCCTCATTTGGTGTGAGCCTCAGGACCTTTGCATCTGCTATAACCCAGAACAGCATGATCTCCATTCTTCCTCTAGAGCAGTCCTTCTCCTCCTTCAGGTTTCTGCTTAACTGTTTGCTTGGAGCATAATCAATATCCTATTAGTCACTTCAAAGCACACTATGTTTCTTTGTTGTTTTATTCATAGTTACAATTAAATAATTGTGTGTGTGTGTGTTTTCTGGCTCCTTCCCTAGACTGTAAGCTACAAGAGGACAAGAATCATGCCTATGATATTTAGGACCAAATCTTCAGCGCCTACTGCAGGGGCCTGTTTAACTAACTAATTTATTAATTAATAGGTACTCCAAAAATCATTTATTGAAAGAGGAAATGGATGAAGAAGAAAAGAAACAGAATATGCGGATGAGGCAACAGTAAGAGGAAGATCCTGAGCTTTGCGTAGAATGAGAATTTTCCAGTCAAAGTCAGAAACAGATTCCATTGCCAACACATACGAAGAGATGATTACTTTGGCAGCTGAAGTTGCCGTCTTTCTGGGAGCCTTCTGGATTGGGACGAAAGCCTGCAATGCAGCCACAGCTGTAGAAGCCCAGAGCATTGGTGCAGATAGAATTTGGACCACATGTTGATGGATCTTGGTGGCACTCATCAATATCTGCAAAGAACTGGAGAATATCAAGAAACCCAGAAGAACAAAGAGAAATGTCTTTTCTGGATTGTCCATCAAACCCTCTGCTCACCTCTACATTCCACTTTTTGGTCTGTGAAATTCAACTGTCCATTGCTTGGTGCAAAGCCAGGGTGACAGGTGCAAAAGTAGCTCCCAGGAGTGTTGGTGCATGTTGAATTGATGGGGCACATTTCAGTGCATTCATCAGTATCTGTGGGGTATAGAATGGGTGTGGAGTCAAGTTGGTCAGTGATCCAACAAAATCTTACTTCCCTTTGCAAAATATGGAGTCATGTTTCACTAGAAAATGGCACCCCAGCCAGGGACTACATTTCCCAGAACCCTGTGCATCTAGGTGAAGTCATGTGACTACTTTTCACTCATGGAATATGAGAGCCATGATATATGTCATTTCAGGGACAAAGTGGTCAAGAAGTGGGTGTAACTTCTCTCCTCCCTCTTTCACTTCAACTGGCTAAAACCAGGAACTCCAAGGCTCTAAGGAATGCAAGAACCAAAAGATGGAGAGAGATTGAATTCCTTTATCACCGCGTGGAGAAAAGCTGCCCACTGGCCAGGTATATCCATATTGAATTGTTATGAGAGTGATAAATTTCTATTATGTTCAGCTAGTAATGAGGTAGGAAACAGGACTCAGCTCCAGAGGAGGGACTCGGACACTGGACGAGATTGAGGACCAGCTAAAACAAGGACAGAGTGGAAGCAGCTTTCCGTAAGACATGCTCGCCAGTGTGCCAGGTCAGTTTACCATTGACATGGCAACATTGGGGAGTTACTTCCCCTTTTTATGGTAATGACCCGGACACCCAAAAGTTACTACCCCTTCCCTAGAAATGTTTGCAGAAACCACCTGTTAATCTGCATATGACTAAAAGTCGGTATAAGAATGACTGCAAAACTGCCCTGAGCTGCTGCTCTCTGCCTGTGAGGTAGCCCTGCTCTGCAGGAGCTGCAACACTTACAAAACTGTAACACTGCCTCTTCAGTAAAGCTGTTTTCTTCTACCACTGGCTTGCCCTTGAATTCTTTCCTGGGCCAAGCCAAGAACCCTTGTGAGGTAAACCCCACTTTGGGGATTGTCTGCCCCGAATCAAAAATTAGCCAGGCATGATGGCACATGCCTGTAATCCCAGCTATTCAAGAGGCTGAGGCAGGAGAATTGCTTGAACCTGGGAGGCAGAGGTTGCAGTGAGCTGAGATCACGCCACTGAACTCCAGCCTGGGCGATAGAGCAAAACTCTATCTCAAAAACAAAAACAGGCTGGGCACAGTGGCTCATGCCTGTAATCCCAAGACTTTGAGAGGCTGAGGCAGGCAGATCACCTGGGATCAGGAGTTTGAGACCACCCTGGCCAACATGGTGAAACTTGTCTCTAGTAGAAATACAAAACTAGCTGGGCGTGGTGCCACATGCCTGTAATTCCATCTACTTGGGAAACTGAGGCAGGAGAATTGCTTGAACCCAGGAGGGAGAGGTTGCAGTGAGCCGAGATTGCACCACTACACTCCAGCCTGAGCAACAGAGCAAGACTCCATAAAAAACAAAAACAAAAACAAAACAAACAAACAGAAAAACAAAAAACAAAAAAACCCTCCACAGAGTGGAGGGGTTGAGAACATGGACATTCTGGGTTCATAGCCTGGCTCTGTCACTTACAGGCTGTTCGTTCATGGGTGCTATGGACTGAATGGTGCCCCTCCTCCAAATTCCTATGTGGAAGCCCTAAGCCCCAATGGGATGTTATCTGGAGATGTTATTTATTGCTATATCCCCAGTGCCTAGAATAGTGCCTCATATATTGTAAGTGCTCAGGAGGTATTTCTTTAATGAGTGAATGAATGAGTGAATGAATGATTATTGGCTTCAGATTTGCAGATGAAAGTCTCAAACTCAACCAAGACCCACCCCAATTCCCTCACTGCTGTCTTTGCAAACAGCCTTGGACCTGATTTCTCAGAAGACATCCCCATCTACCTTCACACGATACTTTGAGACCCTGGAAACTCAAGTGGCCACTGCTGGATTCAAATCCTGGGTTGCGGAAACAAGAGTAGTTTCCAACAGTGTTATTACAAGTTGCATGCTCTGGGCAAGTTCTTGGATCGGCACATTCATCCTCATCTGACAGGTGGAAGAAGAAATCCAGGTCAAGGTAAATGAGAAAGCAAGGAGTAGAGACAACAAATAGGAGATTCACTCTGAGTGTTGATTTTCAGCAGACAGGGCTGATGCTCCCTGATATCCATGTTCCCGCCTTCTTCCCAGGCACACAGTGGGGCATATTTCCCAGCCCCTTCTTGCAGTAGGCATGGCCATGAGAACAAATTGTAGCCACTAGCGTGTAAGCAGAAGGGTGGCAAATAGTTTCAAAACATAATTATCAGAGATTGCAAAAGTAGCCATAGTCCTTTACTTCTCTCTGTATATACACCCCAAGATGTAGATTGCAAGCCATGTGACTTTACCATACCTTACACTAGGAGGTGGAGTCTCTTTCTCTACCCCTTAAATACAGCTGGCCCTATGACTTGCACTGACCAATAGAAGACTGTGAAGTAATGAGGTGCTAATTCCAAACATGGGCCTCAAGAGACCTGTTGGCTTCTGTTCATTCTCTTGGGCCTCTGACCTCTGCCACACGAACAAGCCCCTGACTAGCCTAATGAAGAACAAAAGACCAAATGGCAGAGGAATGAATCATCCCAGATGAGGCCCAGACATGTGAGACCCATTCCCTCCTCCTTGTAATAGTATAACAATCCAGTTGAGGACTGCATTCCCACTTCTCTTGCAGCTAGGTGTGGCTACATGGTGACAATCTGGCCAAGGAGAATGAATAGAAGTGATGTGTGCACCATCTGGTCATGCCCTTGAAAAGAAACAGCATACTCTACACTTCTTCTCCCTTTTCACCTGGGCTGGAAGATGGACAGAGTGGGGTGATCCATTCCCAACCATGGGGATGAGGCTCACACCTGTTTGGAGAGGCAATAAGACAAAAGTCCAGCCAAGATCAGCTGACTGCAGACACAAGAACAAGACCAGTTGAGACCAAAAGATCTGGCTAGAATAGACCACTTAAAATGTCCACTCATGGAATCAAGAGCTAAATATATGGTAGTTGTTTTTAGACACTAATTTTTAGGATGATTTGTTACCCAGTGATAGCTCACCGCTACAAATGGAGTAGCAAAGGCAGAGATGACTTCAAACATCTCTTAAACTAAGCCAGGGGGATATAATGAGGGCTTGATCACTCCTTGCCTTTCTCAATGGAGTCACCATCCCTGTAAATGAATGTGGAGAACAACAATGCACTAGACACAGGAAGATAGAGCCCTTGTTTCTTGGTGAGGACATTCTGGCTGCAGTGTAGAGGATGGATTGGAGGGAATAAGACTGAAAAAGGTGAAACTAGAGAGGAGGCTGCTGCAGTGATGATCAAGCCTGAACCAAGGATGGAAAAGAATGGAGGAATTCAACACATATCTATTTATATATTTATTTTTGAGACAAGTTCTTGCTCTGTCACCCAGGCTGGAATGCAGTGATCCAAGCACAGTGCACTGCAGCCTCAACCTCCCGGTTTCATGTGATCCTCCCACCTTAGCCTCTTGAGTAGCTGGGACTACAGGCACATGCCACCACACCCAGCTAATTTTCTAAATTTTTTAGAGAAACAGGGTCTCACTATGTTACCCAGGCTGGTCTCAAACTCTTGGTCTTAAGCGATTCTCCCATCTCAGCCTCCCTAAGTGCTGGTATTACAGGTGTGAGCCACCACACCCAGTCTCAAAACATATTTAGCAGGTAGATTCCCCAAGGTGTGATGACTGCTCTAATGTGGAGGGAGAGAAAAGATTAAAGATCACTGTCTTTTGCTTTTTGAGATGGAGTCTCACTCTATCGCCCAGGCTGGAGTGCAGTGGCACAATCTCAGCTCACTGCAAGCTCCGCCTCCCGGGTTCATGCCATTCTCCTGCCTCAGCCTCCCGAGTAGCTGGGATTACATGCACGCACCACCACACTCAGCTAAATTTTTTGTATTTTTAGTAGAGATGGAGTTTCACCGTGTTAGCCAGGATGGTCTCGATCTCCTGACCTCATGATCCGCCCATCTCGGCCTCCCAAACTGCTGAGATTACAGGCAGGAGCCACCATGCCTGGCTGATTAAAGATAACTTTCAAGTGTTAATTCAAATAGCTTTTAGGGGAAAGTTCTGAAGTTTGGACTGTAGAATCTCCCCAGAATAGGTTTTGTGTGTTTGTTGTTGTTGTTGTTTTTTGAAACAGAGTCTTGCTCTGTTGCCCAGGCTGGAGTGTAATGACATGATCTCAGCTCACTGCAACCTCCACCTCCCAGGTTCAAGCCATTCTCCTGCCTCAGCCTCCCGAGTAGCTGGGATTACAGGTGCCTGCCACTATGCCTGGCTAATTTTTTGCATTTTTAGTAAAGACAAGGTTTCACCATGTTTGCAAAGCTAGTCTTGAACTCCAAGTTCAAGTGATCCGTCCACCTTGGCCTCCCAAAGTGCTGGTATCACAGATGTGAGCCACCACACCCAGCCCCAAAGTAGGGTTTTTTCACCTCAGCACTATTGGCAGTTAGGGTCAGATTATTCTTGGTTGTGAGGGCCTTTCTGTACATTATAGGATGTCTAGCAACATCTCTGATCTCTTCCCAGCAGATGCCTGTAGCATACACAGCACCTCTCCCCACTATCACCAGTTGTGACAATCAAAAATATCTCCAGATCTTGCCAATGCCCCCTGGGGGAAATATCAATCTGGAGACAATTCACCCCATCATATTCTGATGCCATTATCTGGCTTATAATAGGTCCTCAATAGGAGTTCAAATCCCAGCATTTCCATTTAACATTTGCATATAGTTCACAGATCCTATAAAGCAATTACACAATTGAGATCACAAAGCAACTAGCTAGCAACACTGTGATAGGAACAAAATCCTCAAATATCAATATTAACCTTGAACAGAAATGGCCTAATGCTCCACTTAAAAGATATAGATTGTTAAACTAGATACAAAATTTTTTTAAAAAGACCTAATCATGTGCTGCCTACAAGAGACCTACCTAACATGTAAAGACACCCACAGGCCCAAAGTAAAGGGATAGAGAAAAAGATATAGGCAACCATATGTTTTTACCTCTCTGAGCCCCAATTTTCTCATCCCTACATGAGAAAATCCCTTTCTCACATGGTCTTCCAGTGAGATGACCCTTAATTAATGAAGTAGGTAAATAATAAAGAGATGGAGTTTCTAGAGATGAATCCAACTTGACAGTTGCAATTGTAGCTTCCCATGGAGTTGACACAGTCAGAATGCTCAGGGCACACCCTGCTGGTAAGACACTCATTGATATCTGAGAAGCAGTGGAAGAGGGTGAGCAGATAAGAAATTGGGTGCCTAAGTTTAGAAACACATGAAATCATCCCACTGATAGATATCCACCCAAGACCCATCCCTGGGAGTCTGAGAGCATTACCAGTACAGGAGAAATTGCCCGGCTTTCCTGGTTTCCAGTTATTTCCAGTGGGAGAAGAGAAACCATGTAAACAGCTGCACTCGTACCTCCCCGACAGGTTTTTGCAGACTGAATTAGGACCACAGGGCTGGCTTTCAGAACATTCATCAACATCTAGACAGAGAGTTAGAGTTACAAATTTGCTTATACTACATGGAAGACTGTATTTTGCAAAAAAAAAAAAAAAAAATTATTAAAACAATATCTCCCATTCCATATGCACTTCATTAAATGTGACTTTGGTACTTTTTCCATCAAGCAATGGAATGTATGTCCCCATCTTGAATCTGAGCATGCTTGTGACTATGGTGGAAGTGACACTAGGTCATAAAAATATCATGTCCTTCCACCTGTTCTCTTGGGATGCTTATCCTTGGAATCCAGCCACCATATTGTGAGGAAACTCAACCACCCATGAAATTTTACAGTGACCAGGAATTTATTTACACAATCAGAGAGAGGAAGGGTAGGGAAGAAGAAAGGAAGGAAAGAAGGGAGGGAGGGAGGGAGGAAGGAAGAAAGGAAGGAAGGAAATAAGTAAGTCAAATTTGCTAGCAACACTAGCTAGTAACGCTGTGACAGGAACAAAACCGTCACATATCAATATTAACCTTGAACAGAAATGGCCTAATGCTCCACTTAAAAGGTATAGTTTATTAAACCAGATTTTAAAAAAGGGGGTGGGGGAGTACCTACATTCAATACCCAGCCAGCTTTTACTTGATTTTCCTGCCAAATGCTGGAGGGTTTGAGGGGATGTGAACTCACCTTTGCATTCCACTCCTGGACCCTTGAAGTGATTTTGTCCATTGCTGGACCGGAATCCTTGTTTGCAAGCACAATAGTAACTGTCCACAGTGCTGGTGCAGGTGGCATGAGATGGGCACATGGTACTGTCTCTACAGTTATTATCTAGGCGTTGTATAAAGAAAAGTTTAGACAAGATTAGAGCATTAGAGTGAGGCTGCAAGGGAGCCCAGCATACAAGGGTGGAGGTGGCTGTTATGGGTTGGACTGTGTTCCTCCCAGAAGATACGTTAAAGTCCTAAACCCTGGTACCTGTGAATTTCATCTTATTTAGAAACTGCGTCTTTGTAGACTTAATTAAGATATAAGTTAAGATGAAGTAGTGCTGGCGTAGGGTGGGCCACAGGTGTCTTTATAAGAAGAGAAGAGACACACAGACGTGCACAGGGACAGTGCCATGCAACAGAGGAAACTGGGATCAGAGTGATATGTCTAGAAGCCAAGGAACATCAAGGATTGCCAGTAATAACAAAAGCCTTAAAAAAAGACACGGAACAGATTCTGCCCTAGAGCCTTTGGAGAGAGACTGGCCCTGCCAATACCTATATTTCACACTTCTGGCCTCTAGAACTTCAAGAGAATAAATTTCTGTCATTTTAAGCAGCCCTAGGAAACTTGACACAGCCACCAATCAAATGTAATAATGTACCTCGAAGACCCTAGACCCTTGCTACTCAAAGTAGGGTCTGTGGGTTCTTGGCTATTATGAATAGTAGACTTGGGCTTTGTACCAAAGAAAGATGGGAGTCATGGGAGGATTTAGAGCAGAGTAGGGACACAGCATAAGGTTTTAACATGAGCCTTCTGGCCACTGGTTGGAAGACGAACTATAGAAGATCAGAAACAAACTGACCGAGGACGGGGGACTGCACTTGTCCAGATGAACAATGTCAGTGGATACAACGCAGAGGGGACCAATGGAGGGAGTGCAATTCAGATTTTTTTTTTTAAAGTAACACTAACAAAATTTGCCAGTGGATTGGTTGTGAGGAGTGAAAAGACAGGAACCAACGATAATGCCAACATCCATTGGTAGTATGGAAAAACTAAAAAGTATCATAAAAATAGAAGGAATGGATTATTGTGACTGACATTATTCACTGTTTGTGTTACACACTCAGTTTTGAGATCTAAGTTCTTTGCTCCTATAATGTGCCTTGTTTATTTCCCTTCCCTGCATGAGGCCTCAGATGGCATCTCTCTTCTCATTTCCAGCTTCCTCTTTCATCTGCAGAGGCAACATTTCTCTATGCAGACTTTCGATATTTTATCACTTGTGGTCTCTTAATGCTGTGAGTTTTCCATCATCCTCTTCCTCTAGCCCTCTCCCTCACAACTGAAACCCACCCAAGTCCAGAATAACAACCCAGTCTTGTGGGACTAGGTACCTGTTCAGCTCCCCATCTCATCTCCTGCCCTGTGCCATCAGTCACACTCACCTTCGCTCGGTCCCCCAACTTCTTTCCAACCTCAGGACCTTTGCACCCACTGTTCTGGCCATCAGTCATGCTGTATCCCACCCTGCCCTTTTGCCCTGGGTAACATCAATTCATCCCTCCTTTAAGTCCACTGGAACATCACTTCCTTGAAAAAATTTTCCCAACCATCTCAATAAAGCCCTTTTTAAAAAATCCTACAAAGGGACCAGGCACAGTGGCTCATGCCTGTAATCCCAGCACTTTGGAAGGCTGAGGCAGGCAGATCACCTAAGGTCAGGAGTTCAAGACCAGCCTGACCAACCTGGTGAAAGCCCATCTCTACTAAAAATACAAAAATTAGCCGGGCATGGTGGCGGGTGCCTGTAATCCCAGCTACTCAGGAGGCTGAGGCAAGGGAATCGCTTGAATCCAGGAGACGGAGGTTGCAGTCAGCCAAGATTGTGCCACTGCACTCCCGCCTGGGGAACAAGAGTGAGACTCCATTTCAAAAAAAAAAAAAAAAAAAAAAAATCTATGAAAGACAGCTCATGTCTTAAAAAAACAATAGAACATAAATAATTTTCAGAAAAAAGTAAGTTGGGATTGTATTCATCTGTTCTTATGCTGCTAATAAAGACCTATCCAAGACTGGGTAATTTATAAAGGAAAGAGGTTTAATTGATTGACAGTTCAGCTTGGCGGGGGAGGCCTCACAATCATGATGGAAGGTGAAGGAAGAGCAAAGGCACGTCTTACATGGCAGCAGGCAAAAGCGTGTGCAGGGGAACTACCCTTTATCAAACCATCAGATCTCATGAGACTTATTCACGAGATGCTATCACCAGAACAGCATGGGAAAACCTGCCTCCATGATTCAATTAGCTCCCACTGGGTCTCTTCCCTGACACCTGGGGATTCTGGGAGCTACAATTCAAGATGAGATTTAGGTGGGGACACAGCCAAACCATATCAGGATAAATTTAAAGTTTATCATAATGCAGGAAAATAATAGCTCTTTTATCAAATGCAAGCATGGGAGGAAAAAGAAACAAACATACAAAACAGGGTAAAGAAAGGTTTTTAAACCAGCACATTTTTTTTCTGTAGTGTTGTTTACCATACTTTAGATGTGTTCTCTGTTACTATACAGATTAAATAAAGCATTGGGTTTATTATCGTCAAAAAAGTGGGTTTGTCAGAATCCTGCCTCTGTTTAAATTCAGTCTTCATTACTAACTTCCAAAGGATAATTTAATTTTTAAAGACCCCCAAAGACAAAGAGGAAGAGGAGGAAAAGGAGGAGGGAAAGGAAGGAGAGGAGGAGGGGGAGGAAGAGGAGGAAGAAAGGGAGGAAAAAGAAGAGGACATTGAGAAATTGCAAAAATATGGAACCAACCCAAATGCCCATCAATCAACAAGTGGATAAAGAAACTAGGCCGGACATGGTGGCTCACACGTGTAATCCCAGCACTTTGGGAGGCCGAGGCAGGCGGATCTCTTGAGGTCAGGACTTTGAGACCAGCCTGGCCAAGATGGTGAAACCCCCATCTCTACTAAAAATGCAAAAATTAGCCAGGTGTGGCGGCACATGCCTGTAATCCCAGCTACTTGGGAGGCCAAGGCAGGAGAATCACTTGAACCCAGGAGGTGAAGGTTTCAGTGAGCTGAAATCGTGGCATTGCACTTCAGCCTGGGTGATGAAGCGAGACTCCATCTCAAAAAAAAAAAAAGAAAACTGTGATATATATATATATATATATATCACTGTATATACACATATCACAGTATATATATATACTGTGTATATATATATCACAGTATATACACACATCACATGTATATATATATATATATATGACGGAACACTACTCAGCCATAAAAAAGAATGAATTAATGGCATTTGCAACAACCTGGATGAGACTGAAGACCATTATTCTAAGTGAATAACTCAGAAATGGAAAACCAAACATTGTATGATCTCACTCATAAATGGGAGCTAAACGATGAGGATGCAAAGGCATAAGAATGACACAATAGATTCAAGCAATCCACCTGCTTAGGTCTCCCACAGCGCTGGGTTTACAGGCATGAGCCACCATGCCCAGTCTATTCCTTTTTTTATTTACCCATGTTACTTGCCTACATGCTTCCAGACCCTGGCTGAGTTCCAGAGGTATAAAGATTAATACAGCCTCTTCCCCACCCTCCAAGGGCTTTCTGGGATCAATAATAATGATGGCCGTTTTATCAAAGATAACCTTTTTGAAAATGTTTTAATGGAATTTTCTCTTTTCCACGTATATGGATGTGACTACCCCCAACCCATTCTGAGAAAGATTTCATCTCATTTAGGAGAACTGGAGATGCTTTAGCACGAGACACACAATGAGAGCAAAACAGTAATGTTTACTCTTTAATTACCAGATTGGTTGATTGAGTTCTCAGAAAGCAAAGATGTGAATGGGGAAAAAGATATCTTAAAAGTCCCTATAAATATTTCAGGAGCCAGCTGGACACAGTGGCTCATGCCTGTAATCCCAACAATTTGGGAGGCTGAGGTGAGAGGATTGTTTGAGCCCAGAAGTTTGAGACTAGCCTAGGCAACATAGCAATAAGGAAGGAGACCACTACTACTCCTGCTACATTTCTTGGTTCCCTGACCAGGAATCGAACCCCCAAGCTCAAGTGATCCTCCCGCCTCAGCTTCCCAAGTAGCTGGGACTACAGGCACGCACCACCACACTCAACTAATAATATATAAAATATGTTTTATATATTAATCACGTATTACATTATACATTATATATTAATATATAATGTGTTATATATTATTAATATATGAATATTATATATTAATGTTATATTAATATAATATATTAATGTTATATAATATATTATATAAATGATTTATTATTATGTAATATATAATATTTTATATATCATATGTTGTTATATTATTATATAATACATTATATATTATTATATAATATATATTTTATATATAAAATTCTCCTGCCTCAGCCTCCTGAGTAGCTGGGATTACAGGCACGTGCCATCATGCCCAGCTAATTTTTGCATTTTTAGTAGAGATGGGAGTTTCAGCATATTGGCCAGGCTGGTCTTGAACTCCTGGCCTCAAGTGATCTGCCTGGCTCGACCTCCCAAAGCGCTGAAATTATAGCGTGAGCCAGTGTGCCCAGCCTACAGTTTCTTTATCCACTTGTTGACTGATGGGCATTTGGGTTGGTTCTACATTTTTACAATTTCTTGATGCCCTCTTCTTTTCCCTCCCTTTCCTCCTCCTCTTCCTCCTCCTCATTCTCTCCTTGCTTTTATTTTATTTATAAAATATATTTTATATATAAACAATATATAAAACATATATTATATTAATAAAATATATAATAATTTTATATATTAATAATATATAACACATGTATTTAATGTATATAAATATATAGTAGATATATTTTATATATTTAAATATACATTTTAATATTAAAAATATACTACATTATATACACACACTGTGTGTGTGTATATATATATATATATATATATCAGGTGGTTTCCAAAGCTACCTCTTTGAAGTTAAGTTTCACGACATCCCTATTGCTATCTGTATTTCACAGCTTGGGAAACTGAAGTTCAGGGAGGTTACGTGACTTATCTGAGATCCCACAGCAATTCTAAGTACAAAGGAAAGATCCTGAAGTGAGAATCAGGAGACCTGCATGTTAACCCTTGCTCTGCCACTAACTAGCTCCCAGCAAGCATCTGGATGAGGCTCAGCTTCCTGGAAGATTTCCTGGGGAGAAAATATTCTCCACCCCTTCCGGCATCTGCATTCTCTCTGGCCAGCTTACCCTTTGTCGCTGGTTTCAGTGTGGGTCCTGTGTGCCTTTCCCAGCTGTGCATAACACAACAGCCTGTGAAGAGAGAAAAGGAAAACACCATGAACCACCAAAAGAAAACCTTTTGGGCTCAACCTGCAAAATTACTCCTGGCTTGGCCCCACAGAAACAGGTGTGAAGAGGCTAGATGAAAAACCTAGTTAAGGAACAAACATACACTATTTTGCATAAGTTTAACAATGACCATTCCTGGTTTTCTGCACTTTGTTTTTGCTTTTCATTTTGTCTGTCTTTATCTTCTTTTTCTTTTTGATTAAGTAGTTCCAGGCTAAGTACTATGGTGCACACCTGTAATCCCAGCACTTCGGGAGGCCAAGGTGGGTAAATTCCTTGAGCCCAGGAGTTCAAGACCAGTCTGGGCAATATGGCAAAACCCCATCTCTACAAAATACAAAAATTATCTGAGCATAGTGGCACATGCCTTTAGCCCCAGCTACTCAGGAGGCTGAGTTGGGAGGCTCACTTGCGACCAGCCTGGGCAACACAGTGAAACTTCGTCTCTACAAAATAAATTTTTTTAATTAGCTGGGTGGTGGTGACCCCTTGTAGTCCCAGCTACTCAGGATGCTGATGTGGGAGGATTGCTTGACCCCAGGAGATTGAGACTGTAGTGAGCCAAGATCATGCCACTGCACTCCAGCCTAGGTGACCCTGTCTCTAAAAAAAAAAAAAAAAAAAAAAAAAAAAATTCCAGTTGATTCTCAAAACTATACATTAAAGCCTGCATTCTCAAAAGCGGTGATATCTCCCCCAAAGGACCCAAACTTGGTTCTCAGGAAGAGATTTTTTTAAGCTTACTCTTTTATGTATAAGATACATATGTATATACAGAAAATACATATATAGATATACAGTGTGTCTATAGTCTTAAAATTTCATGACAGGGTAGGGCAGTTCATTTTTCTTTTCTTTTTCTTTTCTTTTTTTTTTTTTTTTTTTTTTTTTGTTGAGATAGAGTCTTGCTCTGTCGCCAGGCTGGAGTGCAGTGGTGTGATCTAGGCTCACTGCAACCTCCAACTCCCTGGTTCAAGCTATTCTCCTGCCTCAGCCTCCCGAGTAGCTGGCATTACAGACACATGCCACCACGCCCAGCTAATTTTTGTATTTTTAGTAAAGACGGGGTTTCACGATGTTGGACAGGATGGTCTGGATCTGAGACTTCATGATCTGCCTGCCTTAGCCTCCTAAACTGCTGGGATTACAAGCATGAGCCACCGCACCCAGCCCATTTTTTAATGTTTAAAGGCAATGCAGCCCTGCAGCATTTAGGTCTCCTGCACCATCATCATTATCTCCATCATTATCACTGTCATCATCACCATCATCATCTTCATCATCACCATCATCATCATCACCATTATTATTGCCATCATCACCATTATCATCACCATCAACATTATCACCATCATCACCACCATCATCACCATCATCACCACCATCATCTTCATTATCCCTATCATCACCATTATCATCATCGTCATCATCATCATCATCACCATCATCATCACCATCTTCATCATCACTATTATCACCACCACCATCATGATCATCACCATCATTATCATCACTATCATCATCACAACTCTTTGCTGATTGGCTTCAGGGCAGAATAAGGAGTGTTAACGGTTAATACCATTGCCAGCACCCCAAAATAACAACTCTACATTCCTACATTTGATGCCCACAGGCCACCTATTTCTTCTAATGTAGCCTGCCGGTCAACAGGTCCCACAGATCCAAACTCCCAAATTCTATCTATTATTTCTAACAAAAATTCTTCTGCTCATTCATTAATTATTTTAGAGGCAATTCGGCATACTGTTTAGGCATACCATGTCTGGAGTCAAAATGCTTGGGTTTAAAAATCTGGCTTCACCAATTAATGATTGTGTGGCCTTGAGGAAGTTATTCAATCTCTTTGTGCCTCAGTTTCCTCCTTGTTAAAATAGGGGATTCAGATCCACTGTACAACAGCAGAGGAAATCCATACTTGCTACTTACAATATGTCCCCGATATCCTCCATTCTTAAATGTGATCCAATGACCAAAATACACAAGACATAGAAGAAAAACCAGAAACATGGAAGATAAACAAGGTTGAGACAAACTGACCCCTGAAGAAAGAGAAATAAGAGCACAGGAAGGGTGTATCTCATTCTTCAGGACTCAGCTGGAATTGCCCCTCCTCAACCCCAGACTTCTCCCTTCAACATAACCCCCAACCACATTCTGTAACAACTTCTTTCATAGCACTTATCACTACCTGAAATTCCTATGTTTACTTATAATTTGGGGCAACATAGTGTAGTGGAAAAGCTTACAGACTCTGCAGTCAGACTGCCTGGCTTGAAATCCTGCCTCTAGCCCTTACTGACTAAGTGGCCTTGGGAAAATTATTTTATCTCCTTTGCCTCAGCTTTCTTATTTGCAAAATAGGACTAATAATGACCCAATGTCATAGAAATGTTGTGACAATTGGATACATTCTATGTTTAAAGAAGTTACAGCAGTGCTAAGTGGGCTATGATCGTTTGTGCCTTCTTTCCCGTCTGCTCCTACCCACTAGAACATCAGCCTCAAGAGTGGAGGAACTTAGTCTTTTTTTCTCACTGCTATATCCTCTAGTGCCTGGAACAGCACCTAAGACACAGGAAGTGCTCAGGAAACACAGGTCAAATGAATGACTATTGAGAAAAATCTAATCTGACAGATGGACTTCCCTGGGCAATGGAATTTTGTTAAAGGTTCCCCGAATGAAGGTGTTTGCGGCATCCAGACTGGACTTACGATCCTTGGCTGGACCATCCATGGCCCTCCCATTTCCCCTGAAGCCTATTTCCAACCCAGGCCTCCCCTAGCCCCCCATTCAACCTCACACTCACCCCAGAAGAGGAGCAGGTTGAAGCCACGCATTATGCTGTGGTTCTGTCATTCAAAGAGAATGACAGAAGCTTTTCTACACCCTGGGTTTTCGGTAACCAGAAGGTGTGGGAAGAGGGGAAGGTGGAGTCAGAGTTGCTCAATGCTGCCCAGTCATCACAGCCCTTTTTGCTGAGTTGCAGACAGCCTAGAAAATCCTAATTTCCCCCCTTTCTCTGCAATAAAGAGAAGTTAACTGCCTAATGCGTACCATTCTCTCTCCCTCCTTCCCACCATCTCTCTCTTTTTCTTTCCCATCAACATCTATCTCCCATCTCTCAACACCTTCTTTCATTGCACCCAATAAAGGAGCTTCCACTTCCTGCCTCCAGTGAAGCAAATCTCAGTCTTTAGGATCTCTTCCCAGTCTGCCGTATAACAGCCATCACAACCATCATGTACCAGGCACTGTGCTAGGCACATTGACAACAAAGTGTAATTTCATTATCATGTCAACCTTGTAAAGTAGGAATTCCCCTCCCTCCCTCCATTCACCAACAAAATGGAAACTGAGACTTGCAGAGGAGTTATAACTTGTCAAAGATCTCTCAAACCCGAGATTTGAACCCAGGACCCTCTGACTCCAGAGTCAAGAGCTTTAACTATGTTATTTTCCTTCAGATCTCAACTCTGTCTAATCACTATACAGCAACACTTCCACCCCATTCCCAGCTTCCTATCTCTCTCTGGTAACATCTTGGGGTCTCACAAGGGTGTCCCGACCCGCGGGACAGTCGAACGGGCCCTGGAAGGGGGAGTGGGAATGGAGGAGACAAGAAAACACGAGAAATGGAGACAAGACAAATAGCCTGATCAAGTCTCGTTTAATAATGGTGGTGCGATGCCTTATATAGGCTGGCAGGGGAAGAGGTTGGGCCAGGGCGGTGACGGGGGCCGGGTCTTCTCAAATTACAATTGCGCATGCGCCGTGGGTTTGTAATTTTCCCCGGCGCGGGATCGCACCTGCGCCGTAGGCTGCATATCTTTCTGGGCGCGAAAAGGTCCGCGCGCGCGGGAAAGGTTTGGGCGCGCGCGGGAAAGGTTTGGGCGCGCGCGGGAAAGGTTTAGGCGCCCGCCGGAAAGGTTTTAGGCGCGCGCGGGAACAGGTTATAATGAAGAACCCGGAAATGTGCCATTTTGTCTCCGCTTTGCGGAGATCAAGCAACAGAGGTCGGCTAACTCTGGGCCTTATGGCTCCGGACACAAGGGCAGACCCTCAGACAAGGATTCTAGCAAAAGTAGTTTATCAAGAAGGTGACCCCAGAAAATGCCAGGTGGGGAAGGAGAAAGTGAAACAGGAAAGGCAAAGAGCCAATAACGGGTGTGTCTTCAAACAAGTTACATGGTGAGAAAGTGGAACTTAACCTTCCCAGGTACATCTGGGAAGTGGCATGGAACATACTCTTCAGTTATTCCAACTGAGGGGTGAGGGAGCTGAGGTATTTATATCCCACCTGCTGTCAGTCATGGGTTGACTTGAGGCTTGCTCGTAGGGGGTGTCAACCCCTTGAAACGTCACGCCTGGCCTCCAAGCAGATAGAATGTGCTGCAGTTGATATAATCCCACTGATAACAAATTGCAGTGACTGGCAGATATTGAAGTAGTGTCATCCATCTGGGGTAATACCCAAGGTTCATTGCCTCACACCAAGGAAATAAAAAATGCAGACACGGCCAGGCGCCATGGCTCACACCTGTAATCCCAGCACTTTGGGAGGCTTAGGAGGATGGATCACGAGGTCAGGAGTTCAAGACCAGCCTGGCCAAGATGGTGAAATCCCGTTTCTACTAAAAATACAAAAAATTAGCCAGTGGGCGTGATGTAAAGTGCCTGTAATCCCAGCTACCCCAGAGGCTGAGGGAGAGAATTGCTTGAACCCAGGAGGCGGAGGCTACAGTGAGCCGAGATCGTGCCACTGTACTCCAGCCTGGGCAACACAGTGAGACTCCGTCTCAAAATAAAATAAAATTAAATTAAATTAAAAAATGCAGACACACAAAAAATGAGTTTTAGGCAAAGGTTTAGGCTGGGCACAGTGGCTCATGCCTGTAATCCCAGCACTTTGGGGGGCCAAGACGGGTGGATCACCTAAGATCAGGAGTTCGAGACCAGCCTGGGCAACATGGTAAAACCCCGTCTCTACAAAAAATACAAAAATTAGCCAGGCGTGGTGGCGCATGTCTGTAATTCCAGATGCTCGGAGGCTGAGGCAAGAGAATCGCTTGAACCCGGGAGGCAGAGGTTGCAATAAGCTGAGATCACGCTATTGCACTCCAGCCTGGGTGACAGAGTGAGACTCCATCTCAAAAAAAAAAAAAAAAAAAAAAAAAAAAAATTGAGCAGAGATTTTAATAGGCGAGAGAAAGAGAAAAGCTCTCTCTCCTGCAGAGAGAGGGGGCTCCCAAGTGGGTCTTCCAGTTTCATGGTGAAATGCACGGGGTTTTATAGATGAGCTTGATGTGGTGATATCGGATTTACATAAGGTTCAAAGATTAGTTGGACCAGGTGTGCCATTTACATAGAGTACAAAGAAGCTGGCTGCTTTTTTTTTTTTTTTTTTTTGAGACGGAGTCTGGCTCTGTCGCCAGGGCTGGAGTGCAGTGGCCAAATCTCAGCTCACTGCAAGCTCCGCCTCCCGGGTTTATGCCATTCTCCTGCCTCAGCCTCCCGAGTAGCTGGAACTACAGGCGCTGCCACCTCGCCCAGCTAGTTTTTTGTATTTTTTAGTAGAGACGGGGTTTCACCATGTTAGCCAGGATGGTCTCGATCTCCTGACCTCGTGATCCGCCCGTCTCGGCCTCCCAAAGTGCTGGGATTACAGGCTTGAGCCACCGCGCCCGGCCTTTTTTTTATTATTATTTTTTTTTTGTTGTGAGACAGAGTCTTACTCTGTCACCCAGGCTGGAGTGCTGTGGTACAGTCTCGACTCACTGCAACCTCTTCCTGTCAAGTTCAAGCGATTCTCCTGCCTCAGCCTCCCGAGTATAGCTGGGATTAGAGGCATCTGCCACCATGCCTGGCTAACTTTTGTATTTTCAGAAGAGATGGGGTTTCATTCACCATATTGGCCAGGCTGGCCTCGATCTTCTGACCTCAGGTGATCCTCCGGCCTCAGCCTCCCAAAGTGCTGGAATTACAGGCGTGAGCTACCACACCTGGCACAGTGTCTCTGTCTTGTTCTCTCTTGTTGCTCTTGTTTTCTCTCTCTCTCTCTCTCTCTGTATATCTCTATCTCGCCATCTCTATCTTTCCATCTCTCTCTCTCTCTAATCCTCCCGTCTTCTTCTCATAAGAATTCTCATAATGACATTGGGCGGAGGTTGCAGTGAGCCGAGATCGTGCCATTGCACTCCAGCCTGGGCAGCAGAGTAAGACGCTGTCCCCCAGCCCCTCCAAAAAAATATAGTCCTTAACCGAATCCCATCTGCAAAAGTCCATTTTGTCATAGAAGGGAACATATCCATGGGTTTTAGGTATTAGGCTGTGGATGCCTCGTGGAGGGAGAGGAGGTCCCTTTATCCCACCTGCCACAGGTGGGGTCTTGGGTCCTGGTGAGAAACTGAAGACCCAAGACTCCAGACACCCTTCAAACCCGCAGAGGTGACCGAGGTTATACAGATCGTCCTGCAGCGGCCCTGCAGGGTTGCGGGTGGGGGTGTGAGAACGAGAAGAGGAAGGATATGGAAGAGGAAACCAACAATTCTGGCCAAGCAGCTTACAAAGTCTAACCCCTAATGACTTCCCTAGCAAAGGGGAATACAAGGGACTCTCAAGATTGAAGAAATAAGCCTGGGGAGTTGCAGAAACATCACTTACTGTCACACAGAGTGCAGGGAAGGGACGGGGAAGCTGGGGAATCCCTGCTTAACCTGTCCATGCCCTGCTTAGAGTCTAAACCCTTCCATGGCTCCCTATTGCCCTCAGGATGAAGTTCGGGCTTATTAATGTGGCACTCAAGGCTCTACTTAGTCTGACTCTGGTCTCCCCCTAAAGCTCTAGTGATGAGCTAGACACAGTGGCTCGTGCCTGTCATCCCACCACTTTGAGAAATCAAGGCGGGAGGATCACTTGAACTCAGGAGTTCAAGGTCAGCCTTGAACATACTGAGATCCTGTCTCTACAGAAAAAAAAAATTTTTTTTAATTAGCTGGGCATAGTGGCTGGTGCACACCTGTGGTCCCAGCTACTCAAGAGGCTGAGGTGGGAGGATCGTTTGAGTCCAGGAGTTCAAGGCCAGCTTGAGCAACATGGTGAAACCCCATCTCTGCAAAAGAAAATTTTTTAATAAGCCAGGCGTAGTGGTGCATGCCTGTAGTCCCAGCTACTCGGGAGGATTGCTTGAGCCCAGGAGGTCAAGGTCCCAGTGAGCCGTGATGGCACCTCTACGCTCCAGCCTGGGCAACAGAGTGAGACCCTGTCTCAAAACAACAACAACAACAAAAAGCCCCCCAGTGATTATAAAATACTTGAAGCCCCTGTTGTGGGTGCAGTCAACGCTGTGCCCGCTGGCCTTTCCCAGGTTGGTGCACCCATCCCGGGGCTGCTGTGAGTGAGTGCTGCCTACAGTAGCTCATAGCTCACAGCTTCCCCCTTCTCCTCAGCTGAGCAACTGTGCAAACCCTCAGACCCAGCCCACAGCCATAACGGATGGTCACAGAAGTGCAGAATGCCAGCCTCATGCCCCCAGGGTGAGATCAACCTGGTGGCGCCAGTCACACGCCAGGGCTCCCCATGGAATCCGGCTAAGGCTGGACTCCAGCTGAGACCACTTCCTTGCTTAGTTCTTTCCCTTGCTCTGTCCTGATCTTCTCCCTCAAAAACACCTGTGCACAAGAACCCTCACAGCAAGTTCTACTTCAAACTCTCTCTCTCTTTTTTTTTTTTTTTTGAGACAGGGTCTTGCTGTGTTGCCCAGGCTGGAGTGCAATGGCTCAATCACAGCTCACTGCAGCCTCAACTGCCTGAGTTCAAGCAATCCTCCCACCTCAGCCTCCTAAGTAGCTGAGACCACAGGCGTACACTAC
The DNA here is from genome assembly GCF_002776525.5 of Piliocolobus tephrosceles. Lineage (NCBI taxonomy): Eukaryota > Metazoa > Chordata > Mammalia > Primates > Cercopithecidae > Piliocolobus > Piliocolobus tephrosceles. The sequence goes on from NC_045454.1 coordinate 45,852,346, forward strand.
CATACCCTTCCTTTTTTTTTTTTTTTTTTTTTTTTTTAGAGATGAGCTCTTGCTTTATTGCCCAGGCTGGTCTCAAACTCCTGGGCTCAAATGATCCTCTTGCCTCAGCCTCCCAAAGTGCTGGGATTACAGGCATGAGCCACCACATCCAGTTCTCTCTTGAGGCCAAGTCTGAAACGCACATTCACCCCAATCTTATGCAACCTTTCTGCATAAATATCACCTCCTCCGGGAAGCCTTCCTTGACTTCCACTTGAGAATGAGGCACCTCCTCCATCCTCCCCCGCATCACCATAGTCGGTATTATCTATGCTTGCTTGAATGTCTGTTTCCCTCAAAAGACTGAGCATTTTCTCAGGGCAGGGAAATAATTTCTTGGCTGTTGTCTCCTAGAAAATAAAGAAACAAATGAGGAAAAAAAGGGAAGAGAAATGGATGAATCTACTGACTTTTGCATCCCTACCCCGCTGCCCCAGAAAGAAGACCATGATTCTTGAGGGGGTGAGAAGTGAACAGCAGCTGCCCTTTAGCTGGAGAAAAGAATCAGGGTTTCTAAGAGGGAGGTGGATGCAAAGACCTCATCATCCTCCAAAGACTTCATGGTTTATCCATGACTCCTAAGGCTCTTTCTTTAAAGGTAGGGGTGGTTTATCACGAATCCTCAAGACTCCTCTCCCCAAACTCAATGATTCTCTAAGAAGACTCAGCATACAGTCATGCTAATGGCTACGATTTATGACAGTGAAAGAATACAGAGCAAAAATAAGAGGGAGCCTGGCGTGATGGCTCATGCCTGTAATCCCAGTACTTTGGGAGGCCGAGGTAGGTGGATCGCTTGAGGTCAGCAATTCAAGACTAGCCTGGCCAACATGGAGAAATCCCATGTATGTTGTAAAAATACAAAAATTACTACAAGTCTGTAGTTCCAGCTACTTGGGAGGCTGAGGTAGGAGGATCGCTTGAGCCCAGGAGTTCGAGGCTGCCATGAGCCATGATTGCGCCCCTGCACTCCAGCCTGAGTGACAGAGGAAGACCTCCATCCCTAAAAAAACAAAAAAAAATTGAGAAGCAATTCTGATGATCCCACTTCTAGGTCACTACCCAGATGAAAAGAAATCATTTTCTCAAAAAGATACCCATACTTGTAGGTTTATCACAGCACTATTCACAAGAGCAAAGATATGGAATCAGTCCAAGTGTCTATCTACAGAGAACTGGATAAAGAAAACGTGGTGTATATGTACTGGGTCTGTCCCACAAACCCTGGCTGATGGGATAAAATGAGTACTCAGACACAGGTATGCAGTGTAAGAGCAGTTAGGTGACTGCCTGGCTCTAGCAGCCAGAGAGCAGCCCCGAGAAGTTGGAGCTGCTTGCATTTATTCAGTGTGGGCACAATGCCGAAAACATGGAGCACACACAACCCACAGGTAATTAACATTTATTCTTCCCCTTTCAGGGAACATCACATATGCAGATGATCAAAGGTCAGTTCCTGGTCAACACAAGTAAACAGACCTGCTTAAGATAAATTTGCCCACATTCCCTTGTGCCTACTCCTTGCCCTCTGCCTCAGGGTTATAGAACAGTTGCCTTCAGCTATTCTTCCCCCGGGGCTCTGCAGAATCTTCCGACCTTTTAGAAGGTTTGAGTCCTTTCCAGGTAGTTTTTCCTACCACTCTGACCGAACCCCACATATATGAACCGTGAAATACTACTCAGCCATAAAAAAAGAATGAGATCTTGTCTTTTGCAACACTTGGATGGAACTGAAGGCCCACTATCTTAAGTAAAACAACTCAGAAACAGAAAGCCAAATACCACATACTCTCGCTTACAAATAGGAGCTAAATAATGCGTGCACATGGACGTAGAGTGTAGAATAATAGACACTGGGGACTTGGAAGGGTGGAAGGGGAGTGAGGGATGAGAAATTACTTAGTGGGTGCAATGTATATGGCTCGGATGATGGCTACACTAAAAGCCCAGACTTCACCACTAAGCAGTACATCCATGTACCAAAACTGGCCTTGTACCCCACACATTCATGCAAATTTTTGAAAAAAGCGAGAAAAGAAGCCAGACACAAAGAGGGAATAAACTAAAAGGATCTTGTATTATTCAAGGTTCCCCAGAGAAACAAAACTAAGAGGAGAGACAGAGAGACAGAAAGAGAGACAGAGAGGGGGAGACAGAGAGTCAGAGAAAGAGAGAGATTTTAAGGAATTGGCTCATGGGATTGTAGAGGTTACAAGTCCAAATTCCCTAGGGCAATCTGACAGACTGCAGATTCAGGTAAGAGGTGATACTGCAGTCTTGAGCCCAAAGGCTTAAAGCACAGGCAGAGTTTCTTTCTTTTTTTAAATTTATTTTATTCATTTTTTGAGACAAAGTCTCACTCTGTCACCAAGGCTGGAGTGCAATGGCATGATCTTGGCTCACTGCAACCTCTGCCTCCTGGGTTCAAGCGATTCTCCCATCTCAGCCTCCCGAGTAGCTGGGATTACACGCATGCACCACCACGCCTGGCTAACTTTTATATTTTTAGTAGAGACTAAAAATGGGGTTTCACCATGTTGGCCAGGCTGCTCTTGAACTCCTGACCTCAGGTGATCCACCTGCCCTGGCCTCCCAAAGTGCTGGGATTACTGGTGTGAGCCACCACATTCAGCCTTGTTTCTTTTAAAAAAATTTTTTTTGTATTTTTTTAGTAGAGACGGGGTTTCACCGTGTTAGCCAGGATGGTCTCCATCTCCTGACCTCATGATCCACCCGTCTGGGCCTCCCAAAGTGCTGGGATTACAGGCTTGAGCCACCGCGACTAGTCGGGCGAGGTGGCAGGCACCTGTAGTCCCAGCTACTCGGGAGGCTGAGGCAGGAGAATGACGTAAAACGCAGGAGGCGGAGCTTGCCGTGAGCTGAGATCCGGCCACTGCACTCCAGCCCGGGCGACAGAGTGAGACTCCGTCTCAAAAAATAAAAATAAAAAAATAAACATTTTTTTTAAATTTGTATGTTTAGTTCTGGGGTACACGTACAGGACGTGCAGGTTTGTTACACAGGTAGACATGTGCCATGGTGGTTTGCTGCACCTATCATCCTGTCACCTAGGTATTAAGCCCAGCATGTGTTAGCTATTTTTCCTAATGCTCTCCCTCTCCCAACCCCACTCCCTGACAGGCCCCAGTGTATGTTGCTCCCCTTCCTGTGTCCATGTGTTCTCATTTTTCAGCTCCCACTCTAAGTGGGAACATGTGGTATTTGGTTTTCTGTTCTTGCATTAGTTTGCTTAGGAGAATGGCTTCCAGCTTCATCCACGTCCCTGCAATGGACACTATCTCCTTCCTTTTTATGGCTGCATAGTATTCCATGGTGTATATGTACCACATTTTTTTAATCCAGTCTATCATTGATGGGCATTTGGGTAGATTCCATGTCCTTGCTATTGTGAGTAGTGCTGCAGTGAACGCAGGCATACATGTATCTTTGTAATAGCATGATTTATATTCCTTTGGGTATATTTGCAGTAATGGGATTGCTGGATCAAATGGCATTTCCGGTTCTAGATCTTTGAGGAATCGCCACACCATCTTCCACGATGGCTGAACTAACATACTTTCCCATCAACAGTGTAAAAGCATTCCTATTTCTCTGCAACCTCACCAGCATCTATTGTTTCTTGACTTTTTAATAGTGGTCATTCTGACTGGCATGAGATGGTATCTCACTGTGGTTTGAATTTGCATTTCTCTAATGATCATTGATGTTGAGCTTTTCTTCATATGTTTGTTGACTGCATGAATGTCTTCTTTTGAGAAGTGTCTGTTCATGTCCTTTGCCCAGTTTTCAATGGCATTGTTTGGTTTTTTCTTGTAAATTTGTTTGAGTTCCTTGTAGATTCTGGATATTCGACCTTTGTCAGATGGATAAATTGCAAAGATTTTCTCCCACTCTGTAGGTTGCCTGTTCACGCGTTTTTTATTTGTTTGTTTGTTTATTGCTTTTGGTTTTGTTTTGTGTTTTTTGTTTTTTTTTTTTGAGATGGAGTCTTGCTCTGTTGCCCAGGCTGGAGTGCAGTGGTACAATCTTGGCTCACTGCAGCCTCAGCCTCCTGGGCTCAAGTGATCCTCCCACCTCAGCCACCCCAGTAGCTAGAACTACAGGCATGTGCCATCATGCAGAGTTAATTTTTTGTTTGTTTGAGATGGAGTCTTGCTTTGTCACCCAGGCTAGAGTGCAGTGGCATAATCTCGGTTCACTGCAACCTCCACCTCCCAGGTTCAAGCAATTCTCCTGCCTCAGCCTCCCATGTAGCTGGGATTACAGGCACCCACCACCACGCCTGGCTAATTTTTGTATCTTTAGTAAAGACAGGGTTTCACTATGTTGGCCAGGCTGGTCTCGAACTCCTGACCTCATGATCCACTCTCCTCAGCCTCCCAAAGTGCTGGGATTACAGGTGTGAGTCACCAGGCCCGGCCGTTGCCTGTTCACTCTGATGACAGTTTCTTTTGCTGTGCAGAAGTTCTTTAGTTTAATTAGATCCCATTGGTCAATTTTTGCTTTCGTTGCAATTCACAGGCAGAATTTCTATATCTCTATGTTAAAGTCTGAAGTCAAAATTCCTTCTTCTTCGGGAAACCTGTCTTTGCTCCTAAGGAATTCAACTGATTAGAAGTGGCCCTAATTATAGAGAGTCATCTAATTTACTGAAAGTCAACTGACTATAAACATTAATCATAGCTTAAAAATACCTTCCCACAGTGTAGACAGGTTGACACATAAAATTAACCACTCTAAGCCTATGTATTTGAAATTCTAGAAAACACAAACCACATATGGTTAGCGGTAGAGGAAGCAAATCAGCTGTTACCTAGGGCCAGGGGTACAGGGAGGGATGAATTTACAAGAGGGTCCCAGGGGACTTGGGGGATGATAGAAATGATCTATGCATATGTTTTTAAGACGGGGTCTTATTCTGTTGCCTAGGCTGGAGTGCAGTGGCGCAATCTCGGCTCACTGCAACCTCCGCCTCTTGGGTTCAAGCAATTCTCCTGTCTCAGCCTCCCAAGTAGCTGGGATTACAGGTATGCACCACCATGCCCAGCTAATTTTTTCATTTTTAGTAGAGACGGGGTTTCACCATGTTGGCCAGGCTGGTCTCCAACTCCTGACCTCGAGTGATCTGCCCACCTCAGCCTTCCAAAGTGCTGGGATTATAGGCGTGAGCCACTGTACTCAGACTGACCTATATTTTCACTGTAGCATTGTAGCAGTGCTTGTCAAAACGTCACATTGTACACTGCCAAAGGATGCTATTTGTTGTACACAAGATATTCCTTAATGAAGTTGATAAAATAGGCCCCAGAATAAAAGAGCACCCACCATCCTGTCAAATTATTTTATGGTGCGTGCTGCATGAGGGGACCTCGTTATTTTGTTGGTGCCTGTTCTACAAAGCAACCAATTATTTTATAGTGCCTGCTAAATGGAGGAATCAAATTATTTTATTGCGTATGACATATAAAGGGATCTAATGACTTTTGTTTTGAGCGTCTGCAATGAAATGTGATCTCTTAAATTTCTTTTAATATAGAGTTGATTTCATCGCTCCATGATAAAGACATGTGACCAGCCGGGCGCGGTGGCTCACGCCTGTAATCCCAGCACTTTCGGAGGCCGAGATGGGTGAATCACCTGAGGTCAGGAGTTCGATGTAAGGTCCAGTCCTACGGGGCTTAGCGGGTGTTCTCCCCATGTGCAGAGATGAGAGATTGTAATAAATAAAGACACAAGACAAAAAGATAAAGAGAAAGCAGCAGGGCCCAGAAGACCACTACCATCAAGATGCGGAAACCAGTAGTGGCCCCGAACGGCTGGACGCCCTGATATTTTTTGCATACAAGAGAAGGGGGCAGGGTAAGGAGGGTGAATCTTCTAAGTGGTTGACAAGGCAAAGCAAGTCACGTGATTACAGGATAGGGCCCTTCCCTTTTAGGTAGCCGAAGCAGAGACAGAAGGCGGCATAAGTCAGCGTTTTCTTCCCTGCACTTGTAAGAAGGATCAACGACTTTAAGACTTTCACTGTTTCTTCTACCGCTATCTACTAGGAACTTCAAAGAGGAGCCAGGAGTACCGGAGGAGCATGAAAGCGGACAAGGAGCATGACCATTGAAGCACAGCACCACAGGGAGGGGTTTAGGCCTCCGATGACTGCGGGCAGGCCTGGATAATATCCAGCCTTCCACAAGAAGCTGGTGGAGCCGAGCGTTCCCTGACTCCTCCAAGGAAAGGAGACTCCCTTTGGAGGTCTGCTAAGGAACGGGTGTCTTCCCAGACACTGGCGTTACCGCTTGACCAAGGAGCCCTCAAGCAGCTCTTATGCGGGCGTGACAGAGGGCCCACCTCCTGCCTTCTAGGTCACTTCTCACAATGTCTCTTCAGCACCTGACCCTAACCCGCCGGTTATTCCTAGGTTATATTAGTAACCCAACAAAGAGTAATATTAAAAGCTAATGATTAATAATTTTTATAGTAATGATTGATAATTGTTCGTGATCATCTCTATATCTAATTTGTATTATGACTATTCTTATTCTAACTATCTTCTTTATTATACTGAAACAGTTTCTGCCTTCAGTCTCTTGCCTCGGCACCTAGGTAATCCTCCACCAAAAGTTCGAGACCAGCCTGGCCAACATGGTGAAACCCTGTCTCTACTAAAAATACAAAAATTAGCCAAGTGTGGTGGTGCATGCCCGTAATCCTAGCTACTTGGGAGGCTGAGGCAAGAGAATTGCTTGAACCCCAGAGGCGGAGGTTGCAAGGAGCAGAGATCATGCCACTGCACTCCAGCCTAGGCAACAGAGCAACACTCTATCTCAAAAAATAATAATAAAAAAATAAAATAAATTTAAAAAAGAAAAGAAAAAGGCATACGACCTTATAAACCTTAGCAACAATCTAACCATATACTTCCTTAAAAACTAAAATAAAGCAGCAAAAACTGGCGCAATTTTTGTTTCCTAACTGCGTGTTGCTGATAAGAAATGCATCTTGGAAACCTTTCCCCAGTCCTGTTTAGAGCTCGGGGCACAGGCTCGTGAACTTACACAGTGTGCAGCTGTGTATTTATCCAGTCCCTTTGCAAGGGTTACCTAACGTCTGCAAGCATTGCTATGCACAGACTCTTCCTCTGCACATTTCTGCAAGTGTTTCTGGCTGAGCTCCAAGCCAGTTCCCTGAATGGTTTTACTTATCCTTGCAATTCACAGGGGGCAGAAGAACCAGCTAGAGGAACTGACACTCTAGACTGTCTTTGGACATTACGAGAAGATGACCCAGAAGAACATGTGAAAATGCAAAATGACTGAAGAAAAAAATAATAAATCATCATATTCATCCCCAAAGATAGGACCCCTGAGACCAGGCAGATGGGGAGCTGAATTTGAAGGAAGTGGGTCTCAAAGAATCTAGAGAAAGGAAATGGATCTCCAGGCCTAAGCATCTGAGAAGGTAGAGGGTTCTTGGAAGTGGTGGAGTTACAGAAGATATAGCCTAAATAAGGGGCAATAGACCAGGCACGGTGGCTCACGCCTGTAATCCCAGCACTTTGGGAGGCTGAGGCGGGTGGATCATGAGGTCAGGAGTTCAAGACCAGCCAATATGATGACACCTCATCTCTGCTAAAAATACAGAAATTAGCCAGGTGTGGTGGTGGATGCCTGTGATCCCAGCTACTCAGGAGGCCAAGGCAGAAGAATCGCTTGAACCCAGGAGGTGGAGGTTGCAGTGAGCCAAGATCGTGCCATTGCACTCCAACCTGGGCGACAGAGCAACACTCTGTCTAAAAAAATTTTTAAAAAGGGGCAATATATTCTGTCAGCTCACAGACTGGGCTTTTCTGGCAGATAGACCTAGTTTCACTGTATTGGCCTGTTAGAAATGGCATAACTAAGTACTACAGACTGGATGAGGGTGGGGTTTTTTAAATTATTATTATTGTTTTTGCTTTTGTTTTGAGATGGGGGTCTTGCTCTGTTGCCCAGGCTGGCAACAGGTGGGTGAGGAGGTGCACACCTGTAATCCCAGCACTTTGGGAGGCCTAGAGGGGAGGATCGCTTGAGCTTAGGAGTTTGAGACCAACCTGGGCAACATAATGAGACCCTATCTCTACAAAAAATTAGCTAGGTGTGGTAGATAGTGCCTGTAGTCCCAGCTACTTGGGAGGCTGAGACAGGAGGTTTGCTTGAGCCTGGGGAGGTCAAGGTTGCAGTGAGCTATGATGGTGCCACTACACTCCAGCCTGCACAACAGAACAAGACCCTATGTCAAAAAGAGAAAATGGTAAAATAAATAAATAAATAAATAAAAGGTACATTTTATGTACGCTTGTGTTTCATGTTATGAAATTTTTGCTATGAATTTTATGTTATGAATAATTTGTTGTTATGTTATGAATTATGGGTTGTGTCTATTTTACCATAGTTTACAAATATAATTTTTTAAATCTTCCAATGGCCTCCTGTGATACCTACTGATGGCCTAAGAGGAGGCTTTGTGAGAATGCAAAAAAGATGTCCCAGCCGGGCACAGTGGCTCACTCCTGTAATAAATCCCAGCACTCTGGGAGGCCGAGGTGGGTGGATCATCTGCGGTCAGGAGTTCGAGACCAGCCTTGGCCAACACGGTGAAACCCTGTCTCTACTAAAAATACAAAAATTAGCCAGGCGTGGTGGCACACCCTGTAATCCCAGCTGCTCAGGAAACTGAGGCAGGAGAATGGCATGAACCCAGGAGGCAGAGGTTGCAGTGAGCCGAGATCGCACCACTGCACTCCAGCCTGGGTGACAGATTGAGACTCTGTCTCGAAAAAAAAAAAGAAAAGAAAGAAAGAAAAAATGCTGTCGTCTGACAGATGCAGCCCAACTCTCAAAGTATCTGACTTAGCTCAGTTTAAGTTTCAGTCCTCAGCTGGGCACGGTGGCTCACGCCTGTAATCCTAGCACTTTGGGAGGCCAAGGTCAGGGGATTGCCTGAGCTCAGGAGTTCAAGAACAGCCTGGGCAACATGGTAAAACCCAGTGTGTATTAAAATTTTTAAAAAATAAACAAATAAAAATTAGCAGGCCATGGTGGTGCACACCTGTACTCCCAGCTCCTTGGGAGGCTGAGGCAGGAGAATCAGTAGAACCCAGGAGGCAGCAGAGGTTGCAATGAGCCGAGATCATGCCACTGCACTCCAGCTTGGGCAACAGAGTAAGACTATGTCTCCAAAAAACTAAATAAATACAGTTTCAGTCCTCACTTTATCCCTCATCCTGGCACCTTTCTGCAAAGCACAATTGTACACAGAGACACTGGCTTCCCATTGTGATTAGAAAAAAATGTCAAGTTTTCACCATTGTTTGTCCCTGATGATCTCACCGCCTCCTCCTTTCCCCTCCTTACTCACTGGGTGCCAGGCCACTGTGGCCTTATGACTATTCCCTCCCTCTCTCTCCCTCTCTCTCTCTCTCCCTTTCTTTCTTTCTTTTCTGAGAGACTCCGGCTCTATATCCCAGGCTAGAGTACAGTGGTGTGATCATAGCTCACTGCAGCCTCAACCT
>NC_045454.1:45861962-45862328 GCF_002776525.5 Piliocolobus tephrosceles
AGGCTAGAGTACAGTGGTGTGATCATAGCTCACTGCAGCCTCAACCTCCTGGACTCAAGCGATCCTCCCTCCTCAAACTCCAAAAGTACTGAGATTGCAAGCATGAGCCACTGCACAAAGCCATTATGGCTATTTCTTGATTGCACCAAGCTCTTTTCCTAGTCAGAGGTTTCAGCTTGCTGTTCCTTCTGCCTGGAATACACATGCTTCAGCTCACTCTTTGGACTTGGATCTCAGCTCAAATATCAGAGAGGCTTTCTGTAGTCACCCAATCAACAATAACCATCCACCACCGTCAAGTGGTTCTTTGGCATAATTTTTCCTTCCTTCCTTCCTTCCTTCCTTCCTTCCTTCCTTCCTTCCTTC
>NC_045454.1:45862338-45866353 GCF_002776525.5 Piliocolobus tephrosceles
CCTTCCTTCCTTCCTTCCTTCCTTCCTTCCTTCCTTCCTTCCTTCCTCCCTTCCTTCCTTTTAGATGGAGTTTTGCTCTTGTTGCCCAGGCTGGAGTGCAGTGGCACGATCTCGGCTCACCACAACCTCCGCCTCCCGAGTTCAAGTGATTCTCTTGCCTCAGCCTCCCAAGTAGCTGGGATTATGTAGGGACCAGCCCTACAGGTTCTGTGGGTCTTTCTCCTCATGTGCGGAGATGAGAGATCATAGAAATAAAGACACAAGACAAAGAGATAGAAGAAAAGACAGCTGGGCCCTGGAGGACCACTATCACCAAGACACGGAGACTGACAGTGGCCCCGAATGCCTGGCTGCACTCTTATTGATTGGATACAAGGCAGAATGGGCAGGATAAGGAGTGTGAGTCATCTGCAGTGATTGATAAGGTCACATGAGTCACGTGTCCACGGGACAGGAGACCCTTCCCTGTTTGGCAGCCAAGGTGGAGAGAGAGAGAACAGCTATGCCATAATTTCTTCTATGCATTTCAAAGACTTTTAGTACTTTCACTAATTGTGCTATTGCTATCTAGAAGGCAGAGCCAGGTGTACAGGATGGAGCATGAAAGCAGACTAGGAGCGTGACCGCTGAAGCACAGCATCACAGGGAGACAGTTAGGCCTCCGGATGGCTGTGGGCTGGCCTGACTCATGTCAGACTTTTCACAAGAGGTGGTGGAACAGAGTCTTCTCTAACTCCCTCCCTTTCCCAGTCTGCTAAGTAACGGTGCCTCCCCCAGGCACTGGCGCTACTGCTAGACCAAGGTCTGCTAAGGCACAGGTGACTGCCCAGGCACTGGCGTTACCACTAGACTATGGCGCCCTCTAGTGGCCCTGTGTGGGCATAACAGAGGGCTCATACTCATCTTCTGGTCACTTCTCACCATGTCCCTTGAGCTGCTCTCTCTGTATGGCCTGGTTTTTCCTAGGTTATAATTGTACAGCAAAGATTATTATAATATTGGAATAAAGAGTAATGCTACAAATGAATGATTAATGATATTCATATATAATCATATATATAATCTATTTCTAGTGTAATTATTTTTATTCTATATATTTTCTTTATTTTACCCTAACCGCTCATGCCCTCAGTCTCTTGCCTTGGCACCTGGGTGGCTTGCCGCCCACAGGATTACAGGCATGTGCCACCATGCCCGGGTAATTTTGTATTTTTAGTAGAGACAGGGTTTCTCCATGTTGGTCAGGCTGGTCTTGAACTCCCGACCTCAGGTGATCTGCCTGCCTCGGCCTCCCAAAGTGCTGGGATTACAGGCATGAGCCACCATGCCCAGCCAATTTTTTTCTTTTTAAAGACAGGGTCTCACTCTGTCTTCCAGGCTAGAGTACAGTGGCACAATCACAGCTCGCTGCAGCCTCAAACTCCTGGGCTGAAGTGATCCTGTCACCTCAGCCTCCCAAATAGCTGTGACCACAGGTGTGCACCATCACGCCCCGCTAAGTTTTTTAGTTTTTGTATAGATGGGAGTCTCAATATGTTGCCCAGACTGGTCTCAAACTCCTCCTCAACCGATCCTCCCACCTCAGCCTCCCAAGTAGCTGAGATTACAGGCACATGCCACCACATCAGGCTCTAATGTGAATTTTAAAATCTGGTCTCCACACACAATAGAATGCTATTCGGCCTTTAAAAAGAAGGAAACCCTGCCATTTGCAATCACAGGAATAAATCTTTATAACATTATATCTAAGTAAAATAAGCCTAAGACAGAGAGACTAATATTGGATGATCTCACTTACATGTGGAATCTAAAAAGTCGACCTAATCTGAAAACATCCAAAGAAGTAGAAAGGGCCAGGCCCGGCGGCTCACACATGTAATCCTAATTGGGAGGCCAAGGTGGGTGGATCACCTGAGGTCAGGAGTTCAAGACCGGCCTGGCCAACATGGTGAAACCCCGTCTCTACTAAAAATACAAAAATTAGCCAGGCATGGTGGCAGACACCTGTAATCCCAGCTACTTGGGAAGCCAAGGCAGGAGAATTGCTTGAACCTGGGAGGCAGAGGTTGCGGTGAGCCAAAATGGTGCCATTGCACTCCAGCCCAGGCGACAGAGCAAGACTCCCTCTCAAAAAAAAAGAAAATAAATAAAAAGTAGAATAGTAGTTGCCAGAGGCTGGGGAAAAGCTGTTCAAAGCACACAACGTTTCAGTTACATAGGAGGAGTAAGTGCAAGAGATGCATTGTACAACATGGTGACGATATTAATAACAATATATTGTACTTCTTTTGGTAAAGGCAGGGTCTCACTCTGTCCTGGCTCAGGCTAGAGTGCAGTGGTATGATCATAGCTCACTGCAGCCTCAATCTCCTGAACTCAACCATCCTCCCGCCTCAACCCCCCGGTAGCTGGAACTACAGGCACCCACCACTATACCCAACTAATTTTTAATTTTTTGTACAGATGGGGTTTCACTATGTTGCCCAAGCTGGTCTCGAACTCCTGGACTCAAGCAATCCTACTACCTCAGCCCCTCAAATCACTGGTATTATTAGGTGTGAGCCACTCTGCCCAGTCTGTATTCTTTTTTTTTTTTTTTTTTTTTCTCCCCGAGACAGAGTCTTGCTCTGTCCCAGGCTGGAGCATAGTGCTGTGATCTCGGCTCACTGCAACCTCTGCCTCCAGTGTTCAAGCAATTCTCCTGCCTCAGCCTCCCGAGTATCTGGGATTACAGGCGCCCACCACTGTGCCCGGCTAATTTTTGTATTTTTAGTAGAGATGGGTTTTCACCATGTTGGCCAGGCTGTTCTCAAACTCGTGACCTCGTGATCCACCCGCCTTGGCCTCCCAAAGTTCTGGGATTACAGGTGTGATTTCTTCTTTTTCCTTTTTTTTTTTTTTTTGGACAGATTCTTGCTCTGTCACCCAGTCTGGAGAGCAGCGGTGCCATCTTGGCTCACTGCAACCTCTACCTCCTGGGTTCAAGTGACTCTCCTGCCTCAGCCTCCTGAGTACCAGCCTGCAATTTTTTTGAAAATTAGCTGGGAGTAGATTTTGAGTATTCCCACTGCAATAAAATAAGTATGTGAGTAATGCATATGTTAATTAGCTCAATTTAGTCATTCTATAATGTGTGTGTCTCTCTCTCTATATATATTTCCTTCTTTTTTTTTTTTTTTTTTTTTTTTTGAGACAGAGTCTCACTCTGTCACCCAGGCTGGAGTACAATGGCACCATCTTAGCTCACTGCAACCTCCCCCTCCTGGGTTCAAGCAATTCTCATGCCTCAGCCTCCCGAGTAGCTGCAACTACAGTCATGCGCCACCACACCCAGCTAACTTTTTGTACTTTTAGTAGAGACAGGCCTTGCTATGTTGCCCTGATTGGTCTCAAACTCCTGACCTCAAGTGATCTGCCCACCTCAGCCTTCTAAAGTGCTGGAACGGATTACAGACGTGAGCCACTGCACCTGGTCAATATCTATATATTTCAGAACATCATGATGACCGCCATGAATATATACAATTTTTATGTGTCAATTTCAAAAAAATAAAAATAAAAAATAAAAACAAAACCTTTTTTGTTTTTCAAGTTTTAAATAAAAACTTGCTAGCATGTTACTCCACTTTATTTTTCTCCATGGAGCTAATCTATAAGTAAACTCCAGCTGAATTCACATCCTCTCCCAGCTCTTTCCTCTGCCCCTTCCTGCTGACTGTGGCCAGCATGGCCAAGGCAGGAAGGGAGATGCAGATTAAATAGGACCTTGTAGTTATCCCCGTGCCTGAGGTCTCTGATGTTGGTTGTGCTTTTGCTGGGTGGACTGGAGGCAAGAAAAGTGAAGATACTTACGATGACTTGAAATCAGCTGTGGACCAGGTGCGGTGGCCCACACCTGCAATCCCAGCACTTTAGGAGGCCGAGGTGGGCAGATGATCTGAGGTTGGGTGTTCAAGACCAGCCTGGCCAGCATGGCAAAACCTGGTCTCTGCTAAAAATACAAAAGTTAGCTGGG
>NC_045454.1:45866753-45872505 GCF_002776525.5 Piliocolobus tephrosceles
GCCTGCCATCACGCCTGGCTAATTTTTTTATTTTTAGTAGAGATGGGGTTTCACCATGTTAGCCAGGATGGTCTTGATCTCCTGACCCCGTGATCCACCTGCCTCGGCCTCCCAAAGTGCTGGGATTACAGGTGTGAGCCACCGCACCCAGTCAGCAAGTAGTTTTTGACTGTCTGGGTCTATGTCCATCTGTCCATCTGCTTACCAAGTATGCAGGGTCATGGGGAGGGAATCTTTGTCTCTGTGAATCTCTGCAGTGTGTGCTTGTTTGTGTGTTATCTCCGGGGCTGTCTTCTTTATAAACATCTATGTGTCTGTTTTGGCCAGTTGCACACATAGGTATTTCTATGAGGACCTTTGTGTACAGTGTGTATGTGTGTTCGTCTGTCTGTCTTAGGGGTTGAATTGCTGCACCCTCCTCAAATTCACATATTGAAATCCTAATCCCCAGGACCTCAGAATGTGACCTTATTTGGAAACAGAGTCTTTACAGATGAAGTTAGGTAAGGATCTTGAGATGAAATCATGCTGGATTTAGGGTAGATCCTAAATATAATGACAATGTCTTTATGAGACAGGAGAAGGAGATTTGGACACAGAGGAGCTGTCCATAGGAAGACAGAGGCAGAGATCGGGGCCATGTGTCTGCAAGGCAAGGAACCCTGGAGATTGCCCGCCACCACTGGAAGCTGGAACAGGCAAGAAGAGATCCTGCCCTGGAGCTGTGAGGGCGAATGTGGCCCCGCCTACACCTTGATCTTAGACTTCTGGCCTCCAGAACTGGGAGAGAATCCGTTTCTGTTGTTTCAGACACTTTGGTGGTGATTTGGTATGGCAGCCCTAGACAACCAATACAGCGCCTGTGTGTGTGCACATGTGTGTGCCATGCGCGTGGGTCTAGCACGCTGATACAGTGTGTGCACACAGGTGCATGTGTGTGTGCACACACGTGTGTGTATGGGTGTGCCACGCTTGTGGGTCCAGCAAACTAATAATAGTGTCTGTGTGCGCGCACAAATGTTTGTGTATGTGTGTGCATGTGTGTGTGCCACGCAGGTGGGTCTAGCAAACTAATACTGTGTGTGTGTCCACATACGTGCATGTATGTGTGTGCGTGTGCATGTGCATGTGGGTCTAGCAAACTCATACAGGGTGTGTGAGCACACACGTGTGTGCCTGTGTGTGTGTGTACACATGAACACACACACACACACCTCCAGGCAGCCTGGAGTAACTGACATTCAGCCCCAGAGGGCTACCCAGGTAGAGCGTTGTGAGGCTGCTGTGTGAACTTTGAACCTCTGTATTTGCATATTGGGGTACCAGCTGTTCCTTCAAACCCAACTCCCCAGCCATCAGCAGAGGCCGCTTCAGGGCACACCTGAGGCCCTCAGAGCTGACCAAGGGCCCTTCATCACCTCCACCACACCTGCGAGAAGTGGCTTCCTCCTTCAAGGTGCCTTCAGGATTCAGTTACTCCCTCTTTCTCCCTGGTCCCCCGGGGACACATAAGAAGGGAAATCTTGAATCAGGCCTCACCTGGGCTTCATCTGACTCCCAACAACCCTTTCTTTTCTTTTTCTTTTTCCTTTCTTTTTTTTTTTTTTTTTTTTTTGAGACAGAGTCTCGCTCTGTCGCCCAGGCTGGAATGCAGTGGCCAGATCTTGGCTCACTGCAAGCTCCGCCTCCCGGCTTTACGCCATTCTCCTGCCTCAGCCTCGCCAGTAGCTGGGACTACAGGCGCCCGCCACCTCGCCCGGCTAGTTTTTTTGTATTTTTTAGTAGAGACGGGGTTTCACCGGGTTAGCCAGGATGGTCTCCATCTCCTGACCTCGTGATTCGCCCGTCTCGGCCTCCCAAAGTGCTGGGATTACAGGCTTGAGCCACCGCGCCCGGCCTTTTTTATTTTATTTTTTTTGAGATGGAATCTTGCTCTGTCATCCAGGCTGGAGTGCAGTGATGCAATCACAGCTCACTACAACCTCCCCCTCCTGGGTTCAAGTGATTCTCCTGCCACAGCCTCCTGGGTAGCTGGGATTACAGGTACATACCACCAAACCCAGCTAATTATATATATATGTGTGTGTGTGTGTGTGTGTGTGTGTGTGTGTGTGTGTGTGTGTGTATTTTTTTTAAGTAGACATGGTGTTTCACTGTGTTGGCCAGGCTGGTTTCGAGCTCCTGACCTCAAGTGATCCACCTGCCTCAGCCTCCCACAGTGCTAGGATTATAGGCCTGAGCCACTGTGCCCGGTCTCCCAACAACTTTTCACCCACCCCACCCCCACTTTCCCCCCTCTCCAAGCAAAATGAGCCCCTTGAAGTTCCGAGAACCTCCCAGGGTCACCATCATTTGCATCTCTCCCTAAAAACTTTCCCTTCATTTTTAATTTATTATTACTATTATTAGTGAGTCTCACTGTGTCATCCAGGCTGGGGTGCAGTGGCGCAATCTCAGCTCACTGCAATCTCCGCCTCCCAGGTTCAAGTGATTCTTATGTCTCGACCTCCCAAGTAGCTGGGATTATAGGCACCTGCCACCATGCCCGGCTAATTTTTGTATTTTTAGCCGAGACGAGATTTCACCATGTTGGCCAGGCTGGTCTCAAACTCCTGATCTCAAGTGATCTGCCCGCCTCAGCCTCCCAAAGTGCTAGGATTACAAGTGTGAGCCACCGCGCCTGGCCTGATTGGTTTTTAGAGATGAAGTCTCACTCTGTTGCCTAGGCTGGAGTGCAGTGGTGCAATCATAGTTCACCACAGCCTCCACCTCCTGGGCATAAGCAGTCCTCCCACCTCAGCCTCCTGAGTAGCTGGGACTACAGTTGTGTGCCACCATGCAGAGCTAATTTTTTTTTTTTTTCTTTGTAGAGAGGAAGGTCTCACTATATTGTGCAGGCTGATCTCGAGCTCCTGGCCTGAAGCAACTCTCCGGCCTCAGCCCTCCTGGCTTTCAAACTTCAAAATCTTCCTTGGAGATCATGAATCTTAATTTATGAGCATTAAAAAATAGTCTAAGGGCCAGGTGTGGTGGCTCACGCCTGTAATCCCAGCACTTTGGGAGGCCGAGGCGGGCAGATCATGAGGTCAGGAGATCGAGACCATCCTGGCCAACATGGGGAAACCCCATTTCTACTAAAACTACAAAAATTAGCTGGGCGTGGTGGCTGGTGCCTGTATTCCCAGCTTTTTGAGAGACTGAGGCAGGAGAATCGCTTGAACCTGGGAGTCGGAGGTTACAGTGAGCCCAGATCACCACCACTGCATCCCAGCCTGGCGACAGAGCGAGACTCTGTCTCAAAAAAAAAAAAAAAAAAAAAAAAAAGTCTAAGCTCTAAAGGACTCCAGACAAAAATCTGGTCATAGTAGGTGCTAGGGGATGGGTAGAGAGGGATGGGCAGTTGATTTAATGAGTACGGAGTTTCAGTTTTGCAAGATGAAAAAGTTCTGGAGATGGATGGTGGTGATGGTTGCACAACAGTGTGAATGGACTTCACACTGTTGAACACTTAAAAATAGTTAAGATTGGCCAGGTGCAGTGGCCCACGCCTGTCATCCCAGCACTTTGGGAGGTTGAGGAGGGTGGATCACGAGGTCAGGAGTTCGAGACCAGCCTGGCCAAGATGGTGAAACCTCGTCTCTACTAAAAATACAAAAATTAGCCGGGTGCAGTGGCGAGTACTTGTAATCCCAGCTACTAGGGAGGCTGAGATAGGAGAATCGCTTCAACCTGGAAGGTGGAGGTTTCAGTGAGCTGTGATCACGCCACTGCACTCTAGCCTGGGCAACAGAACAAGACACCATCTCAGAAACAAACAAACAAACAAACAACAAAAACCAAAAAACGGGCACTGTGGCTCATGCCTATAATCCCCACACTTTGGGAGGCCAAGGTGGGTGGATCACGAGGTCAGGAGATCAAGACCATCCTGACTAACATTGTGAAACCCCGTCTCTACTAAAAATACAAAAAATTAGCCAAGCGTGGTGGCGGGTACCTGTAATCCCTGCTACTTGGGAGACTGAGGCAGGAGAATGGCATGAATTCAGGAGGTGGAGCTTGCAGTGAGCTAAGACGGCACCACCTGGTGTGACACCAGGGGGTGTCACAACCTGGGTGACAGAGCAAGACTCCGTCACAAAAAAAACAAAAATGGTTAAGATAATTTCATGTGATGTATATTTTACTGCAATTTTAATAATTAGTAAAGACTATTAAATAAAAAATGGCCGGGCACGGTGGCTGACCCCTGTAATCCCAGCACTTTGGGAGGCCAAGGCAGGTGGATCACCTGAGGTCAGGAGTTCCAGACCAGGCTGGCCAACATGGCGAAACCCCGTCTCTATTAAAAACACAAAAAATTAGCCGGGCATGGTGGCACATGTCTATAATCCCAGCTACTCGGGAGACTAAGGCAGGAAAATCACTTGAACCCGGGAGGCGAAGGTTGCAGTAAGCCGAGATCGCACCACTGCACTCCAGCCTAGGCAACAGAACAAGACTCTGTCTCAAAAAGAAAAACAAATGAGGCCAGGTGCAGTGGCTCACACCTGTAATCCCAGCACTTTGGGAGGCCGATGTGAGAGGACTGCTTGAGCCCATGAGATTGAGACCAGCCTGGCCAACATAGCAACACCCGCTGCCTACAAAAAAGAAAATAAAATATTAGCCGGGTGTGGTGGTGCTTGCTTTTAGTCCCAGCTACTTGGGAGGCTGATGTGGGAGGATCACTTGACACCAGGAGGTGGAGGCTGCAGTGAGCTATGATCATGCCACTGTGCTCTGGCCTGGGCAACAGAGTAATACTCTGTCTCTGCAAAAAATAAAATAAAATAATTTAAAAAGAAAGAAAAACGAATGAGCAGTACGTTTTTGTGATCTTGAATCTTTGAGTATAAAAGTCTTTCCTGAGTATAAAAATCTTTGAGTATAAACAAAAGAAATTATCGCTTTTATTTATTTTCATTTATTTATTTATTTTATTATTATTATTATTATTTTTTGAGACAGAGTCTTGCTCTGTCACCCAGGCTAGAGTGCAGTGGCACGATCTCGGCTCACAGCAACCTCTGCCTCCTGGGTTCAAGTGATTCTCCTGCCTCAGCCTCCCGAGTAGCTGGGATTACAGGCACCTGCCACCACGCCAGGTTAGTTTTTGTATTTTTAGTAGGGAGGGGGTTTCACCATATTGGCCAGGCTGGTCTTGAACTCCTGACCTCAGGCGATCCGCCCGCTTCAACCTCCCAAAGTGCTGGGATTACAAGCATGAGCTACTGCGCCCGGCAAATTCCCACTTTATTTATGTTTGTTTGTTTGTTTATTTATTTATTTATTTATGAGATGGAGTCTCTGTTGACCAGGCTGGAGTGCAGTGGTGCAATCTCGGCTCACTGCAACCTCCGCCTCCCAGGTTCCAGCGATTGTCCTGCCTCAGCCTCCTGAGTAGTTGGGATTATGAGCACCAGGTAGTTTTTGTATTTTTATTAGAGACAGGGTTTTGCCATGTTGGCCAGGCTGGTCTTGAACTCCCTGATCTCAGGTGATCCGCCCACCACGGCCTCCCAAAGTGCTGGGATTACAGGCATGAAGCACCACGCCGAGCCCAAAAGAAGGAATTTCATATCCCAGATTCAAGTTGTATTGTATTAATAAATGACAGAGAACAGCAATCAAGCTGGGAGACAGAAATTGGTGAGGGGCTTTTGTGATTGGTGAGGGGCTTTGTCTGTGATTGGTGAGGGGCTTTGTGATT
>NC_045454.1:45872515-45874413 GCF_002776525.5 Piliocolobus tephrosceles
TTGTGATTGGTGAGGGGCTTTGTCTGTGATTGGTGAGGGGCTTTGTCAGTGTGGCACACTCTTTCCCCATCTCTCTCCTGGCAGGTCCTTCTGAACGACACCAGGCCTTCCATCCATCTTCATCCTTTTATTAAATGTAACCCCCTTGAGCCCATCTGCTTGAGGGGACCCAAGAGGAAATCGGGGTGTTATAAATTAACTGTGACAGGGCATATCGCGGGAGCACCGCCAGCTGGACGCTGGCCTCCTCCAGTCCATCCCAAAGTCTCCACCCGCCGGGAGCTGTCACAGCCCCTGGCCCAGCTGCCTGACCACGCCGGGCTCAGAGCCTGGAGTTTCTCGTCTCTCTGCCAATGCACCAGGGCTCAGCAGTATTCAGAATAATCTTCCTCCACGTAGTTGGCAGGGAACCAGCCAACCTGGAAACAGATGAGGAGTTCATCAGAGCAGCCTCCACACATCCTCCTACTGCCCCTCCACACACCAGGCAGGCTCCCTCCCACCTCAGGGCCTTTGCACCTGCTATTCCTTCTACCCCAGAAAACACATCACCCAACATACCCAAGGCTGACCACACACATACAGACACACACACACATACACACAGACACACACACAGAGACACACAGACACAGACACACACACACATACACATAGACACACACACAGACACACACACAGACACACAGAGACACACACAGAGACACAGACACACACACATACACACAGACACACACACACATACACACACACACACACACACACACCCATTACCTCCTAAAAGTCCCTCCCTAAATGTCACTTTATCAGCAAGGCCTTCCTACCCACTCTATTCAAAATTGCAAGCTCCACCGGCCCCAGCACTCACTCCTTAGCCCCTTTCCTTCTTCTTTTCTTTTTTCTTTTTTTTTTTTTTTTTTTTAAAACAGAGTCTTGCTCTGTCCCCCAGGCTGGAGTGCAATGGCGCAATCTCAGCTCACTGCAACCTCCACCTCCTGGGTTCCAGTGATTCTCCTGCCTCAGCCTCCCGATTAGCTGGCATTACAGGCGCCCGCCACTACACCCGGCTAATTGTTTTGTATTTTTAGTAGAGACGGGGTTTCACCAGGTTGGCCAGGCTGGTTTCAAACTTCTGACCTCCGGTGATCTGTCCATCTCAGCCTCCCAAAATGCAAGGATTACAGGCGTGAGCCACCGCGCCTGGACCCCATTTTTTGCTTTATCTTTCTCTATAGCACCTATCACCATCTGATTCATTATGTATCATTTGCTTATTTACAAGCTTTATGTCTGTTCCCCTCCCTGCAACTACAATGTGAGCTTTACAAGGGAGAATTTTTTTTTTTTTGAGACAGAATCTCACTCTGTTGCCCAGGCTGGAGTGCAGTGGCACGATCTCAGCTCACCACAACCTCCGCCTCCTGGGTTCAAGGAATTCTCCTGCCTCAGCTTAACGAGTAGCTGGGATTACAGGTGCATGCCACCATGCCCAGCTAATTTTTTTGTATCTTTAGTTAAGACAGGGTTTCACCATGTTGGCCAGGCGAGTCTCAAACTCCTCTCCTCAAGTGATCAACCCACCTTGACCTCCCAAAGTGCTCAGATTACAAGCATGAGCCACCACGCCTGGCCAGCAGGGATTTTTGTCTGTATTAATTGTCACTGAATCCCAAGAGCCTAGAACAGTTCCTGGCACACAGTAGCTACTTAATGAATATTTGTTGGATGGATGGATAGATGAATGGATGGATTATTGGACTGATGGGTAGGTGGATGGGTAGAAAGAAAGAAAGAAAGAAAGAAAGAAAGAAAGAAAGAAAGAAAGAAAGAAAGAAAGAAAATGGATAGGTAATGGATGGATGGATGGATGGATGGATGGATGGATGGATGGATGGATG
>NC_045454.1:45874423-45930947 GCF_002776525.5 Piliocolobus tephrosceles
ATGGATGGATGGATGGATGGATGGATGGATGGATGGATGGATGGATGGATGGATAGATGAATGGGTGGATGGATACATGCTTTGGTGGATGGTGGTTGGATGGATGGATGAATTAATGGCCTGGTGGGTAGGTAGATGGATGGATAAATATAGAGATAGATTAACAGATGGCTGCATGCATAGATAGATGGATGGATGCACAGACAGAAATGGATGAACAGATGTTGGATGGATGGTGGATTAATGGATAGATTAATGTTTTAATGAGTGGGTAGGTGGATGGATGAATAGAGACAGAAAGGTGAATGGAAGGGTGGGTGGATGAATGGATAGATGCGTAGGTTGAGATGGATGGATGCACAGATGAATGGATGATTTGTGGATGGATGGATGGATGGATGGATAGATGGATGGACAGATGAATCCTTTACATCCCAATCCTTCCTCAATGCTCCATAAGCCTCTCTCAAACCCTAATTGTCCTCCACTGCTCATTAAACTGACCCTCCAATGTTTTAACAAAACTCCTCATCTATGCAATTATCCAGATCATTTTTTCTTGTATGTTTTCCCCAGTAGAATGTAAGCTTTAACCACTGTCCTTGTCATCATCACACAAATATTTCTAAGAAATCATCATAATCAAGGCAGAATTCTAGAGACTGAGAAGTCATCAGTGGATGAAATAAAGAAAGTGCTCTGCCTTCATGGAACAAAAATAAGAACTTGGTAGAAACAAGTGGGCTTGAAGAGCCCCGAGGTCTATTCCACTCCTTAGAGTCGGAATTCAAGCAGGCAAGTGAGCACAGTGGTTTAGTCCCAGCTCTACCTCTTTGTATATTCAGTACCGATTAGGCACCTACTATGTGCCAGGCACTCACTGTCCCAAGCACTGGTGTGATGTTGCAGTGAGCAAGACAGACACAGATCCCTGCCTCCTGCCTCGACGTTTTCCAAACATGCCAACCACCCTCTCACCCCAGGGCCTTTGCACACGCTGGTCCTTCTGTCTGGAACACTTTGCCCCAACACATCTACGTTTTCACTTGGGTGACTTTATTTATCCCTTATTAATCAGTTTGGCCTTTCAGAAGTCATCCTGATCTGCTCCTAGGCTGGGTCAGGGGCTCCCTCAGTGCTCCCATGCTGCCCTGCGATTTTCCACCACAATCTCTTTCTTTCATTCTTTCCTTTTTTTTTAAGATACAGTCTTGCTCTGTCACCCAGACTGGAGTGCAGTGGTGTGATCTTGGTTCACTGCAAGCTCCGCCTCCTGGGTTCACGCCTTTCTCCTGCCTTAGCCTCCCAAGTAGCTGGGATTACAGGCACCCACTACCACGCCCAGTTAATGTTTTTTGTATTGTCATTAGAGACGGGGTTTCACCATGTTAACCAGGATGGTCTTGATCTCCTGACCTCATGATCCACCTACCTCGGCCTCCCAAAGTGCTGGGATTACAGGCGTGAGCCACTGAGCCCGGCCTCTTTCTTCTTTTTTTTTTTTTAAAGACAGGGTCTTGTTCTGTTGCCCAGGCTGGAGTGCAGTGGCACAATCATAGCTCACTGCAGCCTCCAACTCCTGGACTCAAGCAATCCTCCCACCTCAGCCTCCTGAGTACCTGGGACTACAAGCACACACTACCACACCCAACTAATGTTTTTACTTTTATTTATGGAGAGGTGGGATCTCACTGTTTTAGCCAGGCTGGTCTCGAATTTGTGGCCTCAAGAGATCCTCCCACCTCAGCCTCACAAAGCACTGGGATTACAGGCATAAGCCACCATGACCAGCACCCTTGTTAATCTTGACCACTCAGCGTCATGACTGCTTGGTTGTAAGTCTGTCCTCCACATTCGATTATAAGTTTCATGAGGGCAGTTCTTGTACTGTGCTTGTTTCTATCTCCTTAGCACCCAGCACCATGTCTGTACACAGCAGGTGCTCAATACATGCAGGTAGGTTGCATAAATGCATAAATGACATCCCTGTGTCCCTTCCTTCCCTCCAACCAGGAGGGACCTCCACGGGAGCCACACCTCACCTTCTCCAGTCCCCAAGTCCAGTCCCCTCCACCACCAAGTCAACCCCCATGCCTTCCCCCTGTCACCCAGCCCTGCCTGCCTCACCCGGCCATAGATCTCCCCTCGCCACCAGCCTTGCTGTCCCTTCTTGTTAAGGATCTTGATGATGTCACCCTCCTTGAGCGACAGCTCTGATCGGTCCCGGGCGCAGAAGTCATAGCGGGCTTTGGCTGTGCCAAAATACTTTGTGCTTCCCACTGTGGAGAGAGAACAGAACTGAGAAAAGGGTCTGGGGCAGATATGCACTCACTGTCGGGGGGCACAAGCTCTTGAGATGGCAACTCCAGGATAAAGGAGTTATCAGTGCTCTTAGTTGCAGAGTGTTAGATGCCCTCTGCTGTAAGGGGATACAACTGTACTCCCAGCATCATCCTCCCATTCAAATTTAGAAAATAAGCCTTTTTTTTTTTTTTGAGATAGAGTCTCGCTCTGTTGCCCAGACTGGAGTGCGATGGCACGATCTCAGCTCACTGCAACCTCTGCCTCCCGGGTTCCAGTGATTCTCCTGCCTCAGCCTCCTGAATAACTGAGATTACAGTCCTGTGCCACCATGCCCAGCTGATTTTTATGTTTTTAGTAGAGACGGGGTTTCACCATGTTGGCCAGGCTGGTCTTGAACTCCTGACCTCAAGTGATCCACCCGCCTTGGCCTCCCAAAGTGCTGGAGTTACAGGCGTGAGCCACCGCGCCCTGCTGGAAAATAAAACTGTTTTTGAATTTTTATTTTTGTTTTTTTATTTTGAGGCTGAGGCATGAGAATCCCTTGAACCCGGGAGGTGGGAGGCAAAGGTTGCAGTGAACTAAGATTGCACCACTGCACTCCAGCCCAGGCGACAGAGTGAGACGTGAGACTCTGTTTCAAAAAAAAAAAAAATATATATATATATATATGTATATGTATGTGTGTGTGTGTGTGTGTATATGTATGTGTGTGTGTATATGTATGTGTATATATATATGAAGGGATAGACCGGAGTGGAAAGGGGTTCCTGCTACTGCACAGATACGACCTCTGCAAACCCATTGGCAGGGGTGTCAGTGTCATCCCCAAACTTTCCCTCCACAATGGGAAGGGGCGGGGGCTGTAAGCCCCCAGTCTGAGACCTCCTACCTGCTGGCTTGCTGATGGTCCTCTTCTCAGGCTCCTTGAAGGGGAACTGCAAGGTGGTGTCCAGAGACTTGAAGCAATCCTTTAGGGAGTTCTGCTGGTAAAACTCCACCAGCTCCTAGAAGGCGGACAACATGGCAGATGCTATCCCAGCAGGCCAGCCCATAAGGGGGCAGAGCTAGGAAGAGCCATATGCAACTCCTCATATGAAGCAGGCCCTGCCTCTGGCCTCTTTGGCAAGTGACCCCTTGAATGCGCCCCATGATGGGGAGTTCATCACCTTCCTGAGCAGCCAGGACCATTTATGGGGAAGGCACCACATTGCCTAAAACAAGTTCTTGTAATAATGGACTAATCCACTTTGTGATAAATTTGCCAGATAATTAGCTCGCCAAATTCAAAACCTTCTATGGGTACCACGTGCCTTAATTTACAATTAACAATCATCATTGGGCCAGATGCAGTGGCTCATGCCTGTAATCTCAGCACCTTGGGAAGCCAACGTGGGAGGATCACTTGAAGCCAAGAGTTCAAGACCAGCCTGGGCAACATAACAAGATCCCATCTCTACAAAATATTTAAAAATTAGCCAGGCATGACAGTGCATGCCTGTAGTCCCAGCTATTCAGGAGGCTGAAGAAGGAGGATCGCCTGAGCCCAGGGGTTTGAAGCTACAGTGAGCTATGATCACAACACTGCACTCTAGCCTGGGCCACAGCGCAAGACCCTGTCTCTTGTATTTTTTTTAAAGTAAACCTATATGAAAGGTTCGTAGATACTCATTACCCTATTCCAACAACTTGTCTGAAATTTTTCAGAAGTTAAAAATTGGGGGAATGTGTTTCAGAATAAAAAGTATGGAGAAAAAAAGAGATTTGTTGAATAAATTAACCTTTGGGGGAGTCAAGGATCCATTTGAGAATCGAGTGAAATCTAAGACAAAAAATATACATGCATGCACAATTCTGGACTTTCTCTCAGAGGACTCAGCTTCTCAAGGGCTCACAGACCATGGGTAAAAACCCTATGCCTTAGACCACTAGGCCTAAAATGTCTAAAATATGGCTGAAAATTACAAGGCACCAAACAGAAGCAAGAGCATTCAAAAGGCATTTGAATTATTGCCGAGACAATTATGCAGCAGATTAGGCAAAGACAAGCTATAGGTCTGCCATTCAGTGAAGCTAGATGAGGAGTAAACCTCAGTTTTACCCATCTGTGAAATGGGAACTCAGAAAGAAGGTTGAGGGGATTAATTAGGTTCCTATCTATAACATATTTGAGGGCTGAATGCAGTAACTCACACCTGTAATCCCAACACTTTGGGAGGCCAAGACAGAAGGATTATTTGAGCCCAGAAGTTCAAGGCCAGCCTGAGCAACAAAGCAAGTCCCCATCTCTACAAAAAAAATTTTTTTTTAATTAGCCAGGCATGATGGTGCATGCCTATAGTCCCAGCTACTCAGGAGGCTGAGGCGAGACAATTATTTAGCCCAGGAATTTGAGGCTGCAGTGTACTATGATTGCACCACTGCACTCCAGCCTGGGCAACAGAGCAAGACTCTCTCTCTCTCAATCTCTCTATCTATCTATATAAATAGACAGACACACATATACACATATGTACTACATATGTATGTATACATACGTAAGTAAAATTTAAATACACACACATATATATGTATATATACATATATACATAATATACCTATATATGTATAAATAAAATTTAAAAATTAATATATCTTATACTTAAATGCTCTGTCAATACCAACTGCTGTTATTCATTATTACTCCCATTGTTCATCATTAAGAACATAAGTTTAAGGTCACTTGCACTGTAGTGCCACTGGAGGGGGGTCACCCTGAATGTAGGAAAAGGGGGTCCCAAGGCGCACATGCAGGGAGGGTCCTCCTAGGTTCTGGAAAGCTGGGGTTGAGCGGACATTGGCCCTTACCGTCAGCCCCCGGAAAGCCTTTTTCTCTGTGATCCGGTACAGTCCCTCTGCTGTCATGATTTTAATGTGCTTGACCTCGACGTTATATCTGGAACCAGATAGTCACCAGACCCTGAGTCCAGGGACCGGAACCCAAACCCTGAAGCTGTCCCAACAGAACCCATTGCCTGGGCCCTTTGCTACTCTAAGCCTTCATGTCTTCCTCTCGTAGAAGAGGAATCATCTTCCCTGACTCACAGGTTTGTTGAGAAGTCAGTAGGACCTTGTAAAGAAAGCAGTGTTCTAGAATAGATAGGAAGAGACCTCCCCTTCCACCAATATAGACGACCACAGGATATAAAGGAAGAGGGAGGAGAGACCCATTTCTGTCAATATGGCGGACATAGACTAAAAGGGGCCTTGGAGGAGACCTCCACTCCTGCTCATCTGGCAAACTAGATGAAAAACAAACAAATAAACAGACGACAACAACAAGAAAAACCTCTTCCTATTACAAAAACTCTAGGAATGTTGAGAAAAAAAAAAAAAATGCTGAGCTCTAAAAAAAAAAGTAAGGGAAATTCACAGGAGCCAAAAATAAAAACGAAATTACAAACTCAGCAACATGTGAGAGAAGGGAATTCTTCTGCATTGTGGGTTGGAATGTAAATTGGTTCAGCCACTGTGGAAAGCAGTTCGGAGGTTTCTCAAAGAACTAAAAACAGAACCACCATTTGATTCAGCAACCCCAGGACTGGGTATCTACCCAAAGGAGAAAGTAATTGTGTTACCAAAAAGACACACGCCCTCGTACATTCGTCACAGCACCACTCATGATAGCAAAGACCTGGAGTCAACCCAGGTGCCCATCAACAGTGGACTGGATAAGAAAATGTGGTACATATACACTATGGAATACTATACAGCCACAAAAAAGAATAAGATCATGTGTACTGCAGCAGCGTGGATGCACTGGGTGTTATTATCCTAAGCCAATTAACACAGAAACAGAAAACCAAATAGCCCATGTTCTCACTTATAAGCAGGAATTAAACATTGGGTACACATGGACATAAAGATGGGAATAATATTGGCCAGGCACGGTGGCTCACGCCTGTAATCCCAGCACTTTGGGAATCCGAAGCCAGTGGATCACCTGAGGTCAGGAGTTTGAGACCAACCTGGCCAACATGGTGAAACTGTCCTGCCCCCACCACCCCACTGTCTCTACTAAAAATACAAAAAAATTAGCCAGGCATGGTGACATGTACCTATAATCCTAGCTACTCAAGAGGCTGAGGCAGAAGAATCGCTTGAACCTGGGAGGTAGAGGTTGCAGTGAGCTGAGATCTCACCACTGCACTCCAGCCTGGGCAATAGAGAGAGACTCTTACAAAAAAAAAAAAAAAAATTAATAAAATAAATTTTTAAAAATTAGAAATTCCTGGAAAATATAAAAAAAGAAAAAGATATATATATCATATATATATATATGAAAATTGGTTAAAAATAAAAGCCTTCAGGCCAGGCACGATGGCTCATGCCTGTAATCCCAGCACATTGGGAGGCCAAGGCGGGTGGATCACTTGAGGTCAGGAGTTTGAGACCAGGCTGGCCAACAGGGAGAAACCCCATCTCTACTAAAACTACAAAAATTAGCTGGGCATGGTGGCAGGCGCCTGTAATCCCAGGTACTCGGGAATCTGAGGCAGGATAATCGCTTGAACCCGGGAGGCGGAGGTTGCAGGAAGCTGAGATCACGCCACTGCACTGCAGCCTGGGAGACAGAGGGACTCTGTCTCAAAAAAAAAAAAAAAGAAAAAAGAAAAAAAAAGAGAAAAAAGAAAGGTCAGGGCGACAGAGGGAGACTGACTCAAATTAATTAATTAATTTTTAAAAGGCTTTTTGAGCCTCTATAGGAATCATATCTCTTTCTTGTGGTTGTCAATTAAAAGAAATAAGAAAGGCGAACTCGGGACCCAGCAGGGGTTCAGTAAAAGGTGGACGTTATTACTGTCCACTTCTATAAAGTAAAACCTGGATATCCTTTTTCCTAGGACTGCAGGGCCCAGGCCCCAAAAGGGTATGGGTCAGGGAGAGAGGAGTTACTTAATGCTGATGGCAAATTCTGCTGCATCCTTCACCCTCTGCCGCACCAAGAAAGTCCCGTCCGAGCGGTTGGCGAGGATGCTTTCTGCTCCTGCCCGTTCCATGGGGCCTGCGTACCTGCAAAGAGACACCAACGACAGAGGTGGCACGGCCCCCATGCCTGGGTCCCCCATTGCCATATGGAGGCTGCCTTTCCCCCTGAATCCCTCTGATTTTTTTAAGTTGGTGACAGCCTGGATCTAACAGCCGTTCAGCACCAAGGTAGGCCCCGTGGAGGCAGGGGCCGGAGCCCAGGCATGGGGAGCGGGCTTCCACTTCTGTAGGTCACCACCAAGGTCTGACACAGGGACTCGGGGGAATGGCTCAGTCGTTTGGGCCTGGCTGGGTCTCTGGGATTTGGCGATGGCTTCGCCGGGCATTTCCTGAAGGCTCACTGTGTGCCCATCTCCGTGGTCACCCGGACAGAAGTAGGGGAAGGAGAATGAGTCACGAGCCTCAGGTGCAAAATGTAAGTGAGAGCCAAAAAACCCAGTCATCAAGGTAAATGACAATAAGTAAAACACTCAGTATTCTAATGCAATATTCTTAGAAATCACAATGAATAAAAAATCAGCCATCAAAAGGGAAGCAGCACTGACATGGGCTACAATAGAGATGAGCCTTCAAAACCTCGCACTCAGTGAGGGAAGGCAGGAACGAACCGCCACACCATGTGGGATTCCGCTTGTAGGAAATGTCCAGGACAGGCCAATCCGCAGAGACAGGAAGGAGACTCTTGGTTCCCGGGGGCTGCGGGAGGCAGGAGCAACTGCCCGGGATGGGGTTTCTCTTGGGGGTGATGAGACTGTTTTGGAGCTAAATGGCAGTGATGGCGGCGCAGTATTGCAAATATACTAAATGCCACCAGCCGGGCGCGGTGGCTCACGCCTGTAATCCCAGCACTTTGGGAAGCCGAGGTGGGTGAATCACAAGGTCAGGAGTTCGAGACCAGCCTGGGCAACATGGTGAAACCCCGTCTCTACTAAACAAAAATTAGCTGGGTTTGATGGCGGGCACCTGTAATCCCAGCTATTCAGGAGGCTGAGGCAGGAGAATCGCTTGAACTTGGAAGGCGGAGGTTGCAGTGAGCTGAGATCACACCACTGCACTCCAGCCCAGGCAACAGAGAGAAACTCTGTCTCCAAAACGAAAAACAAAAAAAAGCCACTGAATGTAAATGTAACACGAATATATTTATAATGTGAATGTAAATATTCAATATAAATAAGAGTTATATATAATATATAATCATATAATATATAACTATCTATATTGTAGATAGCTATATATAATAATTATAAATAGTTATCTATAACTCTATAATATATAATATGAATATAATATAAATATACATGTAATATTTATATTACACAGAATACACCATATATAGTCTATGTAAATGTAAAATATATGGTATAACATATAATATACTATAAATGTAAATGGACAACATAAATAATGCATATTAATTATATGTAATACATAATTATACATAGTATATAATCTTTTTTTGAGACAGAGCCTCGCTCTGTTGCCCAGGCTGGAGTGCAGTGGCACGGTCTTGGCTCACTGCAATCTCTGCCTCCTGGGTTCAAGCGATTCTCCTGCCTCAGCCTCCTGAGTAGCTGGGATTACAGGTGCACACCACCACACCCAGCTGATTTTTTGTACTTTTAGTAGAGGCGGGGTTTCACCATATAGGTCAAGTTGGTCTTGAACTCTTGACCTCAAGTGATCCACCCGCCTCAGCCTCCCAAAGTGCTGGGATTACAGGCATGAGCCACCACGCCCAGCCCATAATACATAATTTCATATAAGCATAAATATCTCATGTTAATGTAATGTATATTATAGTGTATAATGTGCAACATGATAGAAATGTAACATACAATAAGGAATATTAATTATGTGTAATACATAATTATACATAGTATATAATTTATATAAGTGTAAATATGTCATGTTAATGTAAATGTATATTAAAATATATAATGTACAATATGACATAAATGTAACATTATATAAATAATACATATTAATTCTGCATAATATATAATTTTATGTCACCTAACATAATGTAAATGTAAATATGTAATATATAAAGCTATAGTATAGTGTATTATATAACACATATGATATATAAACATAAATGTGCAATATAAATAAAAAGCATTAATTTGTGATAATACATAGCATAATATATATATTATGATATGTGGCATAATATATAATAGGTTATAAGCATAAATACACAATGTAAAGAGTAAGTATTAATTAGAAATCATATGTAATTGCGTATAATATCTAACATCCTGTAAATGTTAATATGTAATATAAATGTAAATATGAATAGAAATAGAAATGCCAGTAACCATTACAAGGTTAATTTTATGTTGTATGAATTTCACCTCATTTTTTAAAATTGAATTTAATTTATTTTATTTTTTTGAGATAGAGTCTCACTCTGTTGCCCAGGCTGGAGTGCAATGGCGCAATCTCGGCTCACTGCAAGCTCCACCTCCCAGGTTCAAGCGATTCCCCTGCCTCAGCCTCCCGAGTAGCTGGGACTACAGGCGTGCGTCACCATGCCCAGCTAATTTTTGTATTTTTAGTAGAGACAGGGTTTCACCATGTTGCCCAGGCTGGTCTTGAACTCCTGATCTCAAGTGATCCACCTGCCTCAGCCTCCGAAAGGGCTGGGATTACAGGCATGAGCCACCACGTCCAGCCGTATTTCACCTCAATTTTAAAAAATGAATGCAAATCTGGTTCAAGTTGGTGTTTAACATTTTTTTTTAATGAATGCAAAGAAACCATGATGAACAAACGTCAAATTTTTTAATAAAGACAGAATCTGACTGCCCAACTCACCTCACCCACCTCCTCTTAGTCCCGGCTCTATTGGGCCCTGTCTTGAGTTACAATTTTGATATTTGTTCATCTCGAATTTTTTTGCCTTGTTTTTGATTTTTTTAATGTTGCATTAAAACATGATGGACCTTAATCACTGAGATTTTCAGCGTCCCCTTAAATCTTGCATCCACAAGAGAGCCTCCCTGGTCTCACCCTGGTCCCCACCCCACTGACCACATCTTGGCGTGGAAGGACGGAAGGAGCGCTAACGCAAGAGACCATGGTTCAAATTCTGACCCTGCCCCTTGTGCGTTCTAAGACCTCGACAACTGGTTTTGCCTCTCTGGGCCTCAATTTCCTCTTCTGAAAAGAGCGAGATGCCATAGATGCACGTTTTTAATAAATGGCAATAGTGCACCTGCTACTATGTGGTAGGCACTTAGAAGGTGGGAG
Source organism: Piliocolobus tephrosceles (assembly GCF_002776525.5). NCBI lineage: Eukaryota > Metazoa > Chordata > Mammalia > Primates > Cercopithecidae > Piliocolobus > Piliocolobus tephrosceles. Next base: position 45,885,005 of record NC_045454.1, read on the forward strand.
CGTCAGGCAATCATGGCGGCTCACACCTGTAATCCCAGAACTTTGGGAGGCCGAAGCGAGTGGATCACATGAGGTCATAAGTTCGAGACCAGCCTGGCCAACATGGTGAAACTCTGTCTTTACTAAAAATATAAAACATTAGCTGGGTGTGGTGGCAGGTGCCTGTAATCCCAGCTACTCGGGAGGCTGAGGCAGGAGAATCGCTTGAACCTGGGAGGTGGAGGTTGCAGTGAGCCGAGATCACACCACTGCATTCCAGCCTGGGTGACAAGAAGATGGGAGCATAATCATGCTGTGTTTTATTACTAGCAAGAGATGGTAAACTGAGGCACTGAGGCTTTGGGTTCAAATCCCATCTCCATCACATCCTCACCATGTGACGTTAAGTAAGTCACTTCCCCTCTCTCAGCCTCCTTTGAAAAAAAAAAAAAAAGAAGAAGAAAAGAAGAAAGTAGGGGACAGGGAGTAAGAATCAAATCTATTTTCCAAAGGGCTTTTGTGAAAGTTAAAGGAGCTCATTAAAGAGCTGAGGTGCCAGCAATTGTTCAATGCACCATTCTTTTATGTGCATCACGAAAGAACATTTCCTGCCTATAAAATTCAGCTGAAGATGGATACTGTGGATCACAAGAGCCATTTCAATGACAGAGATGTTCCAATGTGAAGGAAAAAAAAATGCATCTTAGAACAGATTAAATGTAGTAACAACAACAACTAATGCTGTATAAAGTGTTCATTATGTGTCAGGATCAGGACTAAGCACTTGACAGACTCATTTACACCTCCTAACAACACTATGAAGTAGATACTGTGATTAAGCTATTTTCCAGAGAGGAATGCTGAAACAGAGAGAGGTTAAGTTACCAGCCCAAGGTCACACAGCTAGGTAAGGTTGGGGTCAGAATTTGAATCCAGGTCACAGGCCCCAAAAGCCACAATGTAAACCTCCACCCCATATGCTTGACATGCTGTAGGTGCAAAACAAACAAACAAGCAAGACAAAAAATCCTACAAAAACAACTGGGACTGTCATGACCATCACCACCATCACCATTATCATCATCATCATCGTCATCGTCATCATCATTGTCATCATCATCATTGTTACCATCACCACCATCATCATTATCATCATCATCATCGTCATCATCATCACCATCATCATCATCACCATCACCATCACCATCATCATCACCACCATCATCATCATCGTCATCATCACCGTCATCATCATCATCGTTACCATCACCACCCTCATCATTATCATCATCATCATCACCATCACCATCATCATCATCACCATCACCATCATCATCACCACCATCACCATCATCATCATCATCACCACCATCATCATCGTCATCATCACCGTCATCATCATCATCGTTACCATCACCACCATCATCATCATCATCACCATTATCATCATCATCATCGTAACTATTTTCTTTCCAACAAGACCATCATCTCCCAAGGTCAGGGGCCCTCCTTTGTCCTTCCCATCCCCAGCAGCCCCCAGCCCAGAGCTAGATTCAGAAGTCAGTGCTCAGGGAACACAGAATGCATACATAACTAATTGGATCAGAGGTTCCTCCCATACCCAGCCTGGAACCCCAACCCAGAAACCTCTCATTGAAACAAAATAAGAAATGTTTCTACTCACCAGAGATGAACAGACAGGTCCTGAGGAGGGCCCTAAGAACACAGAGAGAGACCCCGACTTAGTGTAAAGACCCCAGCGTGACAGCAGAGGGCAGGGCATTTCATTCATTCATTCATTCATTCCACTTGCGTTTAGTGAGTGTCTATTATGTGCCAGGCACTGTGGTACTCTTTGGGGATACAGTCCCAGAATATCGGAGGAGAGACTGTCCCAGTGTCGTATAAGGCAGGGGTTCTCTTCCCAGCAATTTATCATAACCTTCAAGTCAAGGATGGTTTTTACATTTTTAGATGGTTGGCAAAAATCAAAAGAAATTTTTTAAAATATATTTTTAGGGACAGAGTCTCACTATGTTGTCCAGGTTGGAGTGCAGTGGTACAATCATAGCTCACTGCAGCCTCGAACTTCCAGGTTCACGCTATCCTCCCACCTCAGCCTCACAGTGTAGCTGGGACTACAGGCATGCGCCACCACACCCACTAATTTTTAATTTTTTTAATATTCTCGAGATGAGGGGGAGGGTCTCCCTTTGTTTCCCAGGCTGGTCTCAAACTCCTGGCCTCAAGCAATCCTCCTGCTTTGGCCTCCCAAAGGGCTGGAATTGCAAGCATAAGCCACCATGACTAGCCAAAATAATATTTTGGGGATTGTGAAAATTATATGAAATTCATCTGTCAGTGCCCATGAACTACACTTTATAGGAAAATAGCCATGGCCGCACATCATTTACAGATTATCTACAGCTACTTTTGCACTACAGGGGCGGAGCTGAAGAGTTGCAAAACTGTATGGGACCCTGGAGGGTGAGCATGTTTACGCCACTACTTGGCTCTTTACAGAAAAAGTTTGCCAATCCTCATCTGAATATGGGTGAAAGTGCTCACTGTCTTATTTATTTATTTATTTATTTATTTATTTATTTATTTAGAGATGGATTTTGCTCTTCTTGCCCAGGCTGGAGTGCAATGGCGTGATCTCGGCTCACCACAACCTCCGCCTACCAGGTTCAAACGATTCTCCTGCCTCAGCCTCCCGAGTAGCTGGGATTACAAGCATGTGTCACCACACCCGGTTAATTTTGTATTTTTCATAGAGTTGGGGTTTCTTCCATGTTGGTCAGGCTGGTCTCGAACTCCCGACCTCAGGTGATCCGCCCGCTGCTGCCTCCCAAAGTGCAGGGATTAGAGGCGTCAACCAGCACGCCCGGCTGAAAGTGCTCACTTTCACTACCTTAAAACCATTAGGACAGCTACTATAAGGCAAAAACAAATCAACAAACAAAACAGAAAGTAGCAAACGTGGGCAAAGATGTGGAGAAATCAGAACCCTTGTGCACTGTTGGTGGGAATGTAAAATGGTGCACTATGAAAAACAGTATGTGCTGGGGGGGGGTGGTTCACGCCTGTAGTCCCAGCACTTTGGGAGGCTAAGACAAGCAGATCATGAGGTTAGGAGTTCAAGACCAGCCTGGCCAACATGGTGAAAACCCCATCTCTACAAAAATACAAAAATTAGCTGGGTGTGGTGGCAGGCGCCTGTAATCCCAGCTACTCGGAAGGCTGAGGCAGAAGAATCGCTTGAATCCGGGAGGTGAAGTTTGCAGTGAACCGAGATCGTTCCATTGCACTCCAGCACTCCAGCACTCCAGCCTGGGACAGAGCAAAACTCCCTATCGAAATAAATAAATAAATAAATAAAAATAAAAATAAAAATAATGGTGGTTCCTTAAAACATTAAAAACTAGAACTACCACAGAAAAGTCCCATTTCCGAGTATATACCCAAAGGAACTGAAAGCAAGGATTTGAAACGATATTTGCACACCCATGTTCGTAGCAGCTTTATTCACAATAACGCAAAAGTTGAAGCAGCCAATTGTTCACTGATGGGAAAACGGATAAACAAAATTCTTAACAATTAAGAAAATCGCCCGGGCACGGTGGCTCATGCCTGTAATCCCAGCACCTTGGGAAGCCAAGGAGGGTGGGTGGCTTGAGCCCAGAAGTTGGAGACCAGCCTAGGCAACAAGATGAAACCCCATCCCTACAAAAAAAAATACAAAAATTAGGTTGAGCATGGTGGATCACGCTTGTTCTCCCAGCACTTTGGGAGGCCAAGGAGGGCAGATTCCCTGAAGTCAGGAGTTAGAGACCAGCCTGGCCAACATGGTGAAACCCGTCGAGATCGCACCAATCCACTCCAGCCTGGGCAACAAGAGCGAAACTCTGTCTCAAAAATAAAAAATAAAAAAAAGTACAAAAATTAGCCAGGCATGGTGGCGCATGCCTGTAGTCCCAGCTACTCAGGAGGCTGAAGTGGGAGGATCACTTAAGCTTAGGAGATCCAGGCTGCCGTGAGTTATAATTGCACCACCACTGCACTCCAGCCTGGGTAACAGAATCACACCCTGTCTCCAAAAAAAAGAAAAAAAAAAAGCCAGGTGCGGTGGCTCACGGCTGTAATCCCAGCACTTTGGGAGGCCGAGGCAGGTGGATCACGAGGTCAGGAGATCGAGACCACCCTGGCTAACACAGTGAAACCCAGTCTCTACTGAAAGTACAAAAAATTAGCCAGGCGTGGTGGTGCACGCCTGTAATCTCAGCTACATTGTAATGGTCAGTTTTATGTTTTGCAAATTTCACTTCAATTTTTTAAAAGAAAAAAGGGAAGGATGTTCTATGAGATGACTGCTTGAGCCCAGGAGTTCAAGACCAGCTTGTGCAACATAGTGAGACCCCATCTCTGCAAAAGAATCACACACAAAAAAATGGCTGTGACTGGGCACGGTGGCGCACGCCTGTAATCCCAACGCTTTGGGAGGCCGAGGCTGGTGGTTCACAAGGTCAGGAGTTCGAAACCAGCCTGGGCAACATGGTGAAACTCCATCTCTACTAAAAATACCAAAATTAGCCAGGCGTGGTAGCAGGCACCTGTAATCCCAGCTAGTTGGGAGGCTGAGGCAGGAGAATCGCTTGAAACCAGAAGGCAGAGGTTGCAATGAGCCGAGATCACCCCACTGCACTCCAGCCTGGGCAACAAGAGTGCAACTCCATCATAAATAAATAAATAAATAAAGCTGAGCATAATGGCATGCATCTGGGGTCCCAGCCACTCAGGAGGGTGAGGTGGGAGGATTGCTCGAGCCCAGGAGGTCAAGGCTGCAGTGAGTTAAAATCACACCATTGCACTCCAGCCTGGGTGACAGAACAAGACCCTCTCTCTAAAACAAAAAATTAAGAGATAGATAAATAGAATAGATGGATGATGGATAGATAGGTAATAGGTACATGGATAGATGACAGATGATAAACAGACAGGTGATAGATAAATGATAAATGAATAGATGAGAGAGAAATGATAATAAATAGGTAATAGATAATAGATGGTTAGATAGGTAGGTGAAAAATAGGTAGAGAGATGATCAGTGAATAGATAGATGATAGACAGATAATACATAGACAGATGATACATAGATAAATGATAGGTGGATGAATAGATCATGAATGTATTGATAAGTAGATAGATGATAGATGACGGACGGATTGATGGATGGATGGATGGATGGATGAATGGATGGATGGAAGAATTGATTGATGAATGGATGGATTGATGGGTAGGTAGGTACATGGATGGATAGATAGATAGATAGATAGATAGATAGATAGATAGATAGACAGACAGGGACAGAAAGGACAGCTCTTCCTTGCAGCAGAACACCAGCTAATAAATGAGGAAAGAATGATGGAGTTGGAAACTCATATTGTAACTTGACAGTGGAGAAACCACAGGAACAAGAAAATTTTTGATAAAATTTTTGGGGAAATTGGCAACATTTAAATACAGACTATGAATTCAATAATAGTATAATGTCAATGTTGGATTTTGTGTCTTTTAAAATCTTGCTCTGGTTATGTACAAGAAGGTTCTTAATCTTAAGAAGTATTTAGGGGTAAAGGGGAACGTCATCTGCAAATTCACTTTTAACTCTTCCGGGAAAAATAAATACTATGTGTGGGTAGAGAGAGGAAATGACAGAGCAAATGGAACAAAACATTAGCAGAACCAACGCAACTGGGTAAAGGCTAATGGGGGCTCTTTGCATTATTCTCATAGCTTTGCTAGAAGTCTGAAATAATATAAAGTTAAAGTTAAAGCAACACTGGAGAGAATTTCCCTCTGTATGCTGTGAAGTGGACAGTGAGGTCATTTGCTATGAATGAGCTAGGGGACATCTGAGGTTGGGGAGAGAGGGAGAGCTTTGAAGTCATCGTGAAGAGTGAGGGGTCCATCGAGAAGAAAACACTAGAAGAACAGCAGAGGCTGGGGTGGACAGGTGTGTCCACCAGGAGCAGGGCAAGGACGCAAGTAATGGAGGCCACAGCGCTCTCGCAGAACTCAATTCAGTGTCTCAGAAAGAAGCCACGGGCAGGCCCACTTTCTAGGTCCCTGCTCCTTCCTCCCTAGCATACCTGTATAGGAAGGAAAGGACCTTGATACAAAAATGATCAAGGAGAAAAAGATCTATCATTGTTTCCAGGGTGGCCCCTCCCTGGGCTCAGCTGGTGGGGTGGGCAAAGCCTCGAGTTGGAGAAAGACCTACCATGATGGGCAGCCCCCTTCCCAACTCCAGGGGTGTCTTTTCGATTCTGCCCATCCTCCCAGGACCCACCCTGAACCCCTCGCCCTTGTTCCATTCAGACTTGAGGCACTCACACGGATGTAGGGCTTCACCCTGTTACAAGGAAACCAGCCAATTTCATTAGTAGATGTATTCCTGCCCTAAACACCCAGGAGACAAAAACAGGAACAGAGAGGTTATAGGATCCATAACCCCACCCACCACCTAAACCCATAACCCTCCACATGGATCCTGCCCCATCACTCGTGTGTGTGTGTGTGTGTGTCCATCTCTCTGCTCAATGGTCACTCTGCTTGTCCATCTATCTCAGGATGGCCTGGAGAGCCCAGAGAGGTGACAACCAGTATCAACATCCTGGGAAGATGGCCATCTCAGAAAAGCCATGCCCAGAAATCTCAGTGTACCTCCCCGACTCCCCAGGCATCACCTCCAGAGCACACTGGGACTATGAGCCAACTCCCTGAGACCACATGAATCCATAACCCTACACTTGGGTCCCACCTCATCACTGCTCTGGCCCCAGCCTGTACCTCCCACCAGTTCTGTTCAGCCTCAGCCTTTGTGAGCTCCACAATGTCTCCAGGGTTGAGTCGTAGAAAGGGTCCAATGGCTCCAGGGGGTGGAGGAAGCCCATAGTATTCCTGGAACACCTCCATCTTGGGCAGACCTGGAGGACAGGGTACAGGAGTACAGGGTGATTGGCAGTCAACTTTCAACGCTGAATCTTGCCACCCACCAGAATGGCTAAAATTTTTCTTTTTAGACTGGCAATACCAAGTGTTGACAAGAACGTGGAGCAACTGGAATTCTCACTCATTGCTGGTGGGGATACTCTTTGGAAAACTATTGGACAATATCTACTGAAGCTAAACATTGTATCTACTCTGTAACCCAGCAACCCAAGAGAAAAACATGTAGCCTGGCCAGGTGAGGTGGCTCACGCCTGTAATCCCATCACTTTGAGAGGCCGAGGTGGACGGATCACCTGAGGTCAGGAGTTCAAGACCAGAGTGGCCAATGTGGTGAAACCCCATCTCTACTAAAACTACAGAAATTAGCCAGGCATGGTGGCAGGCGCCTGTAATCCCAGCTACTTGGGAGGCAGGGGGCAGGAGAATTGCTTGAACTCAGGAGGCAGAGGTTGCAGTGAGCTGAGATCATGCCACTGCACTCCAGCCTGGGCAATGGAGTGAGACTCCATCTCAAAACAAACAAACAAAAAACAAACGAACAACAAAAAAAAAATGTCCCTCAAAAGTTGCAGCTTTATTAAAAATATCCAAAAACTGGCAACCAACCAAATGTCCTCAATAGGTTGATCAATCAATAAACAAATTGTGATACCATCACATAATGGAATACTATACAGCAATGAAAAAGAAAAAGCTGTTGCTACAGGCAACCACATCGATGCATCTCACCATCATTATGTCAGATAAAAGAAACCCGATGAAATAAGCATGCACTATATGATTTTATTTATAGAAAACTCAAGCGCAGGCAAAATTAATCTATGGTGATAGAGGTCAGACAGTGGTTCCCTATGGGAGATAGGTGAGTAGCAGTGCTTTCTGATAAAACTTTCTGTGGTGATGGATATGTCCAATATGGTAGCGACTAGCCACAGGCAATTATTGAGAGCTTCAAGGCTAATGTAAGTAAAAAAAATTTTAAGATGATTTCATTTTAATTGATTTATATTGGACAGTGTGGTTCTGGAGGGATGGAAATGTTCTATATTTTTATTTGATTGTTGGTTGCACGGATAAAAATGCATTAAGTCATATACTTAAGATTTATTGATTTTTGCATACCTTAAAGTATGTATTTCCTCTCTCAAGAAAATACATGTATGTGTGTGCATAGATATATATGTATATATATTCTATTGTATAAAGGACACGTGGGCTGTTTCTAATTTTGACTGTTGCTAAGAAAGCTGACTATTGCTAATTACATAATAAGTAATAATAAGAAGAAAACATACCCATTCATAGATTTCATATATTTATATTTTTATTTCCTTGAAACAGGATCTTGCTCTGTTGCCCAGGCTGGAGTGTGGTGGTGTGATCATGGCTCACTGCAACCTTGAACTCCTGGGCTCAAGCAGGAACCCCACTAATTAAAAAAAATTTTTTTGTAGACACAGGGTCTCGTTATGTTGCCCAGGCTGGTCTCAAACTCCTGGCCTTGGAGTTTGAGTGCTGGGATTACAGACATGAGCCACCACACCTGATTATGTTATATATTTATATGTCATATAAATGGCATATAAGTGGAACACTCTTGCCACTGCTCTCCAGCCTGGGATACACAGCAAGACCCTGCTTCTAAAAATTTTTTTTAAAAAGATGTATTATATATATACATATACGATATATGGCATATATGTATCAGCTTTATTTGCAAAAGTAAAATACTAGAAACAACTCAAATGTCCTCAATACAACAGAAAGAGATATGTATTTGTTTTTTTTTAAGTTTTTTTTTTTTTTTTTTTTTTTTTTTAAGACAGAGTCTCGCTCTGTCGCCCAGGCTGGAGTGCAGTGGCCGGATCTCAGCTCACTGCAAGCTCCACCTCCCGGGTTCCCGCCATTCTCCTGCCTCAGCCTCCCGAGTTGCTGGGACTACAGGCGCCCGCCACCTCGCCCGGCTAGTTTTTTGGATTTTTTTAGTAGAGACAGGGTTTCACCGTGTTCGCCAGGATGGTCTCGATCTCCTGACCTCGTGATCCACCCGTCTTGGCCTCCCAAAGTGCTGGAATTACAGGCTTGAGCCACCGCGCCCAGCCTTAAGTTTTTTTTAAACTAAGGTTGGGCATGGTGGCTCATGCCTATAATCCCAGTACTCTGGGAGGCCAAGCAGGCAGATCACCTGAGGTTAAGAGTTCGAGACCAGCCTGCCCAACATGGCGAAACACCGTCTCTACTAAAAATATAAAAATTAGCCAAGCGTGGTGGCATGTGCCTGCAGTCCCAGCTGCTCAGGAGGCTGAGGCAGGAGAATCATTTGAACTTGGGAGGTGGAGGTTGTAGTGAGCCAAGGTCGCACCCCTGCACTCCAGCCTGGGCAATGGGGCAAGATTCCATCTCCAAAAATAAATAAATTAATTAATTAATTAATTAAAATAAGCACATATTGTATGAGTTAATTTATACAGTATGACTGGGCAACATAGCAAGACCTCATCTCTATCTAAAAAATTTAAAAATTAGGCGTGGTGGCGTGCACCTGACTTCAAGCGATCCTCCCGCCTTGGCTTCCCAAACTGCTGGGATTACAGGTGTGAGCCATTGCATCCAGCCCAATGTGGTTGTTAATATGAGTATGGAGATCTGTCCCTGGGTCAACATGAATGGAGATAAATTTTCCTCCTGCCCCCGCACAGCATCCCCTGCCAACTCACCCAGCTCATTCCTCTTTTTGTCCTGAGCCCTGCGATGCAGTTTGTCCTGGAAGGAGAGACAAAGAAAGCCTGTCTACCTATGCCCAGCCTGGGGGCTTGTAGGCCCCCATCACTGTCCTCACCCCACGAAGGATCACGTCCAGTTCCGGGATGCCCTGGGTCCTCCCCGCACTCTTGCCCATTATTTGCAGTGCACAGGAAGGAGCGTGGGAAAGTCTTACCTTCTTCATAGTTCCTGGGAAATCTATGGGAGAGTAAAGGTAATGGTGAGAACGGGAAATCCTCCACCGAGAACCAAGCTCACCTCCCAGCCTCCCTCCCACTCGTACCTTGCCCATGTCGGCCACAGGGAGGGACCCTCCCCAGACACTCCTTGTGTGCAGGTGCCCGGCACCGATGGCAGCGATAGCCCTGATAGAAGGTACCTCTGAGATGCAGGGGACACATAAAGAAGAATGAGTGACGTTTATAGACATGGCCAATTTATTCTGCCAAGAACATAAAGGGCCCCCTTGGGTTCTCTTTAGATCAGGAGAGTGACGGAGAAGCAGAAGATCAAAGTAGGAACCCCCGCCCCTATCTCCCAATTTAGGGAACCAATTACTGGGGCAGCTTCTCTAGCAAGGAACTGATGACCAAGCCCAGGATGCAGGACCTTCCTCCTAGATTCCCACCTAAGCAGCATCTGACAAGCCTTGCAGGACGTGGTCTCCTCAAAGGAGAACATCTGGAAGTCATGCCCGTTGGCGGTGGCATTCTCCGGGTAGATGTTGGAGCTGTCAGAGGAAAATTAAAAAAAAAAAAAAACAAAGAGGGTCAGCATTTTATTCCTTTTTATGGCTGTATACTATTCCATGGTATGAACAGACCATATTTTGTGCATCCACTCATTCACTGATTGATGTCTGGGTCATTTCCACCCTTTGGCCACACTGAATCATGCTGCTATGCACATTGGGAGAAAGAGAAAGCAGGTTAGGAGTTTCCAGGGGCTGCGAGAGCGGGGAATTGAGAGTGGATGTTTAATGGGTATGAGGTCTCCTTTGGGCTGATGAAAAGGTTTTGAAACTGGATAGAGGTGATGGTTGCACGACACTGTTCGTGTACAAAGTACCATGCAATCGTGCACTTTGAAATTGTTCGATTTTTGTTGTGGGCATTTTGCCTTATGTAAAAAGGAGTAGGAGAAGACAGAAGTGGAAGATGAGGAAGACGGGAAGAGGAAGGAGGAGGAAAGGGAGGAGGAGGAAGAGGAGGAAGAGGAAGAGAAGGAAGGAAAGGAGGAGGAAGGGGAGGAAGGAGAGGAGGAAGAAGGAGAGGAGGAGGAAGAACAAGAGGAATAGCAGGTGGAGGAAAGAAGAGGAGGAAAGGAGGAGAAGGAGAAAGAGGAGGAGGAGGAGGAGGAGGACGGGTAGGAAGGAAACCAGGAGGAGGGGAAGGAAGAAGAGAGGGGAACGGGAAAGAGGAGGAGGAGAGAAGAGTCTGGGCCGGTAGCTGAAGCTTGCACACAACCCCGGCATTCCAAGGATGAAGACAACCTTGAGCCTGTCCCTCTTATTTCCCAGATGAAGAGACTGAGGTTCAGAGTGGTCCCATGGCATGTCAGGACAGAGTAGGGACTAGAGCACATTCCTCTTTCCCAGCCCCTGCCCCTCTGAGGACAGAAAGAGGAAGGAAGACGGGGACTCACATGGCCATCTCAAACTGCTCCATCCACTTCTTCTTCAATTCTCTTGTCTTGAAGAACAGTTCATAGCCCTGGGCACCTTGGTCCTCAATCAGGAGGAACATGTGGCTCCACTGCAGGGAAGCAGAGCTCAGACTGAAGGCACTGCCCCTGCGGAGGGCGGGAGCACACACCCGCTGACCCCTCCCTCCGTAGGGAACAGTCAAGCCCATGACGGTCTCTATGCCCCCAGCACCATGCACGGATATCCTTGTAAAAGGGCTTTCTAGGATATCCAAATACACAACCATAAACCCAAAACCACACACACATGCGTGCACATGCACACATACACACCCCTTTGCAGAAGCACACACCGGACACAGCATGTCACTCATCATTGATTTGTCTGTTCAACAAAGCATTGGTGCAGCGCCTGCTGAGAAACAGACACTGCTAGGAGCTGGGGACAGAGCAGCGAATAGGATGTGGTCCCCAGAGCTCCAGCTCGGTAGGAGAGACGGATGCCGGAAGCAGGCAGTCACAAGACAGCAACTGGCTCCTCGGGAGGCACAGGCTGAGAAACAGAGAAGCTGGCCAGGTGTGGTGGCTCACACCTGTAATCCCAGCACTTTGGGAGGCCGAGACAGGTGAATCACGAGGTCAGCACCAAGATGGGTGAATCACAAAGTCAGCAGTTCAAGAACAGCCTGACCAACACGGTGAAACTCCGTGTCTACTAAAAACACCAAAAATTAGCCGGGCGTGGTGGCGTGCGCCTGTAATCCCAGCTACTCAGGAGGCTGAGGCAGGAGAATTGCTTGAACCCAGGAGGCGGGAGGTTGCAGTGAGCCGAGATCATGCCACAGCACTCCAGCCTGGGTGACAAAGCAAGACTGCTTCTCAAAAAAAAAAGAGAAGCCACAGACCAGAGGCCAGGGGGGATCTCCAGGGGAAAGACTAAAGCGAAGGGAAGAGTTCACAGGAGAAAAAGCAAAAGGAAGCAAGGAAGAGCCAAGAGGGAGAGGGGTCTCAGCTCAAATGTCACTGCGACAGAGAGTGTCCCTTCCACAATGGAGGTAAGATGTGACTGCGGTAGGTGAGGGGGGCCCATCCTCACCTACCACAGTCACATCCCCTGTTTTGTTTTATTCATTTATTTTTTAATAGAGACTGGGTCCCACTCTGTGGCCCCGGCTGGAGTGCAATCATAGCTCACTGTAGCCTCCAACTCTTGGCCACAAGTGATCCTCCAACCTCAAGCTCCCATGTAGTTAGGGCTACAGGCATGTGCCACCAAGCCCAGCTACATTTTTTTTTATGTTTTTTAGAAACGAGGATCTCCCTATGTTGCCCAGGCTGGTCTCAAACTCCTGGGCTCAAGAGATTCTCCCACCTCGGCCTCCCAAGGTGCTGGGATTACAGGTGTGAGCCACTGTACCCAGCCACCTACTTTATTTTCTTTATAGAAAGCATCCCATAAGAAGGCAAGTACCATACAAGAAATAAAATAGACCAGACACGGTGGCCCATGCCTGTAATCTCAGCACTTTCGGAGGCTGAGGCAGGCGGATCACTTGAGGTCAGGAGTTTGAGACCAGCCTGGCCCACATGGTGGGCCTGGTCGTGGGCACCTGTAATTCCAGCTACTCGGGAGGCTGAGGTAGGAGAATCACTTGAACCTGGGAGCCAGAGGTTGCAGCGATCCGAGATCGTGCCACTGCACTCCAGCCTGAAGGACAGAGTAAGATTGTCTCAAAAAAAAAGAAAAAAAGAAAGAAAGAAAAGAAAAGAAACAAAATAAAAACTTGGTATTGCTTTCCGTTTTAGTCCTAGTGCCTAAAAGAGTGCCCTGGATAGAGTAGGTGCTCAATTTAAAAACTATTGAGTGGCTCACGCCTGTAATCCCAGCACTTCAGGAGGCCGAGGCAGGTGGATCACGAGGTCAGGAGAACGAGACCATCCTGGCTAACATGGGGAAACCCCGTCTCTACTAAAAATACAAAAAACTAGCCAGGCATAGTGGCACATGCCTGTAGTTCCAGCTACTGGGGAGGCTGAGCCAGGAGAATGGCACGAACCCGGGAGGCAGAGGTTGCAGTGAGCCGAGATTGTGCCACTACACTCCAGCCTGGCGACAGAGCAAGACTCCGTCTTAAAAAACAAAAAACAAAACAAAACAAAAAAAAAAAACTGTGAGTGGATTAACACACACTTCCATGTAGACGTAGTCTGGGAAACACAGGCGTATGCCCAAGTAGAGAGGGCTAAGCTGCCGACTGCGTGACGTCAAAGCCCCACCTTCTTGTTGTCTCGGTCTCCTGAAGAGTCATCCCGAATCTGGAAGCTGTGCAGGTTCACAAAGTCCTTGAGGTCATAGGAGTCTCCCCGGCGCTTACAGATGAGCAGAGCTTTGTCCAGCAGGAAGGCATACCTGGAAGGATGGATGAGGCATTCCTCTCTGGCTCTTCCCAACTGTCCTCATCAGCTCTCTGGCCAGTTCCTCCACATCCTGGTCCCACCCTGACCTCCTCCTCCTCCTTGGCCAACTTGGTCATGCCCACCTGTCCATCCTGATCTCACCCACGTGATCCACGTTGGCCCTACTGCCTGTCAGTCTTGGCTCCACCCATATTCCTCGCTGGCTCCGTCCTGCCTGTCCATCAAGGCTCCACTGCCTTGTCTGGATGGATCTACCACCTGTCTGTCTAGAAATCTTGTCTCACCCCCACTCAGGTCCCTACCCAAATTCATCTTAATTCCACCTACTAGTCTACATAGGAACTGGCCCCACCCCTACCCAGGCTCCCCACAAGATCTGTGTTGGCTCCACCCACCTGTCCATCTAGGAGTCTGGCCACGCCCCTATCCAGGCTCTTCCCCAGATCTGTGTTGACTCCACCCAACCACCCATCTAGAAACCTGACCCTATTCCTACCCAGGCTCCATCCAGATCTGTGTTGACTCCACGCACCTGCCCATCTAGGAGCCTGGCCCCACCCCTGCCCAGGCTCCACCCAGATCTGTGTTGACTCCACCCATCTGCCCATCTAGAAGCCTGGCCCCGCCCCTGCCCAGGCTCTGCTCCAGATCTATGTTGACTCCACCCACCTACCCATCTAGAAGCCTGGCCCCGCCCCTGCCCAGGCTCCACCCAGATCTATGTTGACTCCATCCACCTGCCCATCTAGAAGCCTGGTCCTGCCCCTGCCCAGGCTCTGCTCCAGATCTATGTTGACTCCATCCACCTGCCCATCTAGGAGCCTGGCCCCACCCCTTTGCCTAGGCTCCATCCCAGATCCATGTTGACTCCATCCACCTGCCCATCTAGGAGCCTGGTCCCACCCCTTTGCCCAGGCTCCATCCCAGATCCATGTTGACTCCACCCACCTGTCCATCTTGGAGCGCCGTTCCACGGAGGTGATCTTGAGCTCCCCGTCGATCTTGGGCCGGCCATAGTGAGCCAGAGACTGGTCCTATGCAGCAGGCAGGGGGTCTAGCAAGGGTCTCCCAAGAAAGGAGCCAGACACCCTCCCCACGTGGCCACACCCCTGGCCCACCCGGCTTCACCACCTCACCAGGTTCTCAATGGAGAGCTGGAAATTGGTGATCTGCCGCAGTGTCTCGTTGTCTCGCTTAACCTCGTTCACGCACTGAGCCAGGTCCTGGGGAAGGGACAGGGGTAAACCTGGCCCCCCAACAGCCGACCCAGGCTCCTACCTAACCACAGCTAGAGGATCAGCCTCCACCAGGAGGATGTCTGCAGCTGGTGAGTGACCATCACCCCACACCCACTTACCCTCATGGCATCCAGGGCCAGCCGCAGGTTCTCCTTCTCCATCGCCTCCTGCGTGTGTTTCACCAGCTCCTGCGAGAACCAAGACGTCAGACGTCACCTGGCCCCTCCCCTTCTCGCTGGGGGGAGGGCCTTCCAAACAATGCTAGCTCACCAGCTCCTCCCTCATACTGGTGGCCCTGGAGGCTGAGACATGACCCCAGTGACCCATCCCCGAATGTCCTAGAGACCCAACCCCCAGAAGCCAACCCCGTCCCCACTTTTATAGACACAGGAGAGTAGATACGTGGAGCCCACGCCTCAGGGATGTGCCCCGCACCTGGAGAAGAAGGTGATATTTGAGAACTCGCTGCATAGGCACCATCAGTAGGTCCCGCAAGGTGAACCTCCCGTTGTTGGCTCGCTGAGAACATTCCTGGTGAATCAGAGAACAATGGGGAAAATGAGGCAGGTCCCAGAAAGAGCCAGTTGCAGGGTGGGTGCAGATAGATCTGAATAAATACGTGGGCAGGTCTCCACCCCAGAGCTGTGGGGATTTTTCTAGAGGCCAAAGCATCATATCTGCCCCCAAGGAAACAGGGAAAGGACTCCATGAGGTGGGGGCAGCTTAAGAACCACTGGAAGGAACTTTGGGAGGCCAAGGCGGGAGGATCACTTGAGGTCAGTAGTTCAAGACCAGCCTGGCCAACATGGGGAAACCCCGTCTCTGCTGGAAAAAAAAAAAAAAAAAAAGGCTGGTGTGGTGGTGGACTCCTGTAATCCCAGCTACTCAGGAGACTGAGGCAGGAGAACTGCTTGAACCCAGGATGCAGAGATTGCAGCGAGCTGAGATTGCACCACTGCACTCAAACCTGGGTAATAGAGGGAGACTCCATCTCAAAAAACAAACAAACAAACAAACAAAACAATGGGAAGAGGCTGGGTACAACTGCTCACGCCTGTAATCCTAGCTCTTTGAGAGGCTGAGGTGGGTGAATCGCTTGAGCCCTGGAGTTCGAGACCACCCTGGACAGCATGGTGAAACCCCATCTCTACAAAAAACACAAAAATTAGCCAGGAATGGTGGCATGCATCTGTAGTCCCAGCTACTCAGGAGGCCAAGGTAGGAGCTGGGAGGATTGCTTGAGTCCAGGAGTTCGAGGCTGCGGTGAGCTATGATCATGCCACTGCACTCCAGCTTGGGGGACAGAATGAGACTCTGTCTCAAAACAAAACAAAACAAAACAAAAACCCACTGGAATGTGGCAAATGCTGCCTGGGATAGAGGTCCAGTATTCTGCCTGCTGAGGGGGGCCGCAGAGGGGGAGAGGGACGGGTCTGGAGACCCCCATCCTCACCACCCCTACCCTGTCTGTGTTTCCACCAGACAAACAGATCCAGGTTGAAGTTCAATTCTAGATCAGGTTCAGCCTGGGATCAGGGGTTGGTTGGAATTGGGGTTCAGTGAGAAGTGGGAGCTCAGCCCAGACTTGGGGTACCATCAGTGCTAGGGCTCAGCCGAGGGCTGGGGTTCGGTGTGGCATCAGAGCTCCGTTCAGGGTCAGGACTTCACCCTGATATCAGGGGTCAGCCCAGACCCGGGGCTGGCCCATTTCGTTCTTCTCCATTTCCTCCACTTGGCTGGCCAGTACCTCCCTCCCCAGTCCTTTGACCGATCCCTGGCTGGGCTGTAGCAGAAAGTGGACCATCTGCAACTCAGTGTCCTCCCTGCTGCCCCCAGGGCCTGGGGAGGAGCGGGAGAGGCCCCCACCTCCAGCTTCATCTGCACGTCCTCCCGGGCTGCGGCCACACGATCCAGGTGTTTGCTGGCTGACTCCACCTGGCTGCAGTAGCGGCCATAGATGAGGAACCTACAGGGAGAGGACAGGCCACCAGGTAAGGGTGGCTGGCATCAAAGTCGGGCAGAGACTGGCGTCAGCCTTGGCCTCACTCTTCCCAGCTGGAGAAGAAACCTGACTCTCAGTTTCCCCATCTGTGAAATGGGAATAGCAATAGCATCTCCCACAGGAGACCATTGTAGCATTATCTCAATTAACGCTACGGTAATCTCACCACAGTACCTGGTATTGTCTCTGCCCAATGTTTGTTTATTTTTATTTTATTTTATTTTATTTATTTTTGAGATGGAGTTTCACTCTTGTCGCCCAGGCTGGAGTACAGTGGTGCGATCTCAGCTCACTGCAACCTCCACCTCCCGGGTTCAAGCGATTCTCCTGCCTCAGCCTCCTGAGTAGCTGGCATTACAGGTGCCCGCCACCTCGTCTGGCTAAATCTTGTATTTTTAGTAGAGATGAGGTTTCACCATGTTGGCCGGGCTGCTCTCCAACTCCTGATCTCAAGTGATCTGCCCTCCTTGGCCTCCCAAAGTGCTGGATTTACAGGCGTGAGCCACCACACCTGGCCTATTTTTTATTTTTGAGACAGTCTTGCTCTGCCGCCCGGGCTGCAGTCCAGTGGTGTGATCTTGACTCACTGCAACCTCTGCCTCCTGGGTTCAAGCAATTCTCCTGAGTAACTAGGATTACAGGTGCACGCCACTACGCCCGGCTAATTGTTTTTTTTTTTTTTTTGTATTTTTAGTTGTGTTTTAGTTGTATTTTCAGGTGATGCAGACGGGGTTTCACCATATTGGCCAGCCTGGTCTTGAACCCCTGACCTCAAATGATCCATCTGCCTCAGCCTCCCAAAGTGCTGGGATTACAGGCCTGAGCCACTGTACCTGGCCAATGTTCCTTCATTTAACAAATACTTATTGAGCACCTACTATGTGCCAGGCCCTGTGTGCATCCATATATTCCACTCTCACCACCAGCCTAGGAGGCACATTCCTGTGACCCACTGATGTACAGATGAGGAAGCAGAAGCACAGAGAGGTTAAGTGACTACCCAGTGCCACACAGCAGAGCTGGGAATTGAACCAGAGATGGGCAGCCCCTCCCCCATGAGCACACAGCACAAAGTCCTCCCCGTCCAGTGGTGTCTGAGAGTAAGGTCTCTTGAATGCCCAGCCTAGGCAAGGCAGAGGGACCCCAGAGCTTCAGTCTGGCCAGCTGAGTCTCACCTCTCCTTGTATTTGATGAAGACCTGGTAGAGATTGGCTG
This sequence comes from Piliocolobus tephrosceles, assembly GCF_002776525.5. Taxonomy (NCBI): domain Eukaryota; kingdom Metazoa; phylum Chordata; class Mammalia; order Primates; family Cercopithecidae; genus Piliocolobus; species Piliocolobus tephrosceles. The sequence goes on from NC_045454.1 coordinate 45,903,278, forward strand.
CGCCAGGCGTGCCCAGGGCTTCCTTCATGTCCTTTAGGAAGTGAGTATGAACACGAAGCAGGTCCTACTCGGAGGGAACGGTGAGGGCTGGGACCAGAGCCCAGGGCTCAAGGGACCAGGCAGGAAAGGGTCATCCACCTGCCCCATGCTGTTCAACTCCCAAGCCCTGTACTCCAGGGACAGGTAGGGGCAGCATGTTGTCCGCACTAGACAGATCCAAGAGGGCTGGGGATGGGCTGGCTCACCTCAATGTTGATAAAGATGATCTCAATGTCTTGAGGTTTCAGGAACCGTTGCAGGGGCTTCATGAAATGCTGCAGGGAAGGGAGAGAAAGATGATGGAAGACAAGATTCCTTCCTCCAGACCAGTCTCAGAGAGACACGGGAAGGAGACAGAGAGAGGGAGATAAAGAGAGGGAGCGTGTCCACACAAAAACTTGTACAAGAATGTTCACAGCGAAATTATTCCTAATAACCCAAAAGCAGAAATAACCAAAATGCTTATCAATGGGTGAATGGATGTATAAAATGTGGTCCAGCCAGGTGCGGTGGCTCACGCCTGTAATCCCAGAACTTTGGGAGGCCGAGGCAGGTGGATCACGAGGTCAGGAGTTCAAGACCAGCCTGACCAAGATGGTGAAACCCCATCTCTACTAAAACTACAAAAATTAGCTGGGCACGGTAGCAGGTGCCTGTAATCCCAGCTACTCAGGAGGCTGAGGCAGGAGAATCGCTTGAACCTGGATGGCAGATGTTGCAGTGAGCCAAGATCATGCCACTATACTCCAGCCTGGGTGACAGAGTGAGACTGGTCTCAAAAAAGAAAAAAAAAAAAAAAAAAAAAGTGGTCCATCTGTACAATGGAATATTATTCAGCCATGAAAAGGAATGAAGCTCTGACACAGGTTACAGTGTGGATTAACCTTGAAAACACCACACTCAGCGAAAGAATCCAGATGCGTATAAACCACATAGTATGTAATTCCCTTTATACGAAATGTCCAGAAGAGGCCAATCCACAGAAACAGGGAGTAAGCTGATGGTTGCCATGGACTGGGGGAAGATACGAGATTAAGGGGGGACGGCTAAAGAGTTTGGAATTTCTTTGGGGGATGATGAAAATGTTCTAAAATAAAGGCCAGGAGTGGTGGCTCACACCTGTAATCCCAACACTTTGGGAGGCCAAGGCAGGAGGATCGCTTGAGGCCAGGAGTATGAGACCAGCCTGGGCAACAAAGCAAGACTCCATATCTACAAAAAAAATTTAAAGAATTAAGCAGGGTGTGGTGGCATGCATCTGCAGCCCCAGCTCCTCATGAGGTTAAGGCAGGAGGATCATTTGAGCCCAGGAGTTCGAGGCTGCAGTGAACTCTGATCGTGCCACTGCACTCCAGCCTGGATGGGAGAGTGAGATCCCATTTCAAAACAAAACAAATCAAAACAAAAGAAACAAGCAAAAAAAAAAAAATGAAAATGTTCCAAAATTAGATAGTGGTGATGACTGCATAATCTTGTGTGTATGCCAAAAACCATTGAACTGTATACTCTAAATGGATGGATTATATGTATATTAATGAAATCTCAATAAAGCTATTCTTAAAAGAAATGGAGAGATGAAGATACAGAAAAAGACTAAGCCAGGGGTAAAGAGCTACAAAGGGAGAGAATGACACACTGAGGAAGAAAGTAGCAAGAGAAGACCCGGAGGGAAAAGGAGACAGAGTGAGAGATAAAGAGAGAGACAGAGAGACAAGAGGAAGAGGCCCAGTGCGGCCTCCCAAAAGGCTTGGATTACAGGAGGATTGCTTGAGCCCAAGAGTTTAAGACCAGCCTGGGTAACATAGCAAAAAAAAAAAAATATATATATATATATATATATATATATATTATATATATATTATATATCTTATATATACTTTATATATCTCTCTAAATAAAGATATATGTCTTACAAGATAGACATATAAGCTGGGCACAGTGGCTCATGCCTGTAATCCCAGCACTTTTGGAGGCCGAGGTGGATAGATCACTTGAGGTCAGAGTTCGAGACCAGCCCAGCCAACATGACAAAACCTCATCTCTAGTAAAAATACAAAAATTAGTCGGGCATAGTGGTGCATGCCTGTAATCCCAGCGACTCCGGAGGCTGAAGCAGAAGGATCGCTTGAGCCCAGTAGACAGATATTGTAGTAAAGCGAGAGCTTGCCATTGCCTTCCAGCCTGGGCAATAAGAGAGAAACCCTGTCCCCCCCCAAAAAAAGATAGATAGATAAAGATATATATTTATATGTATATAAGATAAAGATATATATGTGTACATATGGATTATTTATCTTGTATATTAAATATATATGTATATAAAAATATATACGCCTATATTAATATATCTACATATTTATATTTTATATTGTATATATTGTTTATATATAGCTCTATATAAAAACTATATATATCTCATAAATATCATATATTTATATTTTATACATATGTTTATATTTTTATATATACTTTGTATATATTTATATATTTTCTATTTATGTATATATTTATATATTTTTAATTTTGTATTTATTTTGTTTGTCTTTTTTTACTGCTTCTGCGGGCGGAGTAGCTTATATTTTATATATATGTCGGACTCATATTTATATATACATATGTAAGTCAGAGAAATCCAGAGACGGCGACAATCACAGAAAGGAAAAGCGATGGGGGCAGGAAAAGCCTCAGCTGCCCAGAGGCGGCCGGACAGGTGGACCCGCGCATACGCCCGGCAGGCGCTGGGTGGGAGGTGCCCACCTGCTGGATGGAGCCCAGCGTGTCCGTGTATTTCTCCTCCGTCTGCTGAATCTCCCGCAGGCAGCAGCAGCGCTTGTCATACTCTGTCATCTTGGGCTGAGAGCGAGGGGAGAGAACGGTGTTGGGGGGCCTGGAGCTGCCCCTGCCGCCCGCGCCCTCCCCAGGCCCCATCCTCCGCCTGGCGAACCGGCATGGACACGGGCTCCGAGCGCATGAGGTCCTCATAGATCTCGTCGCCTTCCGCCTCCTCATTCTCCACGCAGTCATACAGGTCCTCATCCTCTTCCACCGTGTCGCTGTGGGTTGTGAGGTCAGGGATCCCTGGGACCTCTCCCAGATCACAGCAGGGTCCCCTCAGACCGCAGGACAGGGCTTTGTCCCCCCAAGACTCCCAGGGTGGGACCTCAGACTCCAGGGGCAGGCCATGTCCCTCCAAGACCCCAGGGCAGGGCTGTGTCTCCCCAGACTCCCAGGCAAGGTTGTGTGCCCCAGACACCTGGGTATGACCTTATTTCCCGGAGGCCAAGGCCAGGTCCCCTCAGACCCTCCACCCCCAGGACGGTGCTGAAATGAGCTGTGTGGCCACAGGCCTGAGCACTCACTCAATCTGGTCGGACAGGCCACTGTAGATGTCTTCATCACCTATACATTCCTCCTCGGTGGGGAAGGGCCTGGGGGGTCAGGAGGGTGTGAGCCAGGGGCCTGGGGGCTGGGTTAAAGTGGGGCTTCAGAGAGGGAGAGGATTGAGGCTAAATGGCCCAAGGCCCAGGTGGTTACTCACATGATCCCCCTGTTCTGGGCGATCGGGGTCCAGGACAGAGCAGACAGGGTGTAGATGACCTGTGACGAGGCAGTGGCCACCCAGTGAGCTCCTTGTACACCCCCATGGCAGAAAACAGCCTCCAACTGCAAGGCTCTGTCTGAGGTTAGACCCCATGCCTCTTGGGAACCTAATTCGGGATTTTCTCTACCTCCCCATTCCCCATACCATTGTTCCCTTAAGTGAGCCCCACCCTTTGCTCCTATCTTTCTTATTTATTTTTTTTAAGTGGAGTCTCACTCTGTTGCCCAGGCTGGAGTGAAGTGGCATGATCTCGGCTGTCTGCAACCTCCGCCTCCTGTGTTCAAGCAATTTTCCTGCCTCAGCCTCCCCAGTAGCTGGGACTACAGGTGCCCGCCACCACACCCGGCTAATTTTTTGTATTTTTAGTAGAGACAAGGTTTAACTGTATTAGCCAGGGTGGTCTTGATCTCCTGACCTTGTGATCCACCCACCCCAGCCTCCCAAAGTGCTGGGATTACAGGCATGAGCCACTGCGCCCTGCCCTCTATCTTTCTATTTAATCCTTATAGCCACTCAGAGAGGGCAGGATGATAAAATTCCCATATTTAAGGTGAGAAACAGGGGCTCAGAGAGGCACAGCCACGTATCTAAGGTCATACAGCAAGTGTCAGAGTGAGGACTCAAACTCAGTTCCACATATCCTAAGCCACGGCTATCTGCACCTTGTATATGGCCTGGTCTGGCTTGTCTGCCTGTCCCCTGACAGCCCTTAGCTTGCCCAGTGTAGACGTCAATGGAAATGAACTGAAACTCAGTCTTTGCACTTCAAGTGGGCAGCTCACCTTGCCAAAATCCTGCACATCGAAGAGGTCAAAGGCTTCGAAGAGCTCACTCCGCTTGAGGCCGAACTTCTCACAGCAGGTGGACAGGAAGGTTCTAATGTTCTTAAGGCACAGGAACTGTGAGGAGACAGAGAAATGAGGGTAGGGGAGGATGAAAGGACAGGGGAGAAACTGACCCCCAGGCCACCTGGCTTGGGGACTGGTGTGGAGGGGAAATGAAAGCACAGACCCCCTTCCATGAAACTGCATCCTCTTCTGATAAAGATTAAGCTGTGCCTGATCCAGATCTATGCTCTGCACCTTTTTATTGAGTTAAAATTCACAAAACATAAAATGAATCACTAATGGTTAAACAAATGTGGTATATCCATACAATGGAATAGTATTCAGCCATAAAAAGGAATGAAGCACTGATTCATACTATAATGTGGATGACCTCAAAAACATTCTGAACTACACAGGAGGCTGTGATGAGTAGATCACTGAGCCCCGGAATTCGAGCCTGCAGTGGGCTATAATGGCACTGCTGCACTTCAGCCTGGGCAACAAAGCAAGCCCTGTCTCAAACAAAAAACAAACAAACAAAAAATCAGGCCTCCTGCCTCCACCTCCCAAGTAGCTGGGACTACAGGCATGTGCCACAACACCGAGCTAATTTCTGTATTTTTTGTACAGACGAGGTCTCGCTATATTGCCCAGGCTGGTCTTGAACTCCTGGACTTGAGGAATCTGCCCGCCTCAGCCTTCTAAAGTGCTAAGACTACAGGTGGGAGCCACCATGCCTGGTCATCCCTGAACTTTTTTTATTTCCTTTTATATGCAACTATGACAGTGCCTTGTGTGGAGGAGGCCCCTGATATGTGCTTGCTAACTGGATGGATGGAGGTGGGGCCTGGGAATATGCATATTAACACTCTCCTCAGGTGATTCTGACATACATGCCAACCCCTACTCTGTGCCCCTAATGTAACAATATTTGCAATTTTTTTTTGGCTGGGCGCAGCAACTCATGCCTGTAATCCCAGCACTTTGGAAGGCTGAGGCAGGCAGATCACTTGAGGTCAGGAGTTCAAAACCAGCCTGGGCAACATGGTGAAACCCCATCTCTACCAAAAATACCAAAAAAAAAAAAAAAAAAAAAAAAAAAGCCAGGCGTGGTGGCGGGAACCTGTAATCCCAGCCACTCAGGAGGCTGAGGCAGGAGAATCGCTTGAACCCAGGAGGCGGAGGTTACAGTGAGCTGAGATAGCACCCCTGCACTCCAGCCTGGGCAACAAGAGTGAGACTCCGTCTCAAAAGACAAAAAAAATTGCATTTCTTGGATGCCTACTATGCATGGTTAGGCATTCAGATTAACTCCGTTCTCGTAACCACACTGTGAGTGTTTATGCCATTTTGAGATGGAGTCTTGCTCTGTCGCCCAGGCTGGAGGGTGGTGGCACCATCTCAGCAACTTCCGCCTCCCAGGTTCAAGCGATTCTCCCACCTCAGCCTCCTGAGTAGCTGGAACTACAGGTGTGTGCCACCATGTCCAGCTGATTTTTGTATTTTTTGGTAGAGATGGGGGTTTCACCATGTTGTCCAGTCTGGTCTTGAACTCCTGACCTCAAGTAATGCACCTGCCTCAGCCTCCCAAAGTGCAGGGATTACAGGCATGAGCTACCACGCCTGTCTATGTCCATTTTACCTACAAGAAAGCAGGCTTAGATTGGTGTAGGGGTTCTGCTTGAGATAAACAGCAAGAGTAAGTTAAGGGAGGAGCTGCAATTGAATTCCGAGATGGTGTGAATCTAGAACCCACATTCTCTGTGTGTGTGTGTGTGTCTCTGTGTGTGTGTGTGTCTCTGTGTGTGTGACAGAGACAGAGAGACAGAGAGAGAAAGATGCTCTCACTCTGCTGTCCAGGCTGGAGTGCAGTGGTGCAATCATAGCTCACTGCATCCTTCACCTCCTGGGCCCAAGCAATGCTCCCAACTCAGCCTCCCGAGTAGCCAGGACAACAGGTGTGTGCCACCACACCCAGCTAATTTTAAAAATGTTTTTGTAGAGACAGAGAGTTTCAATATGTTGCCCAGTCTGATCCTCAAGCAGTCCTCCTGCCTCAGCCTCGCTAAACGTTGGTTATTACGGGTAGGAGCCACAACTCCCAGCTAAGCCCACTTTCTTAACCACAGCCTTTTCTCTTTCCCTTGTGTGTAGTGGAAGCTAGCATGAGCTTCCACCCACCGTGCTCTCAATTATCAGCATGCTACAGAGATAACATGGACTCCTCCCAGCAACTCTTCAAGGTAAGTAATATTATTATCCTCATTTTACAGAGAAGGAAGCTGAGGTGAGATGCACAGCTGGGATGCAAACTCAGGCAGCATGAATTCCAAGCCTGTGCCTAACCATTATGCCGTAGCTGTGTGTGCGAATTGATTTGGTACTTAGTACCTGTTGTAACCCTGTTTCTCACATTTCCATGTGTAGAATGTATCATCTTCTCAATTGCTGCCACAGTCTATGTAACCCATTACACACAGAACATGAACTTAATTAACTTTAACTCTTTTGTGTTTAAGAAGAGAACTGTCCATCCTCCTACAAAACTAAGCTCATGTGCTACAAACAGAAGCAACTGTCTGACGGGTGTAATGGCTCATACCTGTAATCCCAGCACTCTGGGAAGTCGAGACGGGAAGATCACTTTGAGGTCAGGGGTTTGAGACCCTGTCTTTACAAAAATTTCAAAAATTAGCCTGGTGTGATGGTCGGTGGTCCTAGCTACTCAGGAGGCCGAGGCAGGAGCATCACTGGAGCCCAGGAGGTAGAGGCTGTAGTGAGCTATGATCACGCCACTGCACTCCAGCCTGGGCAACACAATGAGACCCTGTCTCAAAATAAATAAATAAGGCCGGGCGCGGTGGCTCAAGCCTGTAATCCCAGCACTTTGGGAGGCCGAGACGGGCGGATCACAAGGTCAGGAGATCGAGACCATCCTGGCTAACACAGTGAAACCCCATCTCTACTAAAAAAAAAATACAAAGGACTAGCCGGGCGAGGTGGCGGGAGCCTGCAGTCCCAGCTACTCGGGAGGCTGAGGCAGGAGAATGGCATGAACCTGGGAGGCGGAGCTTGCAGTGAGCTGAGATCCGGTCACTGCACTCCAGCCCAGGCGACAGAGCAAGACTCCGTCTCAAAAAAAAAAAAGAGAAATTTGCAACAGAGACACATGAAAGATGCGGTAGCAACTCAATATTCATTCCTGATCAAAAGAAAGAGGGGGAAAAAATCTCTTGGCAAAGTAAAAATGGAAGGGAACTTCTGTAACCTGATAAAGAAGGTCTTCCAAAAACCTAGACTGAAAGACTATACTTAATAATGAGATGTTGAAAAGATTCCCTTTGAAATCAGAATTACGCAAGGGAATCTGCTATCACCATTTCTATTCAACATTGTATTGAAGATCTCAGCCTGTACTGCAAGACAAGACAGAAGGAAAAAGGAAAGAAAGAAGAAAGAAAGAAAGAGAGAAAGAAAGAGAGAGAGAGAGACAGCAAGGGAGGGAGGGAGGGAAGGAAGGAGAAAAGAAGAAAGAAAGAAAGAGAGAGAAAGAAAAAAAGAGAAAGAAAGAAAGAAAAGAAAGAGAAAGAAAGAAAGAAAAGAAAGAGAAAGAAAGAAAGACAGAAAGAAAGAAAGAAAGAAAGAAAGAAAGAAAGAAAGAAAGAAAGAAAGAAAGAAAGAAAGAAAGAAAGAAAAGAAAGAAAGAAAGAAAGAAAAAAGGAAAGGAAGGAAGGAAGAAAGAAAGACAGTGGTCATTTTTGCAGAAGAAGCAATCGTCAACATAGAATTCCCAAAGAATATACAGATAAATTGCTGAAATTAACAAAATTATTTGGCAGTGTGGCTGAATCCAAAATCAATATACAAAGTGTACTAAGTGTCAGTACACAAGCAAAAATAACTCACAAATTGTTTTTTTTTTTTTTAGAAAAAAAAGATAACATGTGTGAAATCCTAGAGTAAGCAAAACTAACCTATGATGATAGAAATCAAATCAGTGGTTGCTTCTGGGGCAAGAGAGAAGGTAGAGATTGACTCAGAGAGGCCGCAAGTGGTGGAAATGTTCTGTTTTGATAAGGGTGTGGATTGCACAATTGTCCACAGTTGCTAGGACCAATTGAATGGTAAAATGAAGAATTTAACATTTCACATAGGGAAATCAGACTTTGATTTTAAAAGGATACTATTGACCATAGTCTAGAAGATGTGAAACAAACCTATATAAAGCTAGTGACCTAAACAAAATAGAATGTATACGAATTGCTTTCTAGCAAGACTTAATGTTTTGTTTTATTTTATTTATTCATTCATTGATTTATTTTTAGAGACAAGATATCATTCTGTCACAAAGGCTAGAGTGCAGTGGCATGATCATAGTTCACTGTAACCTTGACTTCCTGGGCTCAAAAGATCCTCCTGCGTCAGTCTCCCAAGTCCCTGGGACCTCAGGCCTATGCCACAGTACCTGGCTAATTTTTTTTAAAGATTTTTTATAGAGACAGGGTGTCACTATTGTCACCCAGGCTGCTCTTCAATTCCTGGCCTCAAGCGACTCTCCCACCACAGGCTCTCGAAGTGCTGCGATTACAGGTATGAGCCACTGCACACAGCCCCAAGACTTAAAGTTTTAAAAATCTTCAATTCTCTCCAGAATTGAGTTGTAGATTTAATGCAATTACAATTAAAACCCCCGGAATGGGCCGGGCGCAGTGGCTTAAGCCTGTAATCCCAGCACTTTGGGAGGCCAAGACGGGCAGATCACGAGGTCAGGAGATCGAGATCATCCTGGCCAACACGGTGAAACCCCGTCTCTACTAAAAAATACAAAAAACTAGCCGGGCGAGGTGGCGGGCGCCTGTAGTCCCAGCTACTCGGGAGGCTGAGGCAGGAGAATGGCGTAAACCCGGGAGGCGGAGCTTGCAGTGAGCTGAGATCCGGCCACTGCACTCCAGCCTGGGCGACAGAGCCAGACTCCGTCTCAAAAAAAAAAAAAAATCCAGAATGTTTTTTCCTTGAATTTGATATACAAATCCTAAGATTTGTATAGAACACCTCAGTCATGAATAGCCAATATATTCCTACAGAGGGAAAATAAAGGGTACGAGTCCCACCAAATATCAAGACACCATAAATCTACAGTAATTAAGACAATGTGTTTGTGGTTGCCAACCTCCAAGATGGCCCCCAATGGTCCATAGCTCCTAGTATTCATACATAAGTTAAAAATGCCCTTTTGTAATCCCCTCTCACATTGAACCAAGACTGGCCATGTGTCACAAAAAGAATAGGGTGGAAGTAACAAGATGTGAGTTCTCAAGACTAAATAATGAAACATATTGAAGCTCCACTTTGGTCTCCTGGACCACTCACCAGCGACCATGTTGTGAGGCCACTCAGTCAGTCCTGTGGGGAGCCCCAGGTGGAGAGGAGCTGAAGCTCTATGTGACCCAGCCATTCAGGAAGTAGATCCTCCAGCTAAAGCCTTTAGATGACTGCAGCCCCAGCCGACATCTGTGTGCAGCCTCATTAGAAACCCCAAACGGGAACTGCCTAGATGAGCTGTTTCAGAATTCCTGACCCAGATAATCCATAAGCATAATCAATGGTTGTTTTATACAATTAAGTTTGGGGATAATTTGTTACTCGGCAATAAATAGGTAACCTAAGGAGAAAGACAAATGAAACAACGTGAAGGGTTTATGCCTACTGTGTCATGTTGTTGTAATTCAATTATATAACGCATAAAAAGGGCTGGACGTGGCCGGGCGAGGTGGCTCACACCTGTAATCCCAGCACTTTAGGAGGCTGAGGCGGGTGGATCACGAGGTCAGCAGATTGAGATCATCCTGGCTAACACGGTGAAACCCCGTCTCTACTAAAAATGCAAAAAAAGTAGCCAGGCGTGGCGGCGGGCACCTGTAGTCACAGCTACTTGGGAGGCTGAGGCAGGAGAACGGCGTGAACCTGGGAGGCGGAGATTGCAGTGAGCCCAGATCGCACCACTGCACTCCAGCCTGGGCCACTGAGCAAGACTCCGTCTCAAAAAAAAAGAAAGGGCTGGACATTTCAAGTTCTGGAAATTATCATTATCATCATAATAGTGATATCATCATTACCACCATCATCACCATCACCATTCTCGTCATTACCACTCTTATCATCATCCTCATCATCATTATTATCACCACATCACCATCATCGTTACCATTATAACCATCACCACCATCATTACCGCAGTCGTATTCATGACCATGACTATCATCACCATCATCATCATCACCATCATCATCTTAGCTCCAGCTCGGAAACCCAAGAGCATTCACCGACCCATCGATTTTTGTATTTTTGGTTGTTTTTGTTTGTTTTTGTTTTGAGACAGAGTCTCCCTCTGTCACCCAGGCTGGAGTGCAGTGGTGTGGTCTTGGCTCACTGCAACCTCCGCCTCCCAGGTTCAAGTGATTCTCATGCCTCAACCTCCCCAGTAGCGGGGATTACAGGCGCCCACCACCACGCCTGGCTAATTTTTGTATTTTCTGTTTAGTAGAGACAGGGTTTCACATTGTTGACCAGGTTGGTCTTGAACTCCTGACCTCAAGCAATCTGCCTGCCTTGTCCTCCCAAAGTGCTGGGATTACAGGCATGAGCCACTGCACCTGGTCAATTTTTGAAACTAGAAAAGACCTCAGATATTAACTGGTTTTCAATCTTCATCACTCAGAGAGAGAAACCCAAGGAGGGAGAAGAAGGGTTTACTCAAGTGCATAAATCAAACTGAGTGTTACTGCCTCCAAGCCCTTAGTTCTATTCCTGCTGCCTACTTTGGGCAGAGGCCACTAAAGATCCACCAAAATTCATGCTTTCTCTTCCATAATATGGAATTGCTGCTGGAAAATGGCTGCCCAGCTAAGGACTGCATTTCCCATCTCTCCTCACATGTGGATGCAGTCATGTGACTGCTTCTGGCCAACAGAATAAGCGCCTTTGTCATAAGTATCACGTTCAGGGCACTGTATTTAAGGAGAAATTACTCCTCCATACCTCCTCTCTCCCTATTTTCTGCAGGCTGAGACTCTAAGGGATGGCAAAACTGCAAATGAAAGTAGCCTGGGTCCCTGAATTACTCGGTGGAGAAAAGCCCCCTGACCTGGAACCAGAAGCACATGCATTGTACTGTTTTGTGTACAAGAAATAAATTTTTACCATGTTAAGTCACTGAAATGTCTTGTTTGTTACAGTAGCTGGTGTTATCCTAAGGAATACCCTTTGGGCCAGAGATAGCTGTGATGTGTCTGTCTGATCCTCAGAGACCTCGTGACTCTCCATTCCAGCTTCTCTTGCCAATTCTTACAGTAATTATATGCAGGGAGATGAATAAAGGACTGGCGTCTGGGTTAAAAGTTCCTCTCCTATTTGCCTGGTGAACTCCTACTCATCCTTCAAGGCCCATCTCCAATATCTCTTCTTCCAGGAAGCCTTCCCCAGTGTCTTCAGCCAAGCAGAGTCCTCGTTCTCCCCACACTGCAGCCTCCCTTAATATGATGTCCCTCCCCATCCCAGGCCTGACAACGAAGATGCCTGTGTGAGTTCTCTCCAGATGAAGTCAGAACCCAGGGTTGAGTCACCTCTGAATCCTGAACATCACATGGTGGCATGCAATAGTGGCCAATACAATTTATTGAATAAATAAATGAGGCTGGCGCATGGAGACTGACACCTATAATCCCAGTACTATGCGAGGTCAAAGAGGGTGGATCACTCGAAGTCAGGAGTTCGAGACTAGCCTGGCCAACATGGTGAAATGCCGTCTCTGCTAAAAATACAAAAATTAGCTGGGCATGATGGTGAGTGTCTGTAATCCCAGCTACTTGAGAGGCTGAGGCAGGAGGATCACTCGAACCTGGAAGGTGGAGGTTGCAGTAAGCTGAGATTGTGTCACTGCACTCCAGCCTGGGCAACAGAGCAAGATGTTATCTCAAAAAATAAAATAAAATAAATAAAATTTAATTTAATTTTAAAAAATGAATAACAGAGTAACTAGAAGATAGTCTGTACCTCTGTTCCAGACCAGGACCAAGGTTTTGGAACAACAGTTGAAAGCATGCCTTTTCATTCCAATCCATTTCTTTGCTTACAGCTGGGCAAACAGGTTCATTCTTTCAACAATGGGCACCTCAAATTTAAGAGGTCCAAGATTGGCATCATTCCACTTTCAAACTTGCTCTCCCTGCAGCCTCTTCACCTCATAATGGCTCCATCACCACCCAGCAATTTGGCTTAGAAACCCAAGATGATTTTCAACACTCCCCAATCCTTCAGAATCAAGTTAGAATTTTTTTTTTTTTTTTTTTTTTTTTGAGACAGCGTTTCTCTCTTGTCACCAGGCTGGAGTGCAGTGATGTGATCTCGGCTCACTGCAACCTCCGCCTCCCGGGTTCAAGCGATTCTCCAGCCTCAGCCTCCTGAGTAGCTGGAGTTACAGGCGCCCGCCACCACGCCTGGCTAATTTTGTGTATTTTTAGTAGAGGCAGGGTTTCACCATCTTGACCAGGCTGGTCTAGAACTCCTGACCTCAGGGGATCCGCCCACCTCTGCCTCCCAAAGTGCTGGGATTAAAGGCATGAGCCACTGCGCCCGACCAAATTAGAGTAATATCATAGGAGATTGTCTACAAGCCATGAAAAAAAAAATTGCATGGTGGCTCACGCCTGGAATCCCAGCACTTTGGGAGGCTGTGGCAGGCGAATCACGAGGTTAGGAGTTCGAGACCACCCTGACCAACATGGTGAAACCCCGTCTCTACTAAAAATACAAAAATTAGCCGGGTGTGGTGGAATGCACCTGTAATCCCAGCTACTCAGGAGGCTAAGGCAGGAGAATTGCTTGAACCCTGGAGGCGGAGGTTGCAGTGAGCCGAGATCGTGCCACTGTACTCCAACCTGGGTAACAGAGTGAGACTCCGTCTCAAAAAAAAAAAAAAAAAACAAAGCTTCATTTACAAAAACAGGTGGCAGGCTGCATTTGGCCCACAGGTCATGGTTTGTTGACCTGTAATTAGGCTTTCTGTCATTTGCCAACTTCTTGGGGACATACACACTGCCTTGATGGAACACTAGACCTTGTTAGATGGGAGGAGGTTGAGGGAATCAGACCATAAACCCCTTTAGCATCCAAGACACTTCCATCAGGGCAGTCCAGAGGCTCCAGGCTGGTCCATCCTTCCTTCCTTCCTTCCTTCCTTCCTTCCTTCCTTCCTTCCTTCTTCCTGTCTTCCTTTCCTCCTCTCTCTTATTTTCTTTTTTATGCATATATATGAATAAATATTACCATGTATAATATTCATATGTGTGTGCATGTATATATACACACATACATATGTGTAAGCTGTATAATTATTTCATTATATATTACAATGTAATAGTAACAGAAATAAAGAGAACAATAAATGTAATGTGCTTGATTCATCCTGAAACCATCCCCCCAACTCATATATATCTATATGAAACTATGCCCCCGACTCATGTGTGTGTGTGTGCATGTATATATATGTTTGTGTATATATATTTATCTGTAGAGGTGGGGTCTCACTATGTTGCCCAGGCTGGTCTCAAACTCCTGGGCTCAAGTGATCCTCCTGCCTCAGCCTCCTAAGGCGCTGGAATTACAGACATGAGCCACCAAGCCTGGCCTCTTTTCTTTGATTTTGTTTTGTTTTGTTTGAGATGGAGTCTCACTCTATGGTCCAGGCTAGAGTGCAGTATTGTGATCTTGGCTCGCTGCAACCTCCACCTCCCTGGTTCAAGTTATTCTCCTGCCTCAGCCTCCCGAGTACCTGGGATCACAGGTGTGTGCCACCATGCCCAACTAATTTTTGTATTTTTAGGAGAGATGGAGTTTCACTATGTTGGCCAGGCTGGTCTCGAACTCCTGACCTTAGGTGATCCACCTGCCTCAGCCTCCCAAAGTGCTGGGATTATAGGTGTGAGCCACTATGCCCGGCCTTACCACCCCTTTCCATGGCAATTACCTGATCACCCAAAAGTTACTACCCCTTCCCTAGAAATTTCTGCATAAACTGCCCCCTTACTCTACATGTAATTAAAAGGAGGTATGGGATGGGCACAGTGGTTCATGCCTGTAATCCCAGCACTTTGGGAGGCCGAGGCAGGCAGATCACCTGAGGTCGGGAATTTGAGACCAGCCTGGCCAACATGGCGAAACCCCATCTCTACTAAAAATACAAAAATTAGTCAGGCGTGGTGGCGTGTGCATGTAATCCCAGCTACTCAGGAGGCTGAGGCAGGAGAATTACTTGAACTTGGGAGGCGGAGGTTGCAGTGAGCTGAGACTGCACCACTGCACTGCAGCCTGGGCGACAGAGCGAGACTCCATAGATAGATAGATAGATAGATAGATAGATAGATAGATAGATAGATAGATAGATAGATAAACTATAAATAGGACTGCAAAACTGCCCTGAGCTGCTACTCTCAGCCTGTGGGTAGCCCTGCAAGAGCAGTCATGGAGTTGCAACACTGCCACTGCAATAAAGCTGTTTTCTTCTACCCTACCACTGGGCTCACCCTTAAATTCTTCCCGTAGCCTGTGAGGCTTCTTGGTTGAAACCAAGAAGCCTCGGAGGCTAAGCCACTTGCCTGCCGTGTGTCACGTTCTCTGCATTTGGATAAATGTATGATGACAGGTATCCACTATTATAGTGTCATGCAGAGTATTTTCACTGCCGTCGAAAGCGTCCATGCTCTGCCTATCCATCCCCCCCTTTCCCACTAACCTCTGACAACTACTGATCTTTCCCCTGCTTCTACAGTTTTGCCTTTTCTGAAACATCACATAGCTGGTATCACACAGTATGTAGCTTTTACGACTGGTTTCTTTCACTTAGTAATATGCATTTGGGCTTCCTGCGTGTCTCTTCATGGCTTGAGAGCTCATCTCATCTCTCTTTAGTCCTGAATAATATTCAATTGTCTGGGCTGGGTGTGGTGGCTCACACCTGTAATCCCAGCACTTTGGGAGGCCGAAGTGGGTGGATCGCCTGAGGTCAGGAGTTTGAGACCAGCCTAGCCAACATGGTGAAATCTCATCTCTACTAAAAATACAAAAATTAGCCAGGTGTGGTGGTAGGTGCCTGTAATCCTAGTTACTCAGGAGGCTGATGCAGGAGAATCGCTTGAATCTGGGAAGCAGAAGTTGCAGTAAGCCGAGACCACACCATTGCACTCCAGCCTGGGCAACAAGGGTGAAAATCCATCTCTAATAATAATAGGAAGAAGAAGGAGAAGAAAAGAAGAAGAAGAAGAAGAAGAAGAAGAAGAAGAAGAAGAAGAAGAAGAAGAAGAAGAAGAAGAAGAAGAAGAAGAAGAAGAAGAAGAAGAAGAAGAAGGAGGAGGAAGGAGGAAGAAGGAAGAAGGAAGAAGAGGAAACCATCATCTGGATGCACCACAGCTTTTTTATCCATATGAGGAAGGAAGTGGAACTTGACTCCGGAGGTTGGGCTCAGACAACGGACCAAATTGAGGACTAGCTAAAACAGGGCTGGAGCAGAAGCACCTTTCCGTAAGACATGCCCACCAGTGTGCCATGGCAGTTTGCCATTGTGATGGTAATGCCAGCAGCTACTACTCCTTTTCCATGACAATGACCCGACAACCCAGAAGCTACCATCCTTTTCCTAAAAATTTGCATAATCTGCCCTTTAATTTGCATATAATTAAAGTGGGTATAAATACGACTGCAACACTGACCACTCTGGGCTCACAGCCTGTGGGGTAGCCTGCTCTGCAAGGAGCAGGACTTCTGAGGCTGCCGCTATGCACTTTCACTTCAGTAAAAGCTGCTAACCTCCAGCTCACCCTTGAATTCTTTCCTGGGCAAAACCAAGAACCCTCCCAGGCTAAGCCCCAGTTTAGGGCTTGCCTTGCCCTACATCGCATTCACCCACCGAAGGGCATCTTTGTTGCTTCCCAGTTTCAGCAATCATGAACAAAGCCGCTACAAAGACTTGTGTGCGAGTTTTTGTGCGGACATAAATGTTCAACTCCTTTGGGTAAATAGGGGACCTCAATACCTAGTACCATGTCTGGCACATAGTAGATGCTCAATAAAATCTGTCGAATGAATAAATCTCCCTTTGACAGTGGAAACAACTGAGGTTCAGCGAGGGGATACCGCCCATCCAGGGCCACACAGATAGGAATGGAGAACCAGATACCAGCACTGTGAGCCCAAAGTGTGTGCCTCTAACTTCTGTACAACACTGCCTCTTTGAACCACACTAAGCTGCTCCAGGTGCCTCCTAGAGAGTGGCATAACGAGGGCGGTCATGGGCAGGCAGGTCACCAGCGACAATAGAGCAGATGGTTGTGTCTGTGGCTCAAGGGAGGAAGTCCGCTCCTGACCTCAGGGAGATCAGCTGAGCCCTGAGACGGCTTCCTTCCAGTCATGTGATGCCTCAAAGAGGGGAAAGGGGGCATGATTCATCCCCTCTCTGGGCTGCGGTGGGGCCAGCTACAGAAAGGGGCTCCGTCTGACAGCAGCAGTGACTGCAGTTAGACCACTAGAAAGGACTTCCGGGTCGCCGGAAGAGTGTGAGAAAGTGGCAAAGGACAGGAGATCCTTTAAATCAACGTAGGAGGGGCATGTGAGGACAGTTCCTCCCTGCTGGGGGCAACCCCCCTCAGTGCCCCTCTTCCTTCCTCCAGGAAGAGGCGGGCACCCCCGTTGTGCTGGCATCTAGCTCATATGCAAATCAGCACCCAGGCGCACTGCGGTGAACCCTGAGGTTCGTTCTTCCCCATTTACCAGCCAGTCTCCCATCAACAAAACCCCTGCCCCAGAAGAAGAAAGAGCCAGAGAGGTCGGCTGGCTTTCCACGCTCCTTCAGGGAAGCAGTGTGCAGGGACAGAGGCCTCTGGGGTCTGGGAGAAGGGGACCCAGAGCCAAACAAGATGGCTGCCATCAACTCCCCACCCCCACCCCAGCCCCAGGGAGCCGGCCGGAAACCGGAAATGCCTGTTACCAGGGCTTGGTTGGGGAGACAGAAAGAAGGGTGGGTGGAGGGCCCCTTAATCAGGCAACCTCAAGTTCCAGAGGGTTCCCAGAGAGAGCGGGTGTGCTGTGCACCCTTTCAAAGCTCCAAAGCAGAGGTGCAGAGTGTGCACGCCTCATCCTAGCCCTCAAACCCTTCTGCGAGGAAGCCTCTTTTCTGCCCCAGCCCCGATCACCCTAGCACACACGCCACTTTTCAGCACCGGTGGGAGGGTCAGGCAGATCTGGGCTCCCAAACCAGCCCAGCAAGCTGAGGGAGCTTGGACGGGTCATTTTGCTTTCAGTTGATTCAGTTGACACATCTGTACATCGGGAATGAAAATACTTGACCAAATGTTTGTGGTAGAGCCTGGTGTGAAACCCAGCACCCCAGACCTGGTCATGCATTAATTCAGCAAGCATGTATGGAATGCCTACTGTACGCCAAGCACCAGAACCTGGTGGTGGTCAAGGCAAACAGAGCTCTGTCCTTACAGGGCTTATGTAATCCAGCCAGGAGACAGACACTAAGCAGACAGCAACATGAATAATTGATGATGAGGGTGGTGAGAGGCTGTGCCAGGAAGCACAGAGAGCTATGGGACCTGGTTAAATATAGGAGACACCTGGTAAGGCTTTGGGGTGGTGCAGGAGAGAATGCTGCCATGCAGGTGACAAAGAGACGGTGAGTGGCTGGGTGCGGTGGTTCACGCCTGTAACCCCAGCACTTTGGGAGGCGGAGGCGGGTGGATCACTTGAGGTCAGGGGTTCAAGACCAGCCTGTGCAACATGGTGAAACCCCGACTCTACAAAAAATACACACACAAAAAAAATTAGCCAGGCGTGGTGACAGGCACCTGTAGTCCCAGCTACTCTGGAGGCTGAAGCAGGAGAATCGCTTGAACCCAGGAGGCGGAGGTGGCAGTAAGCCGAGATCACGCCACTGCACAGCCTGGGCAACAGACAGAGAATGTCTCAAAAAAACAAAAAGCAAAAAACAAAGCAAAGCCAAAAAAAGGAAGCTGGGCGTGGCGGCTCATGCCTGTAATCCCAGCACTTTGGGACGTCGAGGTGGGTGGATCACTTGAGGTCAGGAGTTTGAGAGGAGCCTGGCCAACATATAGTGAAACCTGTCTCTACTAAAAATACAAAATTAGCTGGGTGTGGTGGTACACGCCTGTAGTCCCAGCTACTTGGAAAGCGGAGGCAGAAGAATCGCTTGAACCCAGGAGGCAGAGGTTGCAGTGAGCCGAGATCGTGCCACTGTACTTCAGCCTGGGCAACAGAGTGAGACCTCGTCTCAAAAACAAAAAAATTGAGACAGATAGTGAAGCAAAGAAGAGAAGCATGCTGAGCAGCTGGCAGGAACATCACCTGGTAGATCCACTTTGGAAAAGTTGGTACGTTTTCCTTGTTATTATTATTGTTATTTTGCCTTGCAATTCCAGCACAAAGGAAGAAAAGTTGGTACATTTCTTTCTTATTAAAAAAAAAAAATTTTTTTTTAAGAGACAGCGTCTTACTATGTTGGCCAGGTTGGTCTCAAACTCCTAGGCTCCAGCAATCCTCCCGCCTCATTTCCCCAAAGTGCGGGGATGACAGGCATGAGCCACCGTGACTGGCCTGGTAAGTTTTCTTAAAACATTAAGCATGCACTTATCATATGATATATTCCATTCCCAGGCATTTACTCAAAGAAATGAAAGCACATATCCATACAAAGACTTGTACAGAATGTTCATAGCAGCTTGATTCTGTTTTCTTTCCTTTTTTTTTTTTTTTTTGAGACAGAGTCTCACTCTGTCACCTGGGCTGGAGTGCAGCCTGGCACAATCATAGCTCACTGCAGTCTCAAATTCCTGGGCTCAAGCAATCCTCCTGCCTCAGCCTTCCAAAGAGTTAGGACTACAGGTATGTGCCACCATACCCAGCTAGCAACTTGATTCATCATAGCCAAAAGCACCGTCAGCAATTCAAACCTCAACCAACGGGAACATCACACACCAGGGCCTGTCGGGGGTTGGGGGGCTAGGGGAGGAATAGCATTAGGAGAAATACCTAATGTAGATGATGGGTTGATGGATGCAGCAAAGGCATGGCACGTGTATACCTATGTAACAAACCTGCACGTTCTGCACATGTATCCCAGACCTTAAAGTATAGGCCAGGCGCAGTGGCTCACGCTTGTAATCCCAGCACTTTGGGAGGCTGAAGTGGACAGATCACGAGGTCAGGAGTTCAAGACCAGCCTGGCCAACATGGTGAAACCCTGTCTCTCCTAAAAATACAAAAAATTAGCCAGGCATGGTGGCGCACACCTGCAGTCCCAGCTATCCGAGAGACTGAGGCAGAAGAATGGCTTGAACCCGGGAGGCAGAGGTTGCAGCAAGCCGAGATCGCGCCATTGCACTCCAGCCTGGGAGACAGAGCAAGACTCCATCTCAAGAAAACAAAGCGAAAATAGAAAATCTCCATCAAGTGACAAATGGATAAGCAAACTGTGAACAACAGAATGGTAGACTGATAACATAGAACAACATGGATGAACCAGGACAACATCATGCTCAGGGAAAGCAGCCTGTCACAGAAGACCGCAGATGGTACCATTCCACTTACATAAAACTCCAGGAAATACAAACTAAAGGACAGTGACTAGCAGCAAATCAGGAGGTACCCGGGAATGAGAGGTGGGAGGACAGGGAGGCAGGGAGGGGTGGGACGAGAGAAAACTTTGAGAGGCAATGGATATGATCCGTTGATTTTGAGACTGGGGTTCATAGTTGCATACATATGTCAAAATTTATCAAATCAGGCCAGGTTCGGTGGCACACACCTGTAATCCCAGCTACTCAGGAGGCTAGGGTAGGAGAATCGCTTGAGCCCAGGAGTTCAAGGCCAGTCTGGGCAACATAGGGAGACCCTGATTCTTTCTCTTTTTTCCCTTTTCTTTGGGTGGCGGGGAAGGGGAGAGACAGGGTCTCACTCTGTCACCCAGACTGGAGTGCAGTGGTGCAGTCATGGCTCACTGCAGCCTCGACCTCCTGGGTTCAAATGATCCTCCCATCTCAGCCTCCCGAGTAGCTGGGACCACAGGCACATGCCACCATGCCCAGCTAATTATTGTATTTATTTATTTGTTTTTTAGCAATGAGGCTGGTCTCACTATGTTGCACAGGCTGGTCTTGAACTCCTGAACTCAAAGAATCCTCCTACATCAGCTTCCCAAAGGGGCAGGCTTCAGGCACCATGCCCTGCCAACACTGTTTCTGAAACCAAATCTAGAAATTAAAGAAAAACTTGTTTACCAAATTTTATATATATATATATATATTATTATTTTTGAGACAGAGTCTCACTCTGTTGTCCAGGCTGGAGTGCAATGGTGCAATCTTGGCTCACTGCAGCTTTGCCTCCCAGGCTCAGGTGGTCCTGCATACATAGGATGATTATCAGCTTAGAGAGTGAGCGGGAGAGTATGGGGTGGAAAATAAGGAAATAATGTAAACCATCACTGGTCAATAACGCAAAATATAGCCTTAGTCATATTTTTGCTCCTACTCTTTTTTTTTTTTATAGACGAAGTTTCACTCTTGTTGCCCAGGCTGGAGTGCAATGGTGCAATCTCGGCTCACAACAACCTCTGCCTCCGGGGTTCAAACAATTCTCCTGCCTCAGCCTCGTGAGTAGCTGGGATTATAGGCATGCGCCACCATGCCCGGCTACTTTTGCAGTTTTAGTAGTGGGTTTCACCATGTTGGTCAGGCTGAGTCTCGAACTCCCGACCTCAGGTGATCCGCCCACCTCAGCCTCCCAAATTGCTGGGATTACAGGCTTGAGTCACTGTGCCTGGTCATTTTGCTTCTACTCTTGGTAAAACATATTGAATGAGAGATAAATTTGTATTCTTTATCATTCAAACTATTCTTAGAGTGTGAAGAGGGGAAAAAGTGTTCCAGGCAGAGGGAACAGCAGGCAAGAGGGCCTTGGTCATTCAGACACTCTTTCATTCACTATGCAATTTTTTTGGTTGTTGTTGAGACTGAGTCTCACTCTGTCACTCAGTCTGGAGTGCAGTGGTGCAATCTCGGCTTACTGCAATCTCCACCTCCTGAGTTCAAGTGATACTCCTGATTGTGAAGCCTTTGAAGTATTTCTCCCACCTCTCTCTCGAGTACACACTCAATAGCAAGTCAGGTTGAAGGCGATAGACCCACATCCTTGGAGTGCTTGAATGCTGCTGTGGTTTGGATGTGCACGTGCTGGGAACATATAATCCCCAATGCAACGGTGTTGAGAAGCAGAACTTTTAAGAGGTGATTAGATCATGGGGGCATATCTCTAACAGGCAGCAAGAAGGAAGGCAACGTGTCTTGGTAACTCATGGCAGAGACTGTCACAAGAAAGGAGATCTGGGCTTGATCTAAGAGTGGACTAGTCGGGCACAGTGGCTCACGCCTGTAATCCCAGCACTTTGGGAGGCTGAGACAGGAGGATCACGAGGTCAGGAGTTTGAGACCAGCCTGGCCAATATGGTGAAACCCTGTCTCTACTAAAAATACAAAAATTCACTGCGCGCGGTGGCACGCGCCTGTAGTCCCAGCCACTCGGCAGGCTGAGACAGGAGAATCACTTGAACTCGGGATGCGAAGGTTGCAGTGAGCTGAGATCGCGCCACTGCACAGAGTAAGACTCCATCTCAAAAAAAAAAAAAAAGGACTAAACCCCAAAACCAGCAGGACCAGTGGAGCTAAGACGTGCCACCCTGTGCCAAGACATAGTAAACCGTTACATATCATCAGTTCTCAGACCAATAGCAATATTGACAGCTCCCATCAATTGAGAACCAGGCTCCTTACCCATTAGAGTTATAAATAAAATTAATTCAATGAATAAATAAAAGAACTACGCCCTGGGTGAAGCAGTTCGTGTGCATTACAACTGTCTCCTCTGGTCTTCAAAACGATCCTGCAATAAAGTAGGGCTCCTATTTCGCGAGCGATACACAGAGCTCAGAGAAGGAGAGCCATTTGCTCAAGGTTCACGTAGGTCATTAACTTGATTGGTTAATGATCCATCCCCTTCCTTTGTTTTGCGCTGCCAGGAAGAGAACTACATTTCCCAGGCTCCTTTGCACCCTGCTTCCTAGATAGGTTCAGCCAATTGGAGGTCCTTGCTGGTGCCTCGGGTAGAAAGAGAGAATCCAGGGTATGGCTTCTTGTCGCGAAAACTGCAGTGAAGTGACACTGCGTGATTTCTAAGTAGGTTAGAAGAACGCCTTGCGGCTTCTGGCTTGATCTTTTGAGGAATACTTGCTCTATTTCCGGGTTTCTTGAAACCTAGTCGCCATGCTGTGGGGAAGCCCAAGCCGCTTGGAGAGACCACAGGTAAGTGCTCCAGTCAACAGCCCCAACTGAGCATAGCCTCAAGTCCTCCTAGCCCAGACACCCGTCATGTGACAAAGAATCCTCCAGAGGATTCTAGTTCCCAGAAAGTCAAGGTTTCTCACCATGGAGCTGAGACACCATCATCACTATGCCCAGTCTGAATTCCTGAGTCATAGAATCTGTGAGAATCAAAAATCATGTTTTTCTTACATCACTCAGTTTGGAGTGCTTTGTTTCACAGCAGTAACTAATAACCTAAATATATGATTGTGCCAACACCATGGATTTGTTGTGAAAATTCAAAAGTGTTAATAAGTATTAAGTACCTAGAACAACACCTGAACATAGTGGGTGCTCATTAAAGTGACCTATTGTTTTTGTTGCTATTCATGACACTTTCTGAATCTACTCTCAAGGGCATTGGTGTCTTGACACCACACCCATCTGGTTATCCTCTTTGTTTTGTTTTGTTTTGTTTTGAGACAGAATCTCATTGTGTTGCCCAGGCTTGAGTGCAGTGATGCAATCATAGCTCACTGCAGCCTCAAACTCCTGGTCTCAAGCAATCCTCCTGCCTTGGCCTCCCAAAATGCTGAAATTACAGGCATAGGCCATCACGCCTGGCCTGGTTTTCCTCTTCAGTCACTGTATTCTCCTCTCCCCAGTGTTTCTTTTTTTTTTTTTTGAGAAGGAGTCTCACTCTGTCCCCCTGGCTGGAAAGCAGTGGCGCGATCTCGGCTCACTGCAAGCTCCGCCTCCCGGGTTCCCGCCATTCTCCTGCCTCAGCCTCCCGAGTAGCTGGGACTACAGGCGCCCGCCATGGCGCCCGGCTAATTTTTTGTATTTTTAGTAGAGACGGGGTTTCACCATGGTCTCGATCTCCTGACCTTGTGATCCGCCTGCCTCGGCCTCCCAAAGTGCTGGGATTACAGGCATGAGCCACCGCGCCCGGCCTCTCCCCAATGTTTCTATGCTGTTACAACCTAAGGCCCAACCCTCAGACCACCTCTTTCCCCTCTCTCTTCTTTGTCCCAAATGATTTCACTCATTGATAAATGATTCATTACCAATAAACCAAAAAACTGATAATTGATTTATTACCAATAAGTCATTTATCAATGAGTGAAATTTACCCTTGGTAAATAAATAATTTACCATTGATTTATTGGTAAATAAATCATTTATCAATATCACTGGTAAATCATTTACCAATGATTTATTTACCAATCACTTAACAGATACTGCTTGAAGCACTTTACAATTTTACAATTATTATCTCAAATGATCCTTCTGCCTCAGCCTCCCAAAGCTTTGGGATTACAGGAATGAGCCACCGTGTCCAGCCTGCTCTAAATTTATATTCTCATCACTCTGAGTTCGATGGAAAATAGGGGGGTTAACTTTCTGGTCACTGAAGCCAAGGTCTAGCATTATCCTTCATTGAACATGATTCTTTTTTTTTTTTGAGACGGAGTCCCACTCTATTGCCAAGGCTGGAGTGCAGTGGCACAATCTCAGCTCACTGTAGCCTTCGCTTCCCGGGTTCAAGCAATTCTCCAGCCTCAGCCTCCTGAGTAGCTGGGACTACAGACACGTGCCACCATGCCTGGCTAATTTTTTTGTATTTTTAGTAGAGACGGGGTTTCACCATGTTGGCCAAGCTGGTCTTGATCTCCTGACCTTGTGATCCACCCGCTTCAGCCTCCCAAAGTGCTGGGATTACAGGCCTGAGTCACTGCTCCTGGACTTTTTTTTTTTTTCCAGACTGAGTCTTGCTCTGTCACCCAGGCTGGAGTGCAGGGGTGCAATCTCGGCTCAGTGCAACCTCCACCTCCTGGGTTCAAGCAATTCTTGTGCCTCCGCCTCCCTAGTAGCTGGGATTATAGACAGGTGCCACCACAGCTGGCTAATTTTTGTATTTTTAGTAGAGACAGGGTTTCACCAGATTGGCCAGGATGGTCTTGAACTCTTGACCTCACGTGATCTGCCCACCTCGGCCTCCCCAAGTGCTGCGATTACAGGTGTGAGCCACTGCACCTGGCTGTTTGAACATGATTCTTTTTTTTTGTGTCGGGGGGTGGCTGGTCACATGTCTATTTCTTTTTTTTTTCTTTTTTTTTTTTGAGACGGAGTCTCGCTCTGTCACCCAGGCTGGAGTGCAGTGGCCGGATCTCAGCTCACTGCAAGCTCCGCCTCCCGGGTTTATGCCATTCTCCTGCCTCAGCCTCCCGAGTAGCTGGGACTACAGGCGCCCGCCACCTCGCCCGGCTAGTTTTTTTTGTGTGTGTGTTTTTAGTAGAGACGGGGTTTCACTGTGTTAGCCAGGATGGTCTCGATCTCCTGACCTTGTGATCTGCCCGTCTCGGCCTCCCAAAGTGCTAGGATTACAGGCTTGAGCCACCGCGCCCGGCCACATGTCTATTTCTGAACCAGCTGCTGTGGCCAGGAGAATACCATGCTCTGAAGGGCCAGGCCAGGGTCACATGCCTATTCCTTGAGTTGAGGTTGAGGCGGCTTCCACAGGGGAAAGTGAGGAACTGTTACCTCAGAAGGGGAAATAAGATGTCAGGAGGCAATCAGGGCTTCTATGAGCACCGAGTTCTAAATTTAAGCCAGAATTTCCGATTCTCAGTCCTGTAGACATTTGGGGCCGGATCACTTTCTGTCCTGAGAGCTGCCCTGTGTATTCTAAAATGCTTAGTATCCTCTTGAGTAGCTGGGACTATAGGCATGCACCATCACACCCAGGTAATTTTTGTAGTTTCTGCAGAGATGGGGTTTTGCCACGTTGCCCAGGCTGGTCTCAAACTTTTGGGCTCAAGTGATCCTCCTGCCTCAGCCTCCCAACGTCTTAAGATTACAGGCGTGAGCCACTGCACCCAGCCATAATTTGTATTTTTAATTTTTTTAATTAATTAATTTATTTAGAGACGGGCTTGCTGTGTTGCCCAGGCTGGCGTGCAGTGGCAGGATCATGGTTCACTGCAGCCTCAAACTCCTGGGCTCAAGGGATCCTCTCATCTCAGCCTCCCAGGTAGCTGGGACTACAGACACATGCTAAAATAATTTTTAAAACATGAGTCGGCCAGGTGCGGTGGCTCAAGCCTGTAATCCCAGCACTTTGGGAGGCCGAGACAGGCGGATCACGAGGTCATGAGATCGAGACCATCCTGGCTAACATGGTGAAACCCTGTCTCTACTAAAAAATACAAAAAACTAGCCGGGCGAGGTGGCAGGTGCCTGTAGTCCCAGCTACTCGGGAGGCTGAGGCAGGAGAATGGCGGGAACCCGGGAGGCGGAGCTTGCAGTGAGCTGAGATCCGGCCACTGCACTCCAGCCTGGGTGACAGAGCGAGACTCCGCCTCAAAAAAAAAAAAAAAAAAAAAAAACCACGAGTCAGCTTGGGCCCATGAGTTATCGTTTGCCAGCCCCTGTGTTAAGTGAATGAATGAAGCAATTAGAATCATATATTCATTTGATAAATGAATAATAATTAATTGATCCCCTACTATGTGCCAGGTGCTGTTCTAAAGCACTGGGGGATGTAAAATAGACAAAAATCCTTGCCTTGACATTCGAGTGGAGAAAACAGCTAATAAGCAAATGAGTAAAAACTATGACAGGTCAGAGAGCAGTAAGTGCTGTGGAAAAAAAATAAAATAAAACATGAAAGAGAATGGGAAGCTGGGAGGGGGAAATCTATGATTTTATCATCTAGAAACAGTGGAAGATCTCTCAGATAAGAAATCTGGGCTGGGTGCGGTGGCTCATACCTGTAATCCCAGCACTTTGGGAGGCTGAGACAGGCGGATCACTTGAAGTCAGGAGTTCAAGACCAGCCCGGCCAAGATGGTGAAACCCCATTTCTACTAAAAATATAAAAATTAGCAGCCGGGCATGGTGGCTCAAGCCTGTAATCCCAGCACTTTGGGAGGCCGAGACGGGCGGATCACGAGGTCAGGAGATCGAGACCATCCTGGCTAACCTGGTGAAACCCCGTCTCTACTAAAAAATACAAAAAACTAGCCGGGCGAGGTGGCGGGCGCCTGTAGTCCCAGCTACACGGGAGGCTGAGGCAGGAGAATGGCGGGAACCCAGGAGGCGGAGCTTGCCTGAGCCGGGATCACGCGGCTGCACTCCAGCCTGGGCGACAGAGCAAGACTCTGTCTCAAAAAAAAAAAAAAAAAATTAGCTGGGTGTGGTGGTGCGTGCCTGTAATCCCTGCTACGTGGGAGGCTGAGGCAGGAGAATCATTTGGGCCCAGGAGGTGGAGGTTGCAGTGAGCTGAGATCATGCTACTGCACTCCAGCCTGGGTGACAGAGTAAGACTCCGTCTCAGCAAAGAAAGAAAAAAAGAAAGAAAGGAAGAAAGGAAGAAAAGGGACCGGGCCGCTGACCAAGTGTGCTGGCTCACATCAGTAATCCCAGCACTTTGAAAGGCCGAGGCGGGCAGATCTCCTGAAGTCAGGAGTTTGAGACCAGCCTGGCCAACACGGTGAAACCCCATCTCTACTAAAAATACAGAAATTAGCCAGGCGTGGTGGCTCATGCCTGTAATCCCAGCTACTTGGGAGGCTGAGGCAAGAGAATCGCTTGAATCCAAGAGGCGGAGGTTGCAGTGAGCTGAGGTCACATCAGTGCACTCCAGCCTGGGCAATAGACAGAGAGAAAGAAAGAGAGAAAGAGAGAAAAAGAGAGAGAGAGAGGGAGGGAGGGAGGGAAGGGAAGGGAAGGAAGGAAGGAAGGAAGGAAGGAAGGAAGGAAGGAAGGAAGGA